>NC_044041.1:13185690-13557975 GCF_901765095.1 Microcaecilia unicolor | reverse complement strand
GCGCCGCAGGGGGGCGCCCACCTCTGGAGGGCGCCGCCGCGGTGCTTACCCTCGCCCCGCGCCGCAAAGGCCTTTAAATATTTCACCTGGGTCGCAGCAGCGTCAGTGAAAGCGCTGCCGACCAGCAAGGGCGGGGCGGTGGGGGCGGTCCGCCCAGAGTGTCATAAAAAAGGGGGGTGCCGCCGCTCCCGCTGCTCTTCTTCCTGGCAGCCCCTCCCCTGCACCAGCCCTTTAAAAATAAATTGCCGACGCGAATAGCGAACGCAGCACCTCGTGTACAAGTAAAAGAAGCGGATCCGATCATCTCATTGGGCCTTCCCTCACTGTCCCGCCCTCCTCTGACGCAACTTCCTATTTCCTCTAGGGCGGGACAGTGAAGGAAGGCCCAATGAGATGATCGGATCCGCTTCTTTTACTTGCACACGAGGTGCTGCGCTCCCTATCGCGTCGGCAATTTATTTTTAAAGACCGGGTGGCAGGGAGAAGACGAGGCAGGGTGAGGGTGGGGGACAGATGGGGTGAAGGTGGGGGGGACTCGGATAGCAGAAGGGACTGGGTGGGAGACAGATGGGGTGAGGGGGACTCGGATGGGCAGAAGGGACTGGGTGGGAGACAGATGGGGTGAGGGTGGGGGGCACTTGGATAGCAGAAGGGACTGGGTGGGAGCCAGATGGGGTGAGGGGGACTCGGATGGGCAGAAGGGACTGAGTGGGAGACAGATGGGGTGAGGGTGGGGGGCACTTGGATAGCAGAAGGGACTGGGTGGGAGACAGATGGGGTGAGGGTGGGGGGCACTTGGATAGCAGAAGGGACTGGGTGGGAGAAAGATGGGGTGAGGGGGACTCGGATGGGCAGAAGGGACTGGGTGGGAGACAGATGGGGTGAGGGTGGGGGGCACTTGGATAGCAGAAGGGACTGGGTGGGAGCCAGATGGGGTGAGGGGGACTCGGATGGGCAGAAGGGACTGGGTGGGAGCCAGATGGGGTGAGGGGGACTCGGATGGGCAGAAGGGACTGGGTGGGAGACAGATGATAGGGTGAGGGTGGGGGGCACTTGGATAGCAGAAGGGACTGGGTGGGACACAGATGGGGTGAGGGGGACTCGGATGGGCAGAAGGGACTGGGTGGGAGACAGATGGGGTGAGAGTGAGGGGCACTTGGATAGCAGAAGGGACTGGGTGGGAGCCAGATGGGGTGAGGGGGACTCGGATGGGCAGAAGGGACTGGGTGGGAGACAGATAGGGTGAGGGTGGGGGGCACTTGGATAGCAGAAGGGACTAGGTGGGAGACAGATGGGGTGAGGGGGACTCGGATGGGCAGAAGGGACTGGGTGGGAGACAGATGGGGTGAGGGTGGGGGGCACTTGGATAGCAGAAGGGACTGGGTGGGAGCCAGATGGGGTGAGGGGGACTCGGATGGGCAGAAGGGACTGGGTGGGAGACAGATGGGGTGAGGGTGGGGGGCATTTGGATAGCAGAAGGGACTGGGTGGGAGACAGATGAGGTGAGGGGGACTCGGATGGGCAGAAGGGACTGGGTGGGAGACAGGGTGAGGGTGGGGGGCACTTGGATAGCAGAAGGGACTGGGTGGGAGCCAGATGGGGTGAGGGGGACTCGGATGGGCAGAAGGGACTGGGTGGGAGACAGATGGGGTGAGGGTGGGGGTGGGGGTGAGGGTGGGGGGGCACATGGATAGCAGAAGGGACTGGGTGGGAGACAGATGGGGTGAGGGGGACTCAGATGGGCAGAAGGGACTGGGTGGGAGACAGATGGGGTGAGGGGGACTCGGATGGGCAGAAGGGACTGGGTGGGAGACAGATGGGGTGAGGGTGGGGGCACTTGGATAGCAGAAGGGACTGGGTGGGAGACAGATGGGGTGAGGGGGACTTGGATGGGCAGAAGGGACTGGGTGGGAGACAGATGGGAGAAGAGGCATGGATCTGGAACTGGGGTCTGAAAAGTGAGCAGGAGGGAGAATGGGGTCATGCCTGGGGCAGGGGTGGATGGGAGAATCAATGGATCTGGAACTAGGGGCAGCCGCAGGTGGGAACTGGGAGCCGAAAAGAGGGGGCAGTGAGAGAGGATGGAATGGGGAGTGAGAGGGAGGGCAGACCCTGAATGGATGGGAGGGGGAAAGAGAGAGGGCAAATGGTGAATCGAAGGAGCAGAGAGAAAGGGCAGACAGTGGATAGAAGGGAGTGAAAGAGCAGACAGTGGATGGAAGGGGGCAGAGATAGAGGGCAAATGCTAGAGGGAAAGGAGAGAGAGAGAGGGCAAATGGTGGATGGAAGGGGGAGAGAGAGATGGCAGACTGGGGCAGATGGTGGATGGAAGGCACATTAGAGAGGGCAGACACTGGATGGCAGAGAGAGAGCGAAGACAGATGCTGGATGGAAGGAAGACGGTGAAAAGAAGATGAGGAAAGCAGAAACCAAAGACAACAAACTGTAAATATATACTTTTATTATTTTGCTTTAGGATATAGTATTTTAGCTGTGTTAATAAATGTTTATAAATAGAACATGTAAATAAGGTAATCTTTTTATTGGACTAATTTTAATACATTTTGACTTAACTTTCAGAGAACAAAACCCCCTTCCTCAGATCAGGATAGGATACTGTAACAGCACTATACTGTATTGACCTGAGGAAGGAGATTTTGGCCTCTGGAAGTTAAATGTATTAGTCCAATAAAATGGTATTATTTTATTTTCTGTATTTGTTTTATTTCTATTTGTTAATTTGTAAAGTGGTGATTGGTATTTGTTAGTTTTTTCAAATTTACATCTGCTGTCTTTATATTTTGCACAGTACTAGGAGACATTTTCTGTTTCTGTGGCGTTGCATTGTATGCAGAGTCTGGCATTGGGGGTTCAGTTTAATTTTTGTCTAAATAGAAAGTTTATGATTACTTATTCTATAGTGGATTAGGGTGTATCTGTGTTTGTGAAAAAGACATGGCTTTCAGTTGGCATTGACTGTGCAGGATCGACGATCTGTACTATTCTGTCTGGTTTCGTTTTACAATAGGTGAATTGATGTTCTAGTGCTCACTGTAGTGCTTAAGATGCTTTCCTTTTCCTTGTGTGACTCATAGAAACGACTGCTTATGGTATGGTAAAATTGCTCTATAGGTCGTGTTTTGTATTCTCGGTATGCCTAGTACTGGATTTGGGGGGGGGGTGTTAAAAAATGACCGGCCCCCGGGTGTCAACTACCCTAGCTACGCCACTGCTGCCGACGTCTCCCTTCCCTTGCACTCGTTGGTTCCCTCAGTGTCCCGCCTTCTTCTGACGTCAGAAGAAGGCGGACACTGAGGGAACCAAGAGCGCAAAGGGAAGGGAGATGTCGGCAGCGCTCCGCTTTCACTGACGCTGCTGCGACCAGAAGTAAAAGATTTAAAGGCCCCAGGGCGCGGAGGGAAGGGCAGAGAGGCATGGATGGGAGGGCAGAGAGGCATCGATGGGAGGGCAGGGCCCAGGGAGAGGACAAATTGCTTGAAGGGGAGGGGAGAGAGGATTGCTGGCTATGGATGGAGGAGGGAAGGGCAGAGAGGGACAAGGATGGACATGGGGGCCCAGGGAGAGGACAAATTGCTGGAAATGGAGGGGAGGGGAGAGAGGAGGATTGCTGGCTATGGATGGAGGAGGGAAGGGCAGAGAGGGACAAGAATGGACATGGATGGGAGGGCAGGACCCAGGGAGAGAGGAGAAATTGCTGGAAATGGATATAGAGCAAGAAATGAAGAAGAAAGGAGAAAAGTAAAGAAATAAATGGAAAGGAAGCCCTGGAAATGGAGTTAAGAGGACAGATAGCAGCAGAATCAGATACTGGACCAGCATGATTGAAAAAAGAAAGTCACCAGACAACAAAGGTAGAAAAAAATTATTTTATTTTCATTTTAGCATTTGGAATATGTCCACTTTGAGAATTTACATCTGCTATCTTATTTTGCAATGTATACCAATTTGTTTCTAAGAATATTGCTGACAATTCCTTTCAGTGTGGCAAGTGGTGAGCGATCATTTTCATGGGGGGGGGGGCGTGATCATTTTCACGGGGGGGGGCGCCAATTGATAGTCTGCAGGGGGGCGCCAGAGACCCTAGGCACGGCCCTGTATACGGCATAAATTCACAGGAGGCGAGTCTCTTTCAATTGAAAGGAAGCTCTGGAACAAGGATGTGTAGGATCAAAGTGAAAGGGGATAGACTCAGAAGTAACCTGAGGAAATACTTCTTCATGGAAAGGGTGGAAAATTCAAGGAACGGCTTCCCAATGGAAGTGCTGGAGATGAAAACTGTATCTGAATTCCAGAGAGATTGGGATAGTAGATGGCATTGATGGGGCAGACTGGATAGGCCATTCAGTCTTTACCGTCTTTAACTGCCTTCATTTCTCTCTGTTTCTATACTACAATAAGGAATGGATCCTCAGTAGCTTAGCGGAGCAGTGGCGTAGCTACAGGTGGGCCTGGGTGGGCCAGGGCCCATCCAGTTAGGGCTCAGGCCCACCCAACAGCAGCACATATTTAGTGCTAGCTAGTGGGGATCCCAAGCTTCGCCAGCTGAAGACCTCCCCCTGATGGTGCTGAAAACACTGTTTTCCACTTCAACAGCCTAAGCTTCCTAAGCTGCTGATACTGGCCTCATCGCATTGGGGGAGGGGGGAGGAGAACACTTGGTGCCCACCCACTTCTTGACTGGGCCCACCCAAAATCAGCTGTCTGGCTACACCCCTGGGGGAGATTGGGTAGCAGAGCCAGTGGTGGGAGGCGGGGCTAGTGCTGGGCAGACTTCTACGGTCTGTGCCCTGAAAATGGCAGATACAAATCAAGGTCAGGTATACACATAAAGTAGCACATATGAGTTTATCGTGTTGGGCAGACTGGATGGACAATACAGGTCTTTTTCTGCTGTCACCTACTATGTTACTATATGCTCAGAGATTCAGACCTAAGTTATAGGTAATTGCCGCTCATGCATCTTGCCTCTATGCAATTAACACATAGCTACTCCCTCTTGTTGCCTTCCCTGCTTAACCTGCTTTTCCCACACTAGCATTTGCTCTCGCGCGCACACACACACACAGCAAACCTTACTGCAATAGCAATGCAGCCTAACTGAAAGGGTGGAACGGAATAAAAACAGACAGTGATGGATGACTGCTGGAGAAAGGTGACTGAACCACTGTGTGATTGCAGGTTCGGTTTCCTGGGATTTCATCACTCAGAGGGAACTGAAGACTGTAAGTAAAGATGAAGTGAGAAGGGAGGGGAGGTGAAGGCTAGAGAGGGTAGCGAGGGCTTGGCTATGAGCCAAAGGAGGATTAAATTCCTCCCTCTTCTTTTTCAGTCCAGAGTGTTTTCCAGCTCAGAGGAGAGAACTAATAAAGAGAATCCTACTAGGAGAGTGATGAGAGGGAAGGGACCAACCTCACAATGGACTCTCCATTCATTGATTTTAGAGCTACCATGTGGTGTTCAGGCTGTGAACTCTGAGGGCCGCTCATCCTTCTGGCTCTTTTCCAATTCCGGCAATTCCTTTGACCCTTCTCAATCGATCGGTCAACTCTTTTCATTATCTGGGTGTCATCGTAGACTCACAACTATCTTTTCCCCAACAGAACTCTTCTGTTCTCAAATCAGGTTTCTGCTCTCTTCGTCGACTCCATTCTAGTCGTTCATTCTTTGACTTCGCCTCTTTACAAACTCTGGTTCGTGCCTTTATCATTTCTAATCTCGACTACAGTAAAGTCTATACTTGCAGGACTCCCGAACTCTCAGCTAAAAAGACTCAGAACACTTCATAATTCGGCTGCCCGCTTTCTCTGTAGACTAGAGTAAATGTTCATATCATGTCAAACCTTTGTTTCTTCCATTCCACTGGGATACAGGGGCGTAGCCAGACAGCAGATTTTGGGTGGGCCTAGGCAAGAAGAGGGTCTGCACCAAGTGTTCTCCCCCTCCCTCCCAAAAATATCTAAGCTGGTGCTAAAATGCTTCTCTCCACCTTGGCAGTCTGCAGCAGGCATGCGCTGAAAACTGAGCATTCGCAGGTGCCAGTAACGTGGAGCACACCATTTTCATTACCATCAGGGGGAAGTCTTCAGCTGGTAGAGCTTGGAATCCTCATCAGCTACTGCTAAGCATGTGCTACTGTTGGGTGGGCCTGAGCCCACCCAGGCCCACCTGTGGCTACGCCACTGCACTGGGTGCCTTTCCCCTATCGTTTTTTCTTTAAAATTCTCTATTTGGTCCATAAGTCGTATCACACTGGTCTCCCTTCTTTTCTTTCTTACACTCCTGCAAGATCTTTACATTCGCTTGATTCTCACTGCTTAGTTTTTCCTACTCCGAAATCTGCACAGCTGGAATCCACTCGACACTCTGCCTTCTATTTTCTTGGTCCTAAACTTTGGAATGATTTACCCCCTTCCATCAGTTCAGAATCCTCTTTCATTAAATTTAAAGCTTTACTAACAACACACTTTTTTTTCCTATTGCCTTTGGTACCAACTCGCATAGTAACATAGTAGATGACAGCAGAGAAAGACCTGCACGGTCCATCTAGTCTGCCTAACAACATAAACTCATATGTGCTACTTTATGTGTATACCTGACCTTGATTTGTATCTGCCATTTTCAGGGCACAGACCGTAGAAGTCTGCCCAGCACTATCCCCGCCTCCCAACCACTAGCTCCGCCTCCCACCACCGGCTCTGCCACCCAATCTCTGCTAAGCTTCTGAGGATCCATTCCTTCTGAACAGGATTCCTTAATGTGTATCCCACACATTTTTGAATTCTGTTACCGTTTTCATCTCCACCATCTCCCACGGGAAGGCATTCCAAGTATCCACCACTCTCTCCGTGAAAAAATACTTCCTGACATTTTTCTTGAGTCAGCCCCCCTTCAATCTCATTTAATGTCCTCTAGTTCTACCGCCTTCCCATCTACGAAAAAGGTTCGTTTTGCGGATTAATACCTTTCAAATATTTGAATGTCTGTTATCATATCACCCCTGTTTCTCCTTTCCTCCAGGGTATACATGTTCAGGTCAGCAAGTCTCTCCTCATACATCTTGTAACACAAATCCCATACCATTTTTGTAGCTTTTCTTTGCATCGCTTCAATTCTTTTTACATCCTTAGCAAGATACGGCCTCCAAAACTGAACACAATACTCCAGGTGGGGCCTCAACAACGACTTATACAGGGGCATCAACACCTCCTTTCTTCTGCTGGTCACACTTCTCTCTATACAGCCTAGCAACCTTCTAGCTATGGCCACCGACTTGTCACACTGTTTCGTCGCCTTCAGATCCTAAGATATTATCACCCCAAGATCCCTCTCCCCGTCTGTACATATCAGACTCTCACCGCCTAACATATACGTCTCCCATGGATTTCTACTCCCCAAGTGCATCACTTTGCATTTCTTCGCATTGAATTTTAATTGCCAAACCTTAGACCATTCCTCTAGCTTCTGCAGATCCTTTTTCATGTTTTCCACTCCCTCCCGGGTGTCCACTCTGTTACAAATCTTAGTATCTCCGCAAAAAGGCAAACTTTACCTTCTAACGCTTCGGCAATGTCACTCACAAATATATTGAACAGAATCGGCCCCAGCACCGATCCCTGAGGCACTCCACTACTCACCTTTCCCTCCGAGAGAATTCCATTAACCACCACCCTCTGGCGTCTGTCCGTCAACCAGTTCCTAATCCAGTTCACCGTGTCGGGTCCTTTTTCTTCACTTGGGTCTCTGATCCAGTGGTTATTATTTAAGTAATGCTTGCCTTGTTTTGTATGGTATCTTTCCTATCTCGGTGGAATGCTATTACTTCTTATCTCTTTTTTAAAATGTTTTAATTGTGAACCAGCTTGACCTGTCTGTTCAGATAGGGTGGTATCAGTGCCATAGTGAGGGCTAATGGCACCCGGGGTGGGTCGCCGCTGCGCACCCCCCCCCCCCCCCCCCCGGGTGCAGCACGGTGCGACCCCCTCTGCGGCGCACCCACCCGGAGCACAACCCCCCCCCCCCCGGACCGCATTCTTACCTGCGGGAGGGCCGATCCACCCCGAGTGCACGTCACTCGGAGCTGCGTCGGCCCCGCTGGTTCCCTGCTCTCTGTGCCCCGGAACAGGAAGTAACCTGTTCCGGGGCAGAGGGAGCAGGGAACCAGCGGGGCCGGCACCCCCCAAGCGCGTGCACCCAGGGCGGACTGCCCCTCCCCACCCCCCCTTCCTACGCCACTGGGTGGTATAACAAGTTTTAATAGACAAGCATCTAGGACTTTCTGGGGCAGTGACTGGGTCATGGCACTGGTCCTGCAATTATTTTGGCTGTTCTGGAGAGAAGTCTAGCATGTGGCAACATTTTGCTGCCGAGTCTGGGCTCTCAGGAAGGTTAAGCCACGCAGTCAGTGGCGTAGCCAAGGGTGGGCTCTGGTGGGCCCAGGCCCATCTACTTTGGGTTCAGGCCCACCCAGTAGCAGCACATCTATAATGTGGTTGGCAGGGATTCCCAAGCCCCACCAGCCAAAAACTCCCAACTGTCCCTCCTGCATACGTTTTAAATAGCAGATCTTTGCCTGCAGGAAGCAGCGACTGATACATACTGTTCGCACCGGCCCCGCAGCCTTCCCTCTGATGTGTTCCCGCCTATGCGGAAGCAGGAAGTTGCATCAGAGGAAAGGCTGTGGGGCCAGCATGAGCAGTGTGTGTATTAGTTGCTGCTCGCTGTTGGTGAAAATCTGCTATTTAAAAGGTATTCAGGGAAGGGCGGATGTTTGAGAGACCATATGGATGCAGGAAAGAGAGGGAGAGACCAAATCACTTGTGGGACAAGGCGGAGTTCTTCTGCCCACCCATCTTGGGCCCAGGCCCACCCAAAATTTGGGTGTCTGGCCACGCCCCTGCATGCAGTACCTAAACCTCTGTGCTGTCGTCCGGTGTCTATGGGAAAATAGTTTGTCAAAAATGAGCTCAAAGTGCCTGACGTGTCTCTAATCTCCTCACCTTTATAGACAAACCATACTGGCATTATCTGGAGAGTATCAGGGCAGTTGGGAGGGGGGTGGTATCGGCCATATCCAGCACCAGTACCCAGATAAGTATCCAGTGAACCTAGGATAGAAAGAAAGACTGTGCTAGGTTCATCAGATGGACAGTTGGGTATTAGTGCTGAGTGTTGATAATATCTGGATAACAGGGGTGGACTGAGGGTGGTCTGGGCCCCCCATCGCTGCCCGACACCCCCCTGCCCTGGTCCTGAGGGGTCATATCACCCCTCTCCTCAGGTCACTTCACTGGCTTCCGATCAGATACCGCATTCAATTCAAGCTTCTCCTTCTTACCTACAAATGCATTGTCTGCTGCCCCTCACTACCTCTCCTCCCTCATCTCCCCCTATGTTCCCGCCCGTAACGTCCGTTCACAGGATAAATCCCTCCTCTCAGTACCCTTCTCCACCACCGCCAACTCCAGGCTTCGCTCATTCTGCCTCACCTCACCCTATGCTTGGAACAACCTTCCTGAGCCCTTACGCCAAGCCCCCTCCCTGCCCATCTTCAAGTCTTTGCTTAAAACCCACCTCTTCAATGCTGCGTTCGGCACCTAACTCTTACCGTTCAGTGAATCCAGACTGCCCCAATTTGACTGCCCCTATAGGACCGACCGTTCACTTATCTATTAGATTGTAAGCTCTTTGAGCAGGGACTGTCTCTCTCTTTGTTAAATTGTACAGCGCTGCGTAACCCTAGTAGCGCTCTAGAAATGTTAAGTAGTAGTAGTAGTAGGGGTCCTGGTAGTCTGGTGGCCTCTGTGGGGGGCATGTTCTTTCCTGCCCGTTGGACTGCCACTATTCCCTTGCCTGCCGGCACTGCCGTGTTTTCAAAATGGCGGTCGAGACTTCCCACAGTAGTCTTGACAGTCTCAAGCAGGGGCATAGCTATGGGGGGCCATGGGGGCCTGGGCCCCTGCAAATTATGTCTGGGCCCTAACCCCCGCCAGCCAAAGTCTTCTTCAGTGCCGTCTCCGGCGCAGCCGCATTCCTGCCCTGCTCTTCTTGCTCCTCCTGTCCTGTGCACGCTGACGCTCCTTTACGTGAAACTGAGGAGTGTCAGTGTGCACAGGACAGGAGGAGCAAGAAGAGCAGGGCAGAACGCGGCTGCACCGGAGACGGCGCTGAAGAAGGCTTCGGCTGGTGGGGGTTGGGGACCCCCACCAGCAAAGGTATTTGTGAGGCGAAGGGGGTGCGGCTTAGCGAGGCATGGCGATGGGGGGGTACTCAAAATGTGCCCCCAACCTCAGGCTCTGGCCCCCTCCCACCATAAGGTCTGGCTACGCCCCTGGTCTCAAGAAACTTTCTCTGGGAGTCTTGGCTGCCATTTTTAAAATACGATGGTGCCGGGTGGGGGGGGGGGGAATAGTGGCAGCCCAGTGGGCTGGGCAGGAAAGAACATGTTCCCCCACACACACACACTGAGGCCACTAGATCACCAGCAGCGCGCTGAGCATCCAGGCAGAGCCTCTGGGCCCCAAATGGTCAGTCCGCCCCTGCTGGATAACATCAGCGGGCATTTCTGTACCTGAATTTTCAGCACCAATATCCGGACATCAGCTGACCATGGCATCTTACTTGTCCTTTTGCATGTAGATAATCCCAATTTAGGCATTTAACTACTCGGCATAAGTTTGAGATTTTGTGACACAGCAAGAGGGAACCCTAAGCAGAAGTATGTAACCTTGTGAGCTCGTTATAATGTCTTGTGAGAAATAAAAGCCAGGGAGGACCAGGGCGAAAGAATAATTAATCACCCTGCTTAGAAGGAAAATGAAACACATGGATTTAGTAAGGTCAACTGAAGGGCAGTTTGAAATCCCAAAGAAGGTAAGTGAGCCCTCCTTTCCAGATGAGGGTGTTTGAAGGGTTCAAGGAGAAGACCGAGAAAGGTCTCTCAATAATATCTAAAGGAAGATAACCATAACCCAGTCAACTGGCTCCAGATTTGCCCGACAGGGTTGATCTAGTCCAGGTTTTACTCCATATCATGCAAGGACTAATCACTTTCTCCTGTGACCCAAGGATATTTGTGGTACATAAGTACATAATCTCTTTTGTAGCTATTTTGGGTCCATCACCCTGCAAGGCAACCAGCACAACTTAAACTGGGCTCTTCCCGCAAACTGGTAACATCCAGCAAGGCAGTATAAAAGCCTGCTGAAAAAAACCCATAAAGGAAAAGTGTTTCCTTTTGCTCTTCTCTCTCTCAGATACACCTGCCAGGCTTGAAGATTGTACTGTATGTCCATGCGTTAGTCAGGCCTCAAGACTTTGTTAAATGTTTCAGACATATCCATCTACTTGTTCCCATGATGTTACTGAATTCTATTATTCTGTCTCACTGTATTTTCAAATGTAAGCCACATTGAACCTGAGTTTGCTTCAAATAATGTGGGATATAAATGTTAAAAAAGAAATGTAGCATCAGCTTTTCCTCCAGCCAAGGGAGAAGACGTCAAATATACAAAAGACCATCAACACTTTACACACTTTTCCCTGGATTCTAAATGGTGCGACTTAAGTTGCACGTGCAAATCTGGTCATATTCTGGATTTGCGGGTGCAATTTAATTAGTTAACAAGCCAATCAGTACCGATAATTGCCAATTAACAAGCAATTATTGACAATTGGCATGCATTAGAATTTACACTTACAACTTCTGTAACGTGATGCTCATAAATTCTAAGTTGCCTAGTTGAAAAGGGATGTGGAATGGGTGTGTCATGAGCGTTACTAAAATCTACATGTACACCCAGTCTGCGTGTAATTTAGGCGTCGGCATTTACATCAAGTTTTACTTGGCCTAACTGCCAGCGACTAAATTTAGTCATGCAGACTGGCACTTGGCGTATTCTATAGACCTTGTGGAAATTTAGGTGTATTCTATAAAGTACACCGTAAATGTCGAGAATTTTAGCACTTCTGTGGGCAACTGTACACTTTAGCACCTAAGTCTTAGCAGGGAACTGAAGCGCTATTTGTCAGACTTGTAAATTCTTGTACCAATTAGAGCGGTACTCGGACCAGGTTCTGCTTGGCGAACGGACAACCCCGGGTTTCACCTGTGCTGACCGCTGTTCCCCAGAGGTTGAGCCCCTAGGTGCGTGCGGCCTGCAGGACTTACGAGACGGAGCTGGAAGTGGGGTGGTGAACGTATCGGCCAGGCAGGCAGCAGGCAAGAGAGTGATCCAGGTACAGGCAAAGTCATTAGGCAGGCAGCAGGCAGGGGAGTAACCCAGGAACAGGAAATGTCAATAGGCAAACAACAGGCAATTTATTTATTTATTTATTTTTCTTACATTTGTACCCCGCACTTTCCCACTCATAGCAGGTTCAATGCAGCTTACATATTATATACAGGTACTTATTTGTACCTGGGGCAATGGAGGGTTAAGTGACTTGCCCAGAGTCACAAGGAGCTGCCTGTGTCTGCAGTGGGAATCGAACCTAGTTCCCCAGGACCAAAGTCCACCACTCTAGGCCATTCCTCCACTCCAGGCACAAGTAAAGTCAATAGGCAGGCAGCAGGTCAAGAGAGTAGTCCAGGTACAGGCAAAGTCAGTAGGCAGGCAGCAGGTCAAGAGAGTAATCCAGGTACAGGCAAAGTCAGTAGGCAGGCAGCAGGCAAGAGAGTAATCCAGGCACAGGTAAAGTCAATAGGCAGGCAGGCAAGAGAGTAATCCAGGTACAGGCAAAGTCGGCAACGAGGGACAAAGTAGAGAAGAAGCAAACTACTAAGCAACACATACCAAAGTAGAAGCTGAAACATGGAGTCCAGGAAGAGCTCAGCTGATAAAGTGCTGGCGTCTGACATCAGCAGGAACCAGCAGGGAGAAGAAGCACAGCCACAGGACAAGGGGCAGGGGAAGGAGGAACCGGAAGACCAATAGGAGAGAAGCAAGGGAAGCCAGGCAGAGGGAGAGCAGACACAGGTGCGTGGAAGCAAAGCAATCAAGGAGCCTGCAACCACCGTCTCTCTGATCAAACCCAGAGAAGAACTACACACACATGGCTCAGGGCTGTGCCAGTCAAGTGTGCGTGTCGACGGGACCCCGCGCAGCCCGAGGACGCCGCTTGCGTTGAGGTAGGGGACATGACACTATTCTGCTAGGTTTACATGTACATAGTGTAGCGCATGAATGTAAGGGGGCGTGCACATGGGAGGAGCAAGGGCAGGCAATGGGCGGGGCTCCCACATATGTAACTTACAGAATATTGGGTCCCTTTTATTAAACCATGTTAAGCGTTAATGTGCACTGAACATGGGAATAACGGATTACCACAAAGAATGATAAAGAACATAATTTGCCTCTCAGTGTGCGCTAATTGGGCACTTTTTGTTGTTGTTTTTTGGGAAAGGGTGTGTCATGAATGGGGAATAGGTGTGGAAGTAACATAGTAGATGACAGCAGAGAAAGACCTATACGGTCCATCCAGTCTACCCAACAAGATAAACTCATATGTGCTACTTTATATATATATATATATATATATATACCTGACCTTGATTTGTATCTGCCATTTTCAGGGCACAGACCATAGAAGTCTGCCGAGCACTAGCCTCTCCTCCCAACCACTAGCCCCACCTCCCCCCACCGGCTCTGCCACCCAA
Source organism: Microcaecilia unicolor (assembly GCF_901765095.1). Lineage (NCBI taxonomy): Eukaryota > Metazoa > Chordata > Amphibia > Gymnophiona > Siphonopidae > Microcaecilia > Microcaecilia unicolor. Next base: position 13,544,300 of record NC_044041.1, on the reverse strand, counting down.
ACTCGGCTAAGCTTCTGAGGATCCAATCCTTATGAACAGGATTCCTTTATGTTTATCCCATGCATGTTTGAATTCCATCACCGTTTTCATCTCCAGCACCTCCCGCGGGAGGGCATTCCAAGTATCCACCACTCTCTCCGTGAAAAAATACTTCCTGACATTTTTCTTGAGTCTGCCCCCCTTCAACCTCAATTCATGTCCTCTAGTTCTACCGCCTTCCCATCTACGGAAAAAGGTTCGTTTGCGGATTAATACCTTTCAAATATTTGAACGTCTGTATCATATCACCCCTGTTTCTCCTTTCCTCCAGGGTATACATGTTCAGGTCAGCTGAAGTGTCATCCATCTACTACTACTACTACTACTACTACTTAACATTTCTAGAGCGCTACTAGGGTTACGCAGCGCTGTACAATTTAACAAAGAGAGACAGTCCCTGCTCAAAGAGCTTACAATCTAATAGACAAGTGAACGGTCGGTCCGATAGGGGCAGTCAAATTGGGGCAGTCTGGATTCACTGAACGGTAAGGGTTAGGTGCCGAACGCAGCATTGAAGAGGTGGGCTTTAAGCAAAGACTTGAAGACGGGCAGGGAGGGGGCTTGGCGTAAGGGTTCAGGAAGGTTGTTCCAAGCATAGGGTGAGGTGAGGCAGAATGAGCGGAGCCTGGAGTTGGCGGTGGTGGAGAAGGGTACTGAGAGGAGGGATTTATCCTGTGAACGGAGGTTACGGGCGGGAACGTAAGGGGAGATGAGGGTAGAGAGGTAGTGAGGGGCAGCAGACTGAGTGCATTTGTAGGTAAGAAGGAGAAGCTTGAATTGAATGCGGTATCTGATCGGAAGCCAGTGAAGTGACCTGAGGAGAGGGGTGATATGAGTATATCGGTTCTGGCGGAATATAGAGTTCAGCCTTGAAAGAGTGAGCACATGGGCCAGATTCTGTACATGTCGTCTAAAATCTAGACACATCTGAGAAAAGTGCTTATTGCTATTATATATAATGCACCTAAAGTTAAAGAGCCAGGGAATTCGCCTATATTTACGCACAGTCATTTACGCCACTAAAAACCTGGTGTAAATACCCGTACCTAAATTTAGTCACGTTCCCCCAAACTCTACAGCAGCGTTGTGTGTGTGCGCGCACATGCATGTTTTAATGAAAGGCTGTCGAAGCTTCATTTAGCCCCAGCAGAAGTGAATTTAATTTTTGCTGAGTGCTCCACAACTCTTGCCACGTTAATAAATCTTTAACCCTTGCTCTAAAAAGATACGTTGTGTAGGGCAGCTTTTCCATCTGACGTCTGAGAAAAGAAATCTGAAATGCCTTGTTAACAACATTCACACTGACAAAGGGGAAACAGCACCTGTGTGTTTGTGGTGGGCACCTTCAGAATACATCAAACAGCCAAAACCCAACTGACCTCTGGTACAGAAGATCCTAGCCGTAAAATTGGCACTGGTGTGGTGCCGTGGCTGGTGCTGGGTTTACATCCACATCTTTCTGCAATCCCTTCCTTACAGACCTGCTCGGGACCTGTCCTGGGGGGTCTCGGTTCTGTCTGAGGAAGCAACAGGAACCATGCATGTAGCCCCGTGCAGGACGTAAGGCATCAGAAACAGCTGTTGAACTTAGTTGAACGAAGGCGCTACTCCGGCGCTGAAGAAGGCTCTCTTCGGCTGGTGGGGTTCGGGGACCCCCGCCAGCAAACAAGGTATCTGATGCGGCGGCGGGGCGGGCGGTGGCGGGGGGGGTTCAAGGGGATCGTCGGCAGGCCGGCAGGGGGATCCAATGTGGCGGCGGCGGCTCAAGGGGGAGGCAGCGGGGTTGGCGGCTAAACAGTGCCCCCCACCTCAGGCTCTGGTCCCCCCTCCCGGCGAAGTCTAGCTACGCCACTGGTGTCCAATAAACACACCTACAACAGCGCAGGCCATTTTTCAGCGCACCTTAGTAAAAGAACCCAGTACAACCCAAGTCCTTGTTTCCCAGAAGAAAGAAACTGTTATACTACGTGATTGCTGGAATGAAAAGGAACACAACATGCAATGCAAAGAAACTTTCAAGTCATGGTTTTTAGGAAAGTCTGACAGTATTGCACAATATTTGGCCTAGAAGAATTTAGCCTACCAAATATTATTTTTCTATTCCCACATTCAGTGTAATCTTTGCTTCTGCTTCTTATATTCCAAAGGATCAATGAAAACTCCTAATGAAGGAATACAAGACCCATCACCCGCCTTTTCCTCAGATATATTTATAACATACCATTAAACGTAATAGCAATACATCGATGATTGAGGCCAACAACTTTCTTGGTAGAAAACAGGCCGCAGCTTTGTTTATTGGCGACATATAGAACCCGAGCTATAGAAACAGATACCATTACTTATTCAGTAGCAACCCCCGACCACCACATCAGCAAGGTTTAACCCTCAGGACATGGACCTCCACGTCTGTATTGAGTTGGGGCCCATTGTACACCACCTGGTCAACCTTGAGGCCCTGCCTTGAGTGCAATACCTTAACCCACTATGCCAACTAGGTTAACCCATCAAGACATGGACCTCCACATCTGTAATTGCGCTGTGGCCCAATGAACACCACCGGATGAACATTAAGGCCCTGTCCAGAAGGACCTCCTTCTGCATAGACTGTAGCTCGGGTACCTCCCCTCCTCCCCCGAAGCTGCGACTAGGTGAAACAACCCATATGTTGGAGGCTCTGAAACAAAAGGGGTGGGATGGGCAGGAGATCAAACCGCCTCCGGGGAGCAGGAAGGATCCTGGTTCCCGGAGGGGCCGTCCATATATTAGCGCTGCCAAGCCCGCCCTCCCCTTACAGAATTACATCCCAGGTAATTCCCGCCTTGTAGATTTAAATATAACCAACCAATAATATCAAGCCTGTCCCCGCACCCTGAACACAGGCCAAGTTGAGGTTTGCCTTCCCTTCCGGACCCTTCTCCTCCACTGCTAACTCCAGACTCCGTTCCTTTTTTTATCTTGCTGCACCATATGCCTGGAATAGACTTCCTGAGCCAGTACGTCAAGCTCTATCTCTGGCCGTCTTCAAATCTAAGCTAAAAGCCCACCTTTTTGATGCTGCTTTTAACTCCTAACCCTTATTCACTTGTTCAGAACCCTTATTTTATCATCCTCACTTTAATATTCCCTTATCTCTTATTCATCCTGTTTGTCCTAATTAGATTGTAAGCTCTGTGGAGCAGGGACTGTCTCTTCATGTCCAGTGTACAGCACTGCATATGTCTAGTAGCGCTACAGAAATGATAAGTAGTAGTAGTCTTTGGGGTTCTGGAATCTTGCTACTCTTTGTCCTTATCTCTTATTTGTCCTGTTTGTCTGTCCTAATTAGATTGTAAGCTCTGTGGAGCAGGGACTGTCTCTTCATGTTCAAGTGTACAGCGCTGCGTACATCTAGTAGCGCTATAGAAATGATAAGCAGTAAGTAGAGCGCCGGAAAAGGCAGGTTGGCTCGTCCCCTCGTTAAGGGCGGGCTCCGGACAAGCTGTTCACCCTTCTTCTTTTGGTGATATTATGAAATCCTGTAGTTGCACTTTTGGGGTGGCTACTTAGTAACTCCATCTTTAGAAGTACCTTGTGCTTATGATTAAAAACTTTAGCTGCTGCACTAGACAAATTGCTGATAAAGCTCAGGATGTGTTCTCTCTTTGACAACAACATCAGACAGAGTCAATCTAATTGTCTTGTCAGCACAAAAACAAATACCCCATACTTTCCATTCTGTTTCAAATGTTCAGTAACTGAACACAGAAAAAGGGTATCGGCCATTGAGTTGAACATGTTTTGTAACGATTTCCATCGGGTGGCTTGGGGGCTCATTCATCAGAGCTTAGCATTGGCAAATTGATGGACAGATATAAATCGACTAACAATTAGATTTAGCACTCAATTGTTTAGATTTCACAATTGCGATCAATTTGCCATAGACTGACCTGGGTTTTGATCACGGGAACAAATAAAATAAAAACACAGTAAGAGATTAACAGGGTCCACAATAGCTTAAAGTCTTCCCTTTCCACAGTCACTGCAAATGCCCCATCTACTGGTGAGTACTGTTTACACAACGGATTCGGATTGGTGTTAAATCCAGCCTAGCCCATCTCCTAACAGCTGAAGAGAAATTGCCTACAGGGTTGCTGCTGTATTACATAAGTAATGCCACACTGGGAAAAGACCAAGGGTCCATCGAGCCCAGCATCCTGTCCATGACAGCGGCCAATCCAGGCCAAGGGCACCTGGTGAGCTTCCCAAACGTACAAACATTCTATACATGTTATTCCTGAAATTCTTCCCAAGTCCATTTAGTAGTGGTTTATGGATATGCCCTTTAGGAAACCGTCTAACCCCTTTTTATACTCTGCTAAGCTAACCGCCTTCACCACGTTCTCCGGCAACAAATTCCAGAGTTTAATTATGCGTTGGGTGAAAAAACATTTTCTCTGATTTGTTTTAAATGTACTACACTGTAGTTTCATCGCATGCCCCCTAGTCCTAGTATTTTTGGAAAGCGTGAACAGACGCTTCACATCCACTTGTTCCACTCCACTCATTATTTCATATACCTCTATCATGTCTCCCCTCAGCCGTCTGTTCTCCAAGCTGAAAAGCCCTAGCCTCCTCAGTCTTTCTTCATAGGCAAACTTCCAGTGTTGTGCCCCTCTCATTAGCTTTCAGGTCCTTGGATTGTGATGATCAACCTAGGCAATCATGGTCCCCTCTAACCCTTTCCTTCCAAAACAATCCTGTGGAATCCTATCACTGGACAGCCTAAGGGCAATTTTTGGTGAAGGGCCAACTCTATGCATTTTGACCATCATGTGACGTTTAAAGCATGCTATCCATGGATATCCATTTCACTTTGTCCCTGTCACTTGAGACGCAACCAAAAGGGATAAATTCTCTGTTTAGCAGCTCAGTATTGCTGCATAAACTAATAGCTTTACACCCGGCCCTGGAATACTCCAGCCGTGCCCCCTTTTTTAAACAGACACAGCTTTTTTAAGAGAGCAGTTCTGATGGCAAAGCGTGTTATTTTGCAATTGTGGTTGGCTGCAGAACGTCCAACAATATCACATTGGAAATCTGCAATGATTCAAGCATGTGCTTTAGAGAAGACAGGAGTAAAGGACCTGGCCTCCAAGAGAGGCGAACAGTTTTGTACTATCTGGTCTCCATTTTGGGACTCTCTCACCCCAGTAGCGAGAAGCAAAATATTGAACTGTTAAGCTATGATTGGGAGGGTGGGGGAGGGAGGGAGGGGGGACCATTGGGGACATATCAGAAATGTAAGCAACGTCAAGCATTGATTTGTTGGATGTGTTACATTAATATGGCTGTAATTTAACACAGTTTGGATTGCAATAAACAAGAATTATATATTAAAAAAAAACCAGACAACTTTAATTGTTCAGTAATTTAAACAGCCAAAGCTATCCATGTACATGGCCAAATTTGATGATTGTTTTTTTTTTTTAAGCACTGAGGCATTCCATGCCACCAATGACTGCACAACCACGTACTTTTAAAAATTAACCTTTGTTTTATATATTCATACAAGTATATATATAAGGACTGTATATAATGGGGGTAATTTGAAAAGGTAGTTTTGCACCTAAAATCACCGCTCTGAGGCCTTTGGACTAAAGGTCATGTAGCAAGTGTATCAGGGCCGGCTTAACCTATGGACCAGGTAGACGCCAAGTGCCTGAGCCTGTGATGTCACTTGCCCTATAAGTTAAGCTGGCCCAGAGCTATTGCATGTGCCTGGATCCAACATCTCCCTCATATGCATCTCTCCCTCCCTGTCCTTCATCTATGCCCAACATCTTTTTCCTCCTCCCTCTCTCTCTCCCATTGTCCATCATCACTCTATCTCTCCCTCTCCCGTCTTTGCATCCCAGGTATAACATCTTTCCCCCCCCCCACCCCCATGCAGCATCTCACCTTCCCTTCACTCCACTCCCACCCAAAATTTCTCCCTCTTGCCCCTCTCTTCCCATGCAGCCTCTTTCCCTCCCACCCCCATGTCCAACATTTCACCCTCTCCCCCATGCAGCATCTCTTTCCTTCCCTCCCTCCCACTGTCAGATTCTACTACTCAGTCTGAATCTTCACCCACCCCACCCACCCCATCTACCTTAACAAACTAGTCTCTCTCAAGGGGTCAGCAACAGTGACTCTCAAATGCTGCTGCCTGTGACTACCCTGGAAACCTCCCCTCTGCTACAACTTCCTGTTTTTGTCTGGGTGGGATGCAGCTATCACAGGCAACCCTTTGAGAGAGAGACTTAAGAGAAGGAGGGGAGGGAGATGGAGGACCACAGCACCCAGCTTGCTTACTCATGCCGGCACTCAAGGGTGTACAGCTCTGGGTGGGGCCAGGCCCACCTGGACTACCCCCTTGGTGTCCAGTAGAACATTTACTTGGATTTAAGTGAGAGAGAACAGCCTCCTCTAGTTTCTCTCTCTCTCTGCAGACTGTTGGCGACACTGTCATGCTGCACCTGCCTGATTGGTGCAACTTTCTGATTCTTGCATTCACCCCGCAGCAGCTGAAGTTTCCCCTGTTCTAAGGTCTCCAAGGGGAGAAAACCCCTGATCACAGCTCTTTGAAGGAGCTACAACCGTTTGCCAGAGGGTAATTGGAAGTGGAAGAAGATTCCTGCACCTACTCTTGCTACCGGCCCAGTACCCTCCTGCACTACAGATCTGGGGAGGAGAAGTAAGAAGAAGAATAGCCCCCATCAAGTGGGGAGAGATAGGCAACTGGGGTGCAGAAGAATAGGAAGTCAAAGAGAGACCCCTTCAGCGGGCTGGAGAGAGTCCCAGAGTCAAAGGAAAACTCTGTAAATATCAAGCCTTACATTTTTGACTTTATAACTAATTTATGTGGATTCAGACAGAAGAAAATACACAATCTGTGAAACTGTCACTGTATTCCAAGTTTTGCACCAGTAAAATAAGGTCATTTTGGACCAACACTCTCTGTATGGATAGCGATTATTTCCTTGAATATAAGTAGGTCACAATAGCCCTAAGGCCACTGAAGCGTTGTAACATGGTCCAGCGGCTCCCAGAAATTCTTCCTAGTCATGTAAGATATTGTAACAGGGGTTGTTTGCAGTATATTCTGCTGCTGTTCTCTTAAGAACATAAGAAAAGCCAGTCTGAGTGAAAGGTTAGCTGAGCCCAGCAACTTGCCTCTGACAGTAACCATTCTGGGTCATAAGTGTCCAGCAGTTCCAAAAAATAGACTATTTCTTAAAGCTCAATCCAAGAAAAAAAAGCAGTGACTTGCCCATGCTTGCCTGGCTAATCATTTTTATGGACTTTTCCTTCAGAACACAATTTGTTCAGCCTCTTTGACCTGCGCAGTGTTAGCCCCACAACCCGATCCTCTGCAAACACGATCCACAGCGTAACTGTGCACTATGAGGGGAAAAAAATACGTTCTGCAATTTATTTTCCAGCACTGATTATTAATATACTAGTAAAACATGCCCGTTTCTGGAGCAAATGAAACGGGCGCTAGCAAGGTTTTCCTCCCGAACCCCCCCCCCCCTCCCTACCCACCCCTTCGGCGTTGTGAAGCCACTGACAGCCATTGCTCTGCACCTCGTCAACGCACGCCACCTTCATCTCCTGAGTCGTGAAACCACTGACGCCATTGCTCCACCCTCGCTCTGTGACGCCATTGCTCCGCCCGCGACGTCATCAAGTTTGACGTGAGGGCGGGGCCCAGAGACAGTGTTTTCAGTGGCTTCACCACCACGAACCCTTCGAACCCAAAGGAAGTGCCCGAAGGAAGTGACACTGAAGTCATTGTCCTCAGAACGTTGAGGGTGAGTTTTATTATATAGGATTAATGTTTCTCTTTATTCATTTAGGGCCTTCTTTTACAAAGCCATGCTAGCAATTCCCGCACGACAAATGAGAGGAAGCCCTAATTTTTTTACACTGCTCTTCAGTCAAACAACTCAAGTGATTTACAGTCAGGCCAGTGGTTTCCAAACCTGACCCTGGAGGCACCCCAGCCTGTCAGGTTTTCAGGATATTCCCAATGAATATTCATGAGAAGCGATTTGCATGTACTGCCTCCACTGCATGCAAATCTCTCATGAATATTCATTGCAAATTATTCACTAGTAACTGTTTAACATTTTAAAATATATTTCTTTATTAAATCAATACAATTTTCCTAAAATAAAATCCATTCCCTTAACCCATAGTTATTAACCAATCCATACACCAATACATTTAAAACCAAACAATTCTCCACAATACTCTTTCAATACACATTCAAATAGCATATATCTGGCAATCTTTTACATCAATGTGTGATCACAGCTCTTTAATCATGTGTTAATCCACTGCTCCAGAGTCTCCCACAAGATTCAGCCTTGCTTCAAATCAGACTCATTGAATCACCAACTTATATAATAGTTCTGTCCTTTTTTTCAACAAACCATTGTAACGTTAGTGATAAATCTTGAATAACCATTGATGATGTCAGTCACCAACATCCAAAACTGTCCATTTTCACCATTAGCAGTATCATGTGTTCCAGATATATATATTTTTTGAAAATGTTGTTACATTTGTATTAGAGTTTCAATCTCTCCAATTCTTATAGTATTCCACCGTACGACCAGGACCCAACATGCTCATGTTTCGCTATAAAAGCGTCATCAGGGGTCTTGAATTTGGCTCATCCAGGTGGTGGGGTAGTCAAATACCAGTGATGCGGTGGTGAGCTAGAACTGCTCTCCCAAACGAATATTCATTGTGGATATCCTGAAAAACCTGACTGGCTGGGGTGCCTCCAGGATCAGAGTTGTGAGGCACCACAATAATCATAAAATATGACCAAAGAAAAGAAAAAAAACAGAAATTCCTCCACGTCCTAACCTCGCTAGCAATCCTCAAACACCTTTGAGAAAAAAATAGGCTTTTAGGGCAGGCCTATTTTGAACGTCTTATAATTTGGTTACATTCTAAAGGTATGGCAGTGGATATCCTAAAACCTGACTGCTTGGGGTGCCTTCAGGAGCAGGTTTGGGAACTACTGGTATAAGAGAAGAGCGTTCCATAGTGATGGAGCCAAGTGATGAGTAGACGACTCCAACCAAGCAGTCATAAGTGAGAGATATCAAGCCAATGTTAATATCATAAAGCCACCCTAAAACATGTGGAGACAAAAGATGATTCAATTCACCTTACCCACCCTCATCCTGTTAGACTGTCACTGAAATGTTTTGATGTTTCACTTATATATACTGTTATTTATCAACATTTGCTTATTTCTGATCTGATGAAGAAGGGCTACCTTCGAAAGCTAATCAAAAAATGCATTCAGTTCATCCAATCTTATTTTCTCTGTTTTATTTTATTCTATTTCTATTGATTATCAATTTAGTAGGGAACCCAAAGAAGAAAGCTTTAGGGATACGATCAAAATTTTAGATTTAATATGATAACCCAGGGCTTAATATCTGGGGGAACAGCCTGGAATGTAGTTCCACCATGTCTTTTCGGACTCCAGAGCAGCAGGGATGCTCTGCTCCTGCCTTTCCCTTCCAGGCAGCCTGCAGGGTCCAGGAGGGGAAGGGTTGAGTCTGCAACAGAGCTGAGAACAGTCACTCTGCTCCCTAATCCAGCCTCCCTTCTCATGTTACCCCAACCCCTTGGCCTGCCCACCTGCCCCCTCCCCATAGTTCCACTTTCTACAGTTTTGCAACCACATCCAAAGCGACCTACCTGGGGGCAACGAAGGGTTAAGTGACTTTACCCATTGTCACAAGGAGCTGCACTTGCTTTTCACCTACAAATTAAGCCCTGTGATAAACTATCAGTAGCCATGATCAAATTTCTGAGAATATGTCAGATTAATAGCTGTGTTTTGTACTCGCTGTGAACAGTAATAGCAAAAGAGAAATTCTAATGTACAGGGAATTACTGTAATCTAAGTGGACTAACAAGTCAAAATATACATGCACATACCTGTGTATGTTTAGCACTTGTTGGATTACTCAGAATCATCCCCACAGTGTCGTAATAACAGCAAAAATCTCAGTGCATGAAAAGTTCACCTTTGCATGCTGTGGCCATGTGTTATGTCTGGGAATGTGAGCCCTTGTGCCCCGACTGAGCATGGCGAGATGGAGTGACACCACCGCATTCGGTCAGACAGCGAAACAACCCCTAGCTTCACCTGGGAAGCGGCCGTCGTTCCCTGAGAGTTGAGCCATCAGGTGCAGGCGGCCACCAGGACTTTCTGGACCGGCAGGGTTGCACAGCCACTGACCCGACAGGCAGGGAGAGCAGACACCGTCCAGGAGCCAAGGAATCAGAAGCGCAGCAAATAGTCAGAGAAACAGTCCGAGGTCTAGACAGGCAGCAACACAGCGCATAGTCAGGCAACAATCCAGGGTCTGGTACACAGGAATCACAGAAACAAAGATAGCCGGCTGTAGACCACAGACGTGGACCACAACCTCTAAGCACTAGAAGCCGAAGCAAGGAAGGACTGGAGGCAGGGCTTTAAATAGTGTAGGAATTAGGTTCAAACATGTGCAGCTGATCCAAGATGGCTGCCTCCATCAGAAGAGATGCCCTATGCCCAAATATGGGCTTCCTTCCTGAAGCTGCCCACCTCCAAGATGGCTGCCATAACCTGACAAGCCCATCTCCAAGATGGCCGTCCTATCCTGGAGATACCACATCCAAGATGGCCACCGCATCCTTGAATGCCCATACCCTGCGCAAGCAGGCTGCACCTCTGGAGGAGTGGAACAGAGTGTAACACCATGGCTGGTGAGTCTGCCTATGAAATCTGCTGATTGGCAGAATCTTCAGATGTTCAATAAAAGCCCTGCCTGAAATTTGAGCTTTGGATTACTACTTCTAGTGTAATAAAACACAAAAACCTGCTGGATTATAGATGGTGAATTGCAATGTAAGCTCTAAATCAGGTTGGAAAGACCACTGGGAAAATTGCTCTCCTATCTCCTCCCATTGCATAAGTAGCACTAATAACATTCAGAATGGAGTAAGCCAAGAAAGCAATGATAGAGAGCAGATTCTCATTGCCTGACCTGGAAAGCTAAAGAGTGTATTTCTTCCTCTTCATCCTTCAAAGGCTGAGGAATAATGGATCATGTCCTCTACTCTTTGGTAGCCACTGTCCATTCTCAGAAGGATGTCTCCTGTGATAGATCAGTATTAATACAGCTCTTATATACCTCTGTATTCCCAAATATGAGTAATTAAACTCTGGAATTCGTTGCCAGAGAATGTGGTAAAGGCGGTTAGCTTAATGGAGTTTAAAAAAGGTTTGGACAGCTTCCTAAAGGAAAAGTCCATAGACCGTTATTAAATGCACTTGGGGAAAATCCACTATTTCTGGGATAAGCAGTATAAAATGTTTTGTACATGTTTGGGATCTTGCCGGGTATTTGTGACCTGGATTGGCCACTGTTGGAAACAGGATGCTGGGCTTGATGGACCTTTGGTCTGTCCCAGTGTGGCAATACTTATGTACTTGGGATTCTGAATGGAATCTTGCTACTCTTTGGGGTTCTACATGGAATGTTGCTACACTTTGAAATTCTGCATGGAATCTTGTTATTCTTTAGAATTCTAGAATCTTGCTACTCTTTGGGTTTCTACACGGAATGTTGCTACTCTTTGGGTTTCTGCCAGGTACTTGTGACCTGGATTGGCCACTGTTGGAAACAGGATGCTGGGCTTGATGGACCTTTGGTCTGTCCCAGTGTGGCAATACTTATGTACTTGGGATTCTGAATGGAATCTTGCTACTCTTTGGGGTTCTACATGGAATGTTGCTACACTTTGAAATTCTGCATGGAATCTTGTTGTTCTTTAGAATTCTAGAATCTTGCTATTCTTTGGGGTTCTACATAGACTGTTGCTACTATTTAGGTTTCTGCCAGGTACTTGTGACCTGGATTGGCCACTGTTGGAAACAGGATGCTGGGCTCCATGGACCTTTGGTCTTTCCCAGTATGGCAATACTTATGTACTTATGAGTACAATGCGGTTTTACAAAGGAAAAAAATGTAAATACAATTTGAAATTGTACAATATAAAATTCAAATAAATCAACATTAATTAAAAAAACTAAAGAAATAAAAATAGAAAAGAATAACCACCTAGGCTACTCTCAAATAATCATTTAGCAAATAAAAATGTCTTAAGCTTTTTATGAAACACTAGGTAGTTTAACTCTGTTCTAATTCCTAAAGGAAAAGAGTTCCAAATAGAGACCGCAGAAAAAGAAATTAAAGTGTCTGCCTTCCTGGAAAACCGCAGGGGTGGCGAACAAAGAAACCAGCACTAGCTCTGTCACCAGTTCAGATGTAATACCATAAAGAGCCTGAAATAAGCACATAAGCACAGCCATACTGGGAAAAGACCAAGGATCTATCAAGCCCAGCATCCTGTCTCCGTCAGCGGCCAATCCACGCTTCAAGAACCCGGCAACCCCCCCCCCCAAAAAAAAATAATAATTTTTTAATAATGATCAATGGACTTTTCCTTCAGGAATCTGTCCAAACCCCCCTTAAACTCCGTAAGACCAGCTGCTGTCACTACATTCTCCGGCAACGAGTTCCAGAGTCTAACTACACGCTGAGTAAAGAAAAACTTTCTCCTCTTTGTTTTAAATCTACCATATTCTAGCTTCATCTTGTGTCCCCTGGTTTTGTTGTTGTTTGAAAGTGTAAACAAACGCTTCACATCTGTCCGCTCTACTCCGCTCATTATCTTGTAGACTTCTATCATATCACCCCTCGGCCGCCTTTTCTCCAAGCTGAAGAGCCCTAACCTTCTCAACCTTTCCTCATAGGGAAGTCGTTCCATCCCTTTTATCATTTTTGTCGCCCTTCTCTGCACCTTCTCCAATTCCTTTATATCTTTTTTGAGATGCAGCGACCAGAATTGGACACACTATTCGAGGTGAAGTCGCACCATGGAGCGATACAACAGCATTATAACATCCTTGTCAAACAAGCTAATTTAAACAAAATTCCTTCACGTACTGGAAGTCAATGTAAAATCGCTAAATAAGAGGAAATACTTTCAAACTTGTTCAGTCTATAAATAAGTCTAACCGAAGTATTTTGAATTAGTTGGAGTTTCCTCAATAATCTAGCAGATACACCTGAGTATAAAACATTACAGTAATCCAGTAATCAGATATAGGACCTCTGAACTGTAAAGTGTTACTGTCCTATCACCTCTTTCTAACCCCCACCTCCTTTCAATTACTATAGTAAAATATACAAAGACCTAGATTAGTTTATACTATTTAAGTCCAGTGTAACTGAATTGTTTCTTTACTAACCTGATGAAGAAAGGATAACTCTTGAAAGCTTGTCAAAGAAATCATCTTTGTATCGCTCCATGGTGCGTCTACACCTTGAGTATTGCGTTCAGTTCTGGTCGACGTATGTCAAAAAAGATAAAGAATTAGAAAAGGTTCAAAGAAGAGCAACTAAAATGATAAAGGGGATGGAACTCCTCTCATATGAGGAGAGGCTAAGGAGGTTAGGGCTCCTCAGCTTGATAAAGCGACAGCTGAGGGGAGATATGATTGAGGTCTACAAAATCCTGAGTGGTGTAGAACATGTAGAAGTAAATCAATATTTTACTCGTTCCAAAAGTACAAAGACTAGGGGACACTCAAGGAAGTTACACGGAAATACTTTTAAAACAAATAGGAAGAAATATTTTTTCACTCAACGAATGATTAAGCTCTAAAACTCTTTGCCAGAGGATGTGGTAACAGCGGTTAGTGTATTAGGGTTTTAAAAAGGTTTAGACAAATTCCTGGAAGAAAAGTCCATAGTCTGCTATTGAGACAGACATGGGAAGCAACTGCTTGTCCTGGGATTTGTAGTATGGAGTGTTGCCACAATTTGGGTTTCTGCCAGGTACTTGTGACCTGGCTGGCCACTATTTGGAAAATAGGATACTAGACTAGATGGACAACTGATCTGACCCAGTATGTTCTTATGTACATCTGGAATGCATTCTACAAATCATGATAGCAATAATGACGATGTGTTAAGCTTCAAAGGGAGGAGCAGGACTGGTCAACCATTAGGCAGGATTAGGCGATCACCTAGTTCAGTAGCTTCTGGGGAGCGTCAATGAGCAGCTGCAGTCAAAGCAAAGTAATAACCCCTCACAACAACACAAAGTATAGAACAGCAAGAAGGGTGAGCAGTTTTCAAAATGCCAATTTACCCAGCTTATTCTGGGAGGGACAGTGTCGGGGTGATCACAACTGTTGGGGATCCAAGAGGGAGGGAGGGTACAAGGCTGAACATTTGTCTAGGGCCCCTGTACTCTTGCACCAACCCTGGGAAAGGTGTGCGGGGCTGAATTTCACCTAGGACATTGGGTAAAGGGATGTGGTAGCTGTGTTAGTCTACTTTTAAAGGTAATAAATAGAAATAAAGCAAAACAAAGAAAAGAAAAGAAGATGATACCTTTATTATTGGACTAAATACATTTTTTGATGAGCTTTCGAAGGTGACCCTTCTTCAGATCAGAAATATGCAAATGAATTTCTGATCTGAAGCTCACCAAAAAATGTATTGTTAGTCCAATAAAAAAGATAATATCTTCTTTTCTTTTCTTTGGTTTTTTTTTTTCTATTTCTACTTATTACCTAGGATGTTGGATACCCTTGGGCTGGGCCTGGGAAGGAGCAGCCGCAAACGCTCATTACTTCTCTGCCTTGGAGACAGGATGAGGAGGAAACACACTATTAGCCCTTCAGCCTCCAGAAAGGAGAAGGATGATGGAGACAGGTTTAAGGTCAGTAGTCAAAGGTGGGGATTAAATCAATCAATTTTGACACTCAGGGCTGGGAAAGAAAGAAGTACTTTTTAAAGTTATGGACCCTTAATACTACTACTACTTATCACTTCTATAGCGCTACAAGGCATACACAGCGCTGTACACCATTCATGAAAAGACAGTCCCTGCTCAAAGAGCTCACAATCTAAATATGGAATGTTGCTAGTGGAATAGCAACATTCCATGTAGAATCTCAAATAGTAACAACATTCCACGTTCCACTGCACTAACCACTAGCCTACTCCTCCACTACCAACATTCCATGTAGAAGCCTGCCCTTGCAGATCAGCAATGCGACCGCGCAGGCTTCTGTTTTTGAGTCTGACGTCCTGCACATTGAGTCTGACGTCCTGCACGTATGTGCAGGACGTCAGACTCACAGAAACAGAAGCCTGTGCGGCCGTGTTGCTGATCTGCAAGGGCAGGCTTCTACATGGAATGTTGCTAGTGGAATAGCAACATTCCATGTAGAATCTCAAATAGTAGCAACAGTGGAGGAGTGGCCTAGTGGTTAGGGAGGAGTGGCCTAGTGGTTAGGGTGGTGGACTTTGGTCCTGGGGAACTGAGGATCTGAGTTCCATTCCCACTTCAGACACAGGCAGCTCCTTGTGACTGGGCAAGTCACTTAACCCTCCATTGCCCCATGTAAGCCGCATTGAGCCTGCCATGAGTGGGAAAGCGCAGGGTACAAATGTAACAAAAATAAAATAGATACTATTGGAGATTCTACATGGAATGTTGCTACTATTGGAGATTCTACATGGAATGTTGCTATTCCACTAGCAACATTCCATGTAGAAGGCTGCGCAGGCTTCTGTTTCTGTGAGTCTGACGTCCTGCACGTATGTGCAGGACGTCAGACTCACAGAAGCAGAAGCCTGGGCGGCCACATTGGTGATCTGCAAGGGCTGACTTCTACATGGAATGTTGCTAGTGGAATAGCAACATTCCATGTAGAATCTCAAATAGTAGCAACATTCCATGTAGAATCTCAAGTAATAGCAACATTCCAGAATCTCAAATAGTAATAACATTCCATGTTCCACTGCACTAACCACTAGGCTACTCCTCCACTAGCAACATTCCATGTAGAAGCCTGCCCTTGCAGATCAGCAATGCGGCCGCGCAGGCTTCTGTTTCTGTGAGTCTGACGTCCTGCACTCACAGAAACAGAAGCCTGTGCGGCCGCGTTGCTGATCTGCAACGGCAGGCTTCTACATTACTACTACTACTACTTATCACTTCTATAGCGCTACAAGGCATACGCAGCGCTGCACACCATACACAAAAGTCCCTGCTCAAAGAGCTTACAATCTCGCTCAACCTTTTTGAATACACTGGATTCATGACCCCCTTTTATCACGAGGTGGCATAGTGGACCTGTTCTGTTACTTAAGCAGGGGAGGGGATGGGGGATGGGACAGAGAGAATAGTTTCTGCAGGGTATTGGGAAGGGGGGTTATGTTTACACTGGTCTGTCATTGCTTTAGAGCAATTCTCAGTTGTAAACAATTTATCTTTACTGTTCTGCATGTGATGACAATTAAAGGTATTTCACAAATCATCATCAAATGTGTTCCTGGAGCTTTCTATTTAAACGAGAACCCTCATTATATATGTTGTTCCTGACCAGCTTATACTAATTTAGCGCAAACAGGCATGGAATATCTTCCTCAGTCTGCTTCAAAAACAAGGAAAATATTCATGGCAACTTGGTCAAACCTTTAATAACTAACAGACATCTAGGCCAGATCCAGGTTAGCAAATGACTTTTAACTACTTCTCCAACTGAGGGAAGTAATTGGAAAACAGTGGGAAGATAGTGCAGTAGGAGAATTGGAGGTGGGATTAATTAAGGGGTGGGAGAAGGAAGCAGCAAGGAATCAGCCAAAAGTTACATATTTGTGATTCTATTGGACCTTCTGCCATTTGATTTTGTATGTTTTGGATTTATATTGCATTTTCTAACTAGAATTTTTTTTTTTTTAATAGATGGAAATGGAACTTGATATACCATCTTTTGTGGTATTTTGCAACTACATTCAAAGTGGTTTATGTATATTCAGGTACTTATTTTGTACTTGGGGCAATGGAGGGTTAGGTGACTTGCCCAGAGTCACAAGGAGCTGCAGTGGGAATCGAACTCAGTTCCCCAGGATCAAAGTCCACTGCACTAACCACTAGGGTACTCCTCCACTAGCAGCAGTCTGTGTAGAAGCCTGCCCTTGCAGATCAGCAATGCAGCTGCGCAGGCTTCTGTGAGTCTGACGTCCTGCACGTACGTGCAGGATGTCAAACTCACAGAAACAGAAGCCTGAGCGGCCGCGTTGCTGATCTGCAAGGGCAGGCTTCTACATGGAATAGCAACATTCCATGTAGAATCTCAAATTGTAGCAACATTCCATGTAGAATCTCAAATAGGAAAAGTGAAATGGGACCCAGAGTCACAAGGAGCTACAGTGGGAATTGAACCCAGTTCCCCAGGAGCAAAGTCCACTGCACTAACCACTAGGCTACTCCTCCACTTTCTCAAGGGAGTTCTAATTTGACACACTTATGTGCCTTAGTAAAAGAGCCCCTTATTGATCTACCCCTTTCCTCTTCATAGGGATCTTCTTATTCATCCTCTTCCTTCCTATTGATGCCTGCCCCCATACCCTCATTTTTCACAGTACTGAAATGGCAGCCTGGTCAGCTGCACCCTCTTTTTCTGGCTTGGTGCATTGTGTCAAGGTGCTCCTGGAGTGAGACTCTTTCTCCTGCTTAGATTTATAGCAAGAGAGCAGCAATGCATAGCTGAAAGTTAGTGCAGTGGACTTTAATCCTGAGGAACTGAGTTCAATTCCCACTGCAGCTCCTTGTGACTCTGGGCAAGTCACTTAACTCTTCATTGCCCCTGGTACAAAATAAGTACCTGAATATATGTAAACTGCTTTAAATGTAGTTGCAAAAACCTCAGAAAGGTGGTATATCATGTCCCATTTCCCTTTCCCTATTTGAGATTCTACATGGGATGTTGCTATTCCACTAGCAACATTCCATGTAGAAGCCTGCTCTTGCAGATCAGCAACATGGCCACGCAGGCTTCTGTTTCTGTGAGTCTGACGTCCTGCCCGTAGGTGCAGGCATAGGAGCCAACTTTTCAAAATTATTGGGGGGTGCTAAGCCCAATGGAAATAACCCCTCCCTGGCCACATACAAGGAATTTTCTCAATATTGGGGGTGCTCAAGCACCCACAGCACCCACAGAGTCGGCTCCAATGGGTGCAGGACATCAGACTCAGAGAAACAGAAGCCTGTGCGGCTGCATTGCTGATCTACAAGGGCAGGTTTCTACATGGAATGTTGCTAGTGGAGGAGTAGCCTAGTGGTTAGTGCAGTGGACTTTGATCCTGTGGAACTGAGTTTGATTCCCACTGTAGCTCCTTGTGACTCTAGGCAAGTCACTTAACCCTCCATTGCCCCTGGTACAAAAAATAAGTACCTGAATATATGTAAACCACTTTGAATGTAGTTGCAAAAACCTCAGAAAGGCAGTATATCAAGTCCCATTTCCCTTTACCAAATTATTCCAGATCACTGGAGACTCATACAGATTTAGGAAGGCTTAAAGAATAGAAAAAATCTCAGCATCTTGTTTAATATTCCTAAGACAGCATCAGGAGTTGAACTTCAGAGAGACGGGAAAGCACTAGGTTGATATTGTACATAAGCATACTTGATGACTGTTCTGTATGTACCGTGTACTAGGCAGACGCCTCAATGCCTCTCACTGGGTTACTGTAACGCAGGGGTGGGTAACCTGGATCCTTGAGGGCTGCAGCCCAGTCAGGTTTTCAGGATTGCCCCAATAACTATGCATGAGATTTATTTACATACAATGGAGGCAGTGCATGCAGATAGATCTCTTACCTACTGGGGGAAACCTGACTGAGGACTATTAGCTGTAGGGTAGGGGGGGGGGGGTGATAATCTCCAGTTCAGGAGTGCCACAAACCAGGTCTTGGTTTTCAGAGTTTCCGCAGCAAACATTCATAAGATATATTTTATTGAAGAACAATGTTAGTTTTGAGTATTTTGGCTATCCTAAAATCTAGGCACTCAGCAATCGGCATTCACTAGCAGCTGACTCCAGTTTTCCTGGGCAGGCTGATCCAGTCTTGGTTTTGCCCCATATACATGGAAATGTAAGCTTGCTTTTCTTGTAAAAATCAGAACTGAGACAGCAGTGCCACAGTGTCCAATAGAGAAGCAAAACCTAGCACAGTCTGCAACAGAACAGGGATATCAGACACATTCTGTTGTCAGTGCTGTATGAGTAAATACTGCAATGCTGTCAAATTCATTTATATTTAAATCATTTTTATTGATGTGACAAGTAAATAAAAACAGAACTTTATAACATTTACAACTGTTCACCATCCTTTTCTCCTTTTATTCCCTCAAAGAAATTCCCTTCCCCCCAACTCCCCCCTTCCCCCCCCTTTCCCTTGTTCTTGATAGTCTTTCATCTTATTTTACAGTGGGGGAAATAAGTATTTGATCCCTTGCTGATTTTGTAAGTTTGCCCACTGACAAAGACATGAGCAGCCCATAATTGAAGGGTAGGTTATTGGTAACAGTGAGAGATAGCACATCACAAATTAAATCCGGAAAATCACATTGTGGAAAGTATATGAATTTATTTGCATTCTGCAGAGGGAAATAAGTATTTGATCCCTCTGGCAAACAAGACCTAATACTTGGTGGCAAAACCCTTGTTGGCAAGCACAGCGGTCAGACGTCTTCTGTAGTTGATGATGAGGTTTGCACACATGTCAGGAGGAATTTTGGTCCACTCCTCTTTGCAGATCATCTCTAAATCATTAAGAGTTCTGGGCTGTCGCTTGGCAACTCGCAGCTTCAGCTCCCTCCATAAGTTTTCAATGGGATTAAGGTCTGGTGACTGGCTAGGCCACTCCATGACCCTAATGTGCTTCTTCCTGAGCCACTCCTTTGTTGCCTTGGCTGTATGTTTTGGGTCATTGTCGTGCTGGAAGACCCAGCCACGACCCATTTTTAAGGCCCTGGCGGAGGGAAGGAGGTTGTCACTCAGAATTGTACGGTACATGGCCCCATCCATTCTCCCATTGATGCGGTGAAGTAGTCCTGTGCCCTTAGCAGAGAAACACCCCCAAAACATAACATTTCCGCCTCCATGCTTGACAGTGGGGACGGTGTTCTTTGGGTCATAGGCAGCATTTCTCTTCCTCCAAACACGGCGAGTTGAGTTCATGCCAAAGAGCTCAATTTTTGTCTCATCTGACCACAGCACCTTCTCCCAATCACTCTCGGCATCATCCAGGTGTTCACTGGCAAACTTCAGACGGGCCGTCACATGTGCCTTCCGGAGCAGGGGGACCTTGCGGGCACTGCAGGATTGCAATCCGTTATGTCGTAATGTGTTACCAATGGTTTTCGTGGTGACAGTGGTCCCAGCTGCCTTGAGATCATTGACAAGTTCCCCCCTTGTAGTTGTAGGCTGATTTCTAACCTTCCTCATGATCAAGGATACCCCACGAGGTGAGATTTTGCATGGAGCCCCAGATCTTTGTCGATTGACAGTCATTTTGTACTTCTTCCATTTCTTACTATGGCACCAACAGTTGTCTCCTTCTCGCCCAGCGTCTTACTGATGGTTTTGTAGCCCATTCCAGCCTTGTGCAGGTGTATGGTCTTGTCCCTGACATCCTTAGACAGCTCCTTGCTCTTGGCCATTTTGTAGAGGTTAGAGTCTGACTGATTCACTGAGTCTGTGGACAGGTGTCTTTCATACAGGTGACCATTGCCGACAGCTGTCTGTCATGCAGGTAACGAGTTGATTTGGAGCATCTACCTGGTCTGTAGGGGCCAGATCTCTTACTGGTTGGTGGGGGATCAAATACTTATTTCCCTCTGCAGAATGCAAATAAATTCATATACTTTCCACAATGTGATTTTCCGGATTTAATTTGTGATGTGCTATCTCTCACTGTTACCAATAACCTACCCTTCAATTATGGGCTGCTCATGTCTTTGTCAGTGGGCAAACTTACAAAATCAGCAAGGGATCAAATACTTATTTCCCCCACTGTATATGTTCAAAAGATAGCTACGAGCTGACGGGGTTAAAGTGTTCCAAAAGGGGGTCCACCGCTGTTGAAATTGTTCTCCGATTTGTGAGTTGATGTCTGTTACTCCAATCCTTTCTATGCGCAGTGTCTGTAGCATACGTGTCCTCCACTGTTGCAGTGTCGGCCCCCCCCCCCCCCCCTCAAATTCATTTAAGGAAAAAAAAACCCTGCAAATTTCAGGTTGTATTTTTGCATTACAAAACATATAATATTCTCAGTATCTGTAAGCTGAGTCCCCCATGCATCACGTTGGATTTGACTTTGAAGTTTAGATGTTTTCACTCACCTTTTCCATAATGGAACTCAAGGCTAATTGCATTCAGGTACATAGGTTATTTCTCTGTCCAAAAGGGCTCACAGTCTGAGTCACGCTGAGCTGAGGCAATGGAGGGAGCAGTGACTTGTCAGCAGGCAAAGCGGGATTTGGACTCTGGCTTCCCTGGTTCACAGCCCACTGAAGCGTGAGAGAGCTGCATCCTCTCCTGTGTCACACGATGGCACTGCAGAGTCTCAACTATGAAAAAGGTGAAGGAAGCAAAGTCCTTGAGACCCCTATGATGGTGATCAGTGACTCCAAGAACACTGTCATTTCTTTCAGTCCCTTCCTCAAATTCTTCTCAGGATCTCAAAACAATAAATTATTACTATTATTTATTATCAATAATCTTAGACCATAAGTTCCAGAATTCTCTCAAAAGAAAACCATAAAAGGATTGAGGAATCTGTTCTAATCACAGGCAGGTGAACGGGTGGGGCCACTGGGACCATGGCCCTAACAATTACTTGCCGATGCTATGTTGGGCAAAATGAGACCACCGGCTCTGGTCCTGGTGGTCAAGGAGTCACCTGGTTCCCCTGCTCTATAGTGATAAACTTCACAGGACCAAACTAGGAGACATCAAAATCATAACCACATTGTGGGGGCAGGAGTGGGAGAACTACTAAGGAGCAGGAGATGAGGATGGCCAAACATCAAAGGAATATTTTATTTAACACATTTATATCCCACATTTTCCCACTTAGTTGCAGGCTCAATGTGGCTTACACAATACCATAGCGGTAGGCTCCAGTTCAATAATATACATACATAGTAAATTCATAGGCATGTAAGAACATTAGTATAAGGCAATAAAGAGATAATGAGGGGATGGTGATAGAAGTCTAGTACGGTCCATATTTTCCTGTGTCGCAGGAAGTAGATGATTAGTTTGGGTCTTGGGCAGGGGCGTAGCCAGATGGCCAATTTTGGGTGGGCCTGAGCCCAAGGTGGGTGGGCATGGATTTTTCCCCTCCCAGTTCCCCTCCAGTTTGCTCCTTTCTCCATCCCTCCCTGCCCACAAACCCCAAATATTAAATACTTGAGTTGACGGGGATCCCCAAACCCTGCCAGCTGAAGATTTCCTCCTCCTCCTTGAGCAGCCAACACTCTTCCAATTGGCATCTAGCAGCACTTGCCTCAAACTGATGCTGTTGCTGGCAGGCCATGCATGCTCAGTGCTTTTTGGCATGTGCAAAAACTGAGCATGTGCAGAACGGCTGGCCTCAGCGTCAGTTCAAGGAAAGTGCTACTGGCTGACATTTGGAAAAGCGCTAGTTGCCCAAGGAGAAGAAATCTTCAGCTTGCAAGGTTTGGGGAGCCCCACCAGCCACAACAAGACTGTCACAATTCTGGGTGGGCCTGAGTCCAAAGTGGGTGCTACGCCACTGGTCTTGGGGGTAGGCCTTCTTAAACAAGTTGGTTTTCAGTAATTTCCTGAAGTTAAAAAGGTTGTGGGTAGATCTCATGGTTTTGGGCAAAGCGTTCCACAGTTGTGTACCTATGTACAAAAAGCTGGATGCATAAGTTGATTTATATCTAAGTCCATTGCAATCTGGATAATGCAAATTTAAATAAGTTCGGGGTAGGCTGGTACTGTTTCTGGGTGGAAGTTTTAAGAGGTCCAACATGTATCCAGGAACTTCATTGTAAATAATCCTGTGTACAAGAGTGCAAACCTTGAAGGCAATACGTTCCTTGGTGGGAAGCCAATGCAGTTTTTCGCGAAGGGGTTTGGCACTTTCAAATTTTGGTTTTCCGAATATCAGCCTGGTTGCTGTATTCTGTGCAGTCTGAAGTTTCTTTGTTAGTTGTTCTTTACAACCTGCATAGATTCCTTTGCAGTAATCTAACTGGCTTAGTACCATTGATTGTATTAGGTTGCGAAATATACACCCAAAGAAGGTCAACAGAGATAAGATTTGGCAACCTCACCTGCCATGGCTTCCCATGGGACTGGAGGACAACCCCAGTGCAAGGCATCAGCTGTGATGAACTCATTTCCTTGAGACCCTCTTTCCTATAGGCCTTGGACTCCAGTGGGAACTAGGAACAGAGGGCTTGAACTGGCTTCCCACGGTGTAGGAGTCTCGGCCAGGACAGTGCACTGCTGTGCTGAGCCAGCAACGTACTATTTAATATTCTAGCCCAGTAAGCACTAAGTGCTAAGGATGGCTATTGTGCTACTAATTATTACTCTGGTCATTAATCATAGTTTTCTTTGGGATCCTTGGTTCAAAGCTGCAACTTGCTATGAATATTTAATCATTCTTAATTGAAGTTTGGATCTGAGAAACATACCTTTCCCTCCAGGTATGAAATTAGATGTTTTGTTGTGGTCCACTTCTATGTTTTCCACCACTTCCCCTTTTGCCCCTTCCAGGAATGGAGCAATGTAGCTAAAAGAACTTGCCCCCCAAAATTGGTCAAAGATATAGAAACATGGCAACCCAAAAAGTTTTAGTGCCATTGCCCCAGACTGCTCTTTCCTTTCCTCTCTCTTTCACCCTCTGTCGTGTCCTCTAGTACTAGATTGTTAGTTGAGCCTCTGGGAACATGACAATCCTAAACCCTGAACAGAATTGGACAATTTCAGAAACTGAGGGGTCCTTTCACTAAGACATGTAGGCGCCTATGTGCATCAAATTGGAAATTCTGCCCAGCTACCACATGCCCCGGGCGGTAATTCCATTTTTGACACGTGTCAATTGGCAGTGTACGCACGCTGATAATTACTGCCTGGTCACTGCATGAGACCTTACGCCTAAGTCAATGGGTGGCTATAAGGTCTCATGCTGAAAATGGGCGCACGCTGGTTTTAATTTTGCTTCATGTCCGTTTTTGGCCACAAAAAAAGGCCCTTTTTTTTTTTTTTTTGCAGGAACGCTGAAAAATGGATCTGCGCGTCTCCGGAACACATGCCTACACAAGCCCAGGCCATTTTTCGGCACACCTTAGTAAAAGGGCCCCTGAGATAGCAATTTAAAATTGTTAATGTTAATTTTGTTGTGATGATTTATTTTAATTTACTGCTTTGTTTTATTGTCAAGACTAGATGTGCTTTATTGTAATCTGCCTCAGTGTACGATGGAAAATAGATAAGTTACTAAGATAAATACAATAAAGTGACAGAGGCTGGTGCTGGAGTGGAGGTAACAATTTGGAACATCATTTAGAAAGATTGGGTGAACACAAGAAGGATCCTCCGTCACACTAGGGCTTTTCAAAGCTGTGCTGGGGATCCCATAACCAGTAGAGTTTTCATTACGTTCAGCAAGAAATTTGGCTCTTCAGTGTTTGCAAATCTACCTTCTGCAGATATCCTAAAAAGCCAATTTACTGTGGGGTACCTAGTACAGGTTTAGGAAGTTCTATGGTCTTTAGAAATCAGTCACAAATAATAGTACGCAAGTATTGCCATACTGGGTCAAGCCCAGTATCCTATTTCCAACCAAACTAACCACACACAATTTTGTTTTGCCATTCATAATAATATAAATGTAGTTACAAAGTTTTTGTTCAACGTTGTTTGTGGACCCAATGTAGTTATCACCCTGTTCCAGTCAGTAAGCATTCTATGAATATTTTAGATGGAAACTTGAGCAAGCTATGCTAAAACACATAAGCTGAGGTCTGCATAGCTACAGGAGGGAAACACATCAACTGTCCTACAGTAGAAAAATATAGGAAAGCCATGACTGTTCTGTCCTCCGACAGCCTTGCACTAATGACCTTCAAATGCACTCAATCTGCAGCCCCCCATTATCTCTCTTCCCTCCTCTCCCCCTATGTCCCCACCCGTAACCTCCGCTCTCAGGACAAATCACTCCTATCTGTACCCTTCTCCACCACCGCTAACTCCAGACTCCGCCCCTTCTGCCTCGCATCACCTTATGCCTGGAACAGACTCCCCGAGCCCATAAGCCATGCGCCCTCCCTGCCCATCTTCAAGTCCTTACTCAAAGCCCATCTCTTCTCCCTTGCTTTTGGCGCCTAACCACCTTCCCCATTCATGATACCTACACTGACTACATAGCTTGTTACCTTTAGATTGTAAGCTCTCTTGAGCAGGGACTGTCCTTCCCCATGTTTTAACTTGTACAGCGCTGCGTAACCCTTGTAGTGCTATAGAAATGTTAAGTAGTAGTAGTAGTAATTCGTAATGTGATCCTAAAATGTGTTTAATGCCTTTACTGTTATTCTCATGTCTAAGGACTTTCATGGTTGCAGTTCTCACTGCAAAGTTATGTGAGTAATGCATTGTGCGTAATGTAGTTCGCAGGTAAACGCAGCCACATTTGCCTATTTGTATAAGAACTGTTACCATTGGTTTGTGTCTCTGCCTAGACCTCCTCTCTTTCTCAGCCCTGCTTGGCTTCTTTGTCTAACTGCTGTTATTTCCTGATCATTCTCACTAACTCTGTCCTGAGAGGTCAGCTAGGCCATCCTCTTGGACCACCCTTGTCACCCTATGGCAGGCTCTGTCCCAATTGGTCTTTAACTCCTCCTCCCCGGGCTTGTGAGCCTTCTTGACCCCCCCCCCCCTCTCTGGCCACGAGGCATTTACCATCTTGCTTCTGACCAGTACTTGTCCTGCTCCCGACTTCCTGAAACGAACTTGGGTTTTTTACCTTGAAAATATCTCCTTCCTAAAGAGATATTGCACATTCCAGTCACCCAGCTTTGAACCACTTCTATCTACTCAACTATTTATCACCTGCAATAAGCTACCTCTCTTCAGATCTCACCTCCAACCACTGAAACAGCTCCCAGAACTGCGGAGTCTCTGTGCCCTGGGCCAGCACTTCTGAACATCTGACTGTGAGTAAATTATCTATGATTTCCTATATAATAATTCTCACCACCAACGTTCTAATGTGTCTGCCTGTGTCTGTGGCTCCTTCGGAGTTGCTGAGCTAGGCTCCGTAGCCAGGCTGACGTCACTCACAGCTGATTCCCTGGCAGGGGGAGGAGTAGGGAAACACGTGGAGCAAGTGGCAGAGAGTGGCACATCAAACGACCCTCCTCTCCCCTGCCCCCCCTCCAGCCACCCATGTCCTGCGACCCTCCACACCCCCTGTCCCCCCTGCAGCCACCCATGTCCTGCGACCCTCCACACCCCCTGTCCCCCCTGCAGCCACCCATGTCCAGTGAACCTCCTCTCCTCCTGCCCCTTCTTCATCCACCCATGTTGTGTAACCAATTCTTTGGAGCAGGCAGGAAAGATCCCCAGTCCTGTCTGCCCGCTGCTGGCGCTCCCCTGCTGCCGGGTCGCTGTTCAAAATGGCCACTGTTACTTACAAGGGCGACCTCCAAGACTTCAGCAGAAATCTCACGAGTCCGCCATTGGAAGTCTCGGCGGCCATTTTGAACAGCAATCCGGCAGCGGGGGAGCGTCAGCACCAGCACCAGCAGCGGGCAGGCAGGACCAGGGATCTTTCCTGCCTGCCCCAAAGAATTGATTATACAACCTGGGTGGATGAAGGAGGGACAGGTGAGAGAGCAGGGTCATTGGACATGGGTGGCTGCAGGGGGGGCAGGGGGAGAGGAGGGTCACAGGACATGGGTGGCTGCAGGGGCCCAGGGGGAGAGGAGGGTCGCAGGTCATGGGTGGCTGCAGGGGGGCAGGGGAGAGGAGGGTCGTTGTTTGATGCGCCGCTCCCTGCCACTTGCTTCGTGTGTTTCCCTACTCCTCCCCCTGCCTGGGAATCAGCTGTGAGTGACATCAGCCTGGGTGGCTGGAGGGGGGGCAGGGGAGGAGGGTCGCTGGACGGGTGGCTGGAGGGAGGGGGTCCTGAGACCAGAGAGGTGGAAGTGGAAGGGGGGCCTCAAACCATAAAGGGAGTGGGGAGGGGGCACACACTCACTCACTCTCTGTCTCTCACATACACTCTTTCTGACACACTCTCTGTCTATCACACTCTCCATCTCTCACACACACTCTCTCTCTCTCAAACATACACTCCAAGGAAAACCTTGCTAGCGCCCGTTTCATTTCTGACAGAAACGGGCCTTTTTTTTACTAGTATTCAATAAAAGAGCCTTCATAAAAATAATAGAGACTTCAGGTGATTGGTGTGCCAAGGTTATATGTCAGGATATAAGACTTAGAAGCTACAAGTCTTAGAGGCCTGAACAATGATTGGCTCTCAAAATATCCAAAGCATTAGGACAGAGCTTGGAAACCAGAAGACCCAAGTTGAAATCCTACATCCCTTCAAGCTAAATTTTAACCCGAAGTACAAAGGTTGAAAAATGACCAGACGTTCATCGGGTCCAACCTCCTTCTGATTGCCTCATACCGCAGGCTACATTGTAACCCAAGAGAAGATGAAGAACAATGTATCTGTAGCCAATTCTGCAGCAGTAAAAATAATTCCTAGCCCCGAATATGCTGCTGCAAACTGCTAGATTATCATTTCTCCCGAATATCTTCAAACTTGCCAATGGACCTCATTCAGAGAAGCAGGATTAACAGATATCAGGTTGCAAGCTGGAAAACAAGAGCTGGTTGAAGATTTTGGGGTGATGTACAGTTAGGAAAGTGAAAACTATTACCAAAGCAGGAGGAGTGGCCTAGTGGTTAGAGTGGTGGACTTTGGTCCTGAGGAACTGAGTTCGATTCCCACTTCAGGCACAGGCAGCTCCTTGTGACTCTGGGCAAGTCGCTTAACCCTCCATTGCCCCAGATACAGCAATATTCCATGTAGAAGGCTGCGCAGGCTTCTGTTTCTGTGAGTCTGACGAAGCAGAAGCCTGCACGGCCACATTGGTGATCTGCAAGGGCCGACTTCGCTAGTGGAATAGCAACATTCCATGTAGAATCTCAAATAGTAGGAACAGTGGAGGAGTGGCCTAGTGGTTAGGGTGGTGGACTTTGGTCCTGAGGAACTGAGTTCAATTCCCACTTCAGGCACAGGCAGCTCCTTGTGACTCTGGGCAAGTCGCTTAACCCTCCATTGCCCCAGGTACAAATAAGTACCTAAGCCGCATTGAGCCTGCCATGAGTGGGAAAGTGTGGGGTACAAATTAAAAAAAAAATTTAATGGGACAATAATGGAAGAAACAATGGGAAATGTATCTCTGCTTGCAGCTTGGTGGACCTGAAGATATATGTTTATTACTGGGGTCATGCATCCTTACCATGAGCTTTAAACCCTGCTAAAGATTTTTCATTAAGTCTGCTGGAATATTTGCCAGTTTTGCTGGACTTTTGGTTCCAGATTACCAGATGACAAAAACGGCCTGGAAAAGACAGGAGTGCACAGAATACCAGAGATGCCAGCAAAATGTTCGAGAATTGAGGTTGAAATGAGACTGTTTCTGCAGAAAATGAAAATGTGATGCATGGAGTAAAGAGGAACCCAAACTATAACTATGTGAAGCACGGTTCCACATTAGGAATTACCACCCAGGAAAAGGGATCTAGGTGTCATCGTTGATGATACGTTGAAAACCCTCTGCTCAGTGTGCAGCGGTGGCTAAGAAAGCAAATAGAATGTTGGGTATTATTAGGAAAGGAATGGAAAACAAAAATGAGAACGTTATAATGCCTTTGTATCGCTCCATGGTGCGTCTGCAGCTCAAATACTGTGTGCAGTTCTGGTCACCGCATCTCAAAACAGATAGAGCAGAATTAGAAAAGGTACAGAGAAGGGCATCGAATATGATAAAGGGGAAAGAATGACTTCCCTATGAGAAAGGCTAGAGAGGCTACGGCTCTTCAGCATGGAGAAGAAACGGCTGAGGGGAGATATGATAGAAGTCTAGAAAATACTGAGTGGAGTGGAGTGGAATGGGTAGACAGGAATTGTTGTTTACTATTTTCAAATATACAAGGACTAGGGGGCATGCAATGAAGCTACTAAATAGTAAATTTAAAACAAATTGGAGAAAATATTTCTTCACTCAATATGTAATTATTATTATTATTTATTGCATTTGTATCTCACATTCCCCCACCTATTTGCAGGCTCAATGTGGCTTACATAGATTTAATGACATTGTCATAACAGGATATCAGATACAGTTAGTAGTGTGTGGCAATGAAGGCAAAGAAGAGGGGAGAAGGGGAGTGTTTAGGATAGTCGTATAAGGTGAGCTTTCATGTTTGCGTGGGTTGGTTGTTGCCAGAGAATGTGGTAAAAAAAAAAAAAAAAGCATAAGAACATAAGAATTGCCATACTGGCCCAGACCGATGGTTCGTCAAGCCCAGCATCCAGTTTCCAACAGTGGCCAATCCAGGTCACAAGTACCTGGTAAGATCCCAAAACATAGTAACATAGTAGATGACGGCAGAAAAAGACCTGCACGGTTCATCCAGTCTGCCCAACAAGATAAACTCATGTGTATACCTTACCTTGATTTGTACCTGTCTTTTTCAGGGCACAGACCGTATAAGTCTGCCCAGCACCATCCCCGCCTCCCAACCACCAGCCCCGCCTCCCACCACCGGCTCTGGCACAGACCGTATAATACGTTTTATGCTGCTTATCCTAGAAATAAGCAGTGGATTTCCCCCATCTTAACAATTTAGTTTAGCAGAGTTTAAAAAAGGTTTTGATAATTTCCTAAAAGAAAAGTCTGTAAGCTATTATAAAGATGGACTTGGGGAAAATCCACTGCTTATTTCTAGGATAAGCTGCATAAAGCATGTTTTAGTCTTGGGATCTCGGTAGGCACTTGTGACCTGGTTCGGCCACTGTAGGATCCTGGGTTTGATGGACCTTCGCTCTGTCCTGCTATGGCAACGCTTATGTTCTTATTATGTTAACAATAGCCAGGTTTTAGGAGCTGAGCTCTTCGATGCTGCTTTTAACTCCTAAACCTTAACCTAACCCTTCAACTGTCCCCTATCCCTGATATGTCCTGTCTGTCATAATTAGATTGTAAGCTCTATCAAGCAGGGACTGTCTCTTCATGTTCAAGTGTGAAGCGCTGTGTACGTCCGATAGTGCTATAGAAATGATAAGTAGTAGTAGCTTTTCTTCCAGGCCAGGTCTTTGATAATACCAGTATACCTTAAGCCTCATGAGAATCCTGCCCCCACTCACCCCTCACCCTATACATTTCTTTCTAGGGCACTAGTTCCAGCTTTTCACAGCCAGGCGAAAATGGATGGGATGAATCTTTGCAGAGTGTGTACCCAGGCATAGTACATGTTTTGTGCTCAGGGATAACAAATGCATTGTTGGGTGTTGTTCATGTGTAGCCAACCATGCTTCACGCGCTGTTCTCCACCAACAGCCCGATGATTTCAGACAGAGCCCATGCCTGATTAGTGCTTATCTAAGTGTGAAAATGCTTCTACCACTGGACACCTTATTTCTCATCTGTTTCTGTCTGGAGATATAAGCAAAGAGAAAAAGATATAAACACAAATAAAAGTTATGCAAACAGTGATACTATTAAATGAGCTGCCCTCTGCTCTCTCTCCTTGTTTAAACTTTAGCATACATACAACTGCAGTTTGAAGCTTAAATAATGCAGCAGGGCTCAAGAGCTTTCAACGCAATCTGGGAATTTAATCCAACACTGGAATAAATCAGTGGGAAATGCACACAGAGAGACATGGTAATGAATTCCAAAACAGATCATTGGGGCTCATATTGAAGTGGCTGTACTGAGGCTGTGAGCGTGGTGAGAACGCACAGGTGCAAGGAAAGCAAGGGTGCAAAAACTGCTCCCTGCCCATAGTTTCCTCTTGGCTGTGGTGCAGCAGGCAGGGTGGGGGTACCAGGAGACATGTCACACAGGGAGTGATACTGTGCTGAATGCTTTTTTTGCACGTGTGTGTATGTAAATGCAGGTGGGTGGCAGTTACAGGCTGAAAAACATTGGCAAGTACTCCATTCCAACAGTTCTTCCAATTTTTCCAGCAGTCTGGCCCTGACCCTCAGCAAAACTGGAGCTGTACCCCAGTGGTTCTAGTGTAAATTCAAACTTTAGGAAGCAAGCGAGGAAGAGTGAGCTACATTCAAAGTCACATACAACCATAGGAGTCAACGTTTCAAAATGATTGGGGGTGAAATTTTTTTTTTAACAGGTGGTGCATTCCCCCCTCCATTTATATCCAGCAATTCTCCTCTCTTCCCTGCCCTCTCCTCCATTCATATCCAGCTATTCTCCTCTCTCCCCTACCCTCCCCTCTCATCCATGTCCAGTGAATTCTCCTCTCTCTCCCCTCCCCTCCCTCCCTCCATCCATGTCCAACAAGTCTCATCTCGCCCCTGCCCTCTTCCATGTCCAACGATTTCTCCTCCCTCCCCTCCATGTCCAGTAACTCGCCCCAAACACCATCTGCCCCTTTTCAACCCCCCCTCTCCTCAGAGTTCCAGGCCCCCCTCCCTCCCTCTCCTCCGACTCAAGTGCCAGTCCCAATGCCAACCTCTTCTCCCATAACAGTCACCCTCGCCTTCCTGTGTGGCACCCAGAATTCATCTTACCTCTGGGTCCCGGCGGCAGCAGTAAAAGGCAAGCAGGCTCGGCGCTTCAGCCTTCCCTTCTCTCTCAGCTCTGGTCCCGCCCTCATTTGCTGTTTTCGCAAGGGTGGGACCAGAGCTGAGAGAGAAGGGAAGGCTGAAGTGGCGAGCCTGCTCGCCTTTCACTGCTGCCACCGGGACCCCAAAGTAAGTTGAGTTTTAAATTCTGGGCAGCACACAGGAAGGCGAGGGCGGACGACTGTTGAGGGAGAAGAGGGCAGGCACTGGGCAGGTCGGGCTGGCAGGGAAGGAAACTTCTGACTTCGAGCAGGTGAAAACATTGGGGGTGCTCGAGCACCCACAGCACCCACGGAGTCAGCGCCTAGTGGAGGAGTGGCCTAGTGGTTAGTGCAGTGGACTTTGATCCTGGGGAACTGGGTTCAATTCCCACTGCAGCTCCTTGTGACTCTGGGCAAGTCACTTAACCCTCCATTGCCCCTGGTACAAAATAAGTACCTGAATATATGTAAACCGCTTTGAATGTAGTTGCAAAAACCTCAGAAAGGCGGTATATCAAGTCCAATTTCCCTTTCCCTATGTGTACAACTGTACGTGCTTGCTTGCGCACGCGCACATACCAGAGGCGTAGCCAGACCTCAATGTGGGAGGGGACCAGATCCCAAGGTGGGGGGGCAGGAAACTAGAAAGATCAACTTTCTGTGCAAATCGATGAACCCAAACAGCCACTCTCAATATATATACATACTCACACAGGTAGTGTTCAAGGGAAAGGCAAGTATCCATCAGAATACTTTTTTTTTTTTTTTTGGTTAGGCTCTCACCAAAACACAACCACTCAAAGCAGCTCAACACAGAACCCAAAGAACTTGAAAATTACTTTGACTTTAAAGAACTTAAAATAATCTAATCAAATATATTTACGCCAATAGAGGTGGAATGAGAATATTTTGCCCCCTATGATGTTCTTACCCTTCTACATCTCGATCAGAGGCAGGTTCCGATCCAGTTTAAGCGTTGTCGACTGTTACAACCTATGCGCATGGCTTGGAGAAGGCTGGCTATCAACATGAGGGGCACACCAGCAACATCGGAACTGTTAGCACTCAGAGGAAACCCGAACTTTGAGCCAGGGCAGAGCAATATTACATTTATAAGATGGGGAAATAAAGGAATTACAAGGGTGGAGGACCTGATGGGACCAGAAGGGAACCTACTAACATTTGAGGAATTACGAGATAAAATAGGGAATACCTGGGGAGACCGCTTTGCCTATGCTCAAGTTAAGCATTACATTTACATCTAAACCAGCATGCCCAAAGACTGAAACTTGGACATCTGGTAAGCATATTTTTTCAAAACCTAGAGATAACGGGAATGACAGTTTCAAACCTATACAAAGCGCTAGTGTCGCGCTATCCCCCAAACAATTTAGGATATATTATACAAAAGTGGGAAAGAGATTCCGGGAGGTCATTGGGAGGGTGGGACATCGGGGCAACACTGGGGCACATTCCGTCACTCACCATAGATGAGAGATTAAGAGAGTGTGGATATAGGGTGGTTATGCGAGCATATATGTCAGGGCAACAATGGGGACATATGAGGGCCACAAATGATACTAAATGTGTAACATGCAATCATGTACCTCACAATTTATACCATGCTTTTTGGGGCTGCCCAAGGGTACATACCTTTTGGAGACAAATCAAGAGCTATCTAGCTAAAATAACACAGGTCTCAGTGGGTGGAACCTGGGACCATTATGTCTTAGACACACAGGCAGCTTTTGCGACCCAGACAAAAGGAAATAGAGTTTGGTGTCGCAAGGTATGTTTAGTGGCACGCAAGACTATTCTACAGAAGTGGATAGATCCGGATCCTCCGGCGTATTGGCACTGGAGGAGCCAGATACATGAGTTGGCCACCTGGGAAGGCAGAGAGGCGAAGGGAGCCCCGAAAAGAAAAAAACAGTTCATGTCAATATGGAGCCGATATATACAAGGACTTAGTCCACGGGGACGGTTTGCTCCTTAATCTATTGTAAGTTACCTAGGCAGTACACATGGTCTGAATGTTTAAACTCACTATCCCTAATATTGGTTGACACCCATAGAAGTAAGGGGGGGAGGGAGGGTGGAAGAGAGGGTAGGTGGGGGGGGGGGGGAAGTATATAAAAATTTGATGATGGTCTGTTTAATACTTACATGTGAAGTTTCACTGTACTGTTGAAGTTTTCTACTTTCTGGTATCTGTTATACCATATTTATCTCATCAATAAAAACGTTGAAACATAAAATAATCTAATTGAAGACAACAGTATAGGGAATGATTTAGGCCGGTCCGGAGAGACTAAAGGAAAGCAAATTAGCAGGTAAGATCTAATTTCTCCTTCCTTAGCGTCCCAACAGACCGGCCCAGAAAGTGAGTGACTGATGGGAAGTAACAAAGCAGTACTTACATAGAAGGAACTGTAACAATCCCACTGTAAGCACTCTCGCGCCAAAAACCACATCCTGACGACACTGAACATCAAGCCTGTAATGCTTAGAAAATGAATGCAGGGAAGACCATGTTGCCACTTTTCATATTTCCAAAGAAGGCACCAAGAATCGATCAGCCCATCACGCAGCTTGCCCGTGAAGAGTGTGCTTTTACTCCTTCAGGAACAAGTGGAAGCAATTATCTCCTTAAGCCATCTAAAAATGGTCTAGAAATGGTGGGTTAGACACCACCATCCCTTTCTGGAAACCCCTGATCAACAAGAAAAGATGATCCGATTGTTTAAATTCTTCCATAGCCTGCAAATATTGCTTAAGAACTCTCCTGCCATCTAGTTATGCAGAAGCCGTAGGTCTTGTGAGCCAGAGAAAGAACCTAGACTAGCAAAACAACTTGTTGAGATAAGACCTTAGTAGAGACAAATAACAAAATTACAGAGCATATTCAAAAGCATGGATTAATGAGACAAAGCCAACATGGATTTAGTGAAGGGAAATCTTGCCTCACCAATCTATTACATTTCTTTGACAGGATGAATAAACATGTGGATAAAGGTGAGCTGGTTGATATTGTGTATCTGGATTTTCAAAAGAAATTTGACAAAGTACCTCATGAAAGACTCCAGAGGAAACTGGAGAGTCATGGAACATGGATTAAAAACTGGTTAAAAGACAGAAAACAGAGAGAGGGTTAAATGGTCAGTATACTCAATGGAGAAGGGTTGATAGTGGGGTTGGTCCAGGGCTCTGTCTGGGACCACTGCTTTTTAACATATTTATAAGTGATCTAGAGATGGGAAAAACTAGTGAGGTAATTAAATTTGCTGACGACACAAAGTTATTCAAAGTTGTTAAATTACAAGAGGACCTTACGAGACTGGGAGACTGGGTATCCAAATAGCAGATGACATTTAATGTAAGCAAATGCAAAGTGATGCATGTGGGAAAGAGGAACCTGACTTATAGCTATATAACACAAGATTCCATAGTACGAGTCACCGACCAGGAACGGATCGTTGATAAGTCAAAACCCTCTGCTCAGTGTGCAGCGGTAGCTAAGAAAGAAAATAGAATGTTAGGTATTATTAGGAAAGGAATGGAGAACAAAAATGAGGACATCATAATGCTTTTGTATCACTCCATGGTGCGACCGCACCTCAAATATTGTATGCAATTCTGGTCACCACATCTCAAAAAAGATATAGTGGAATTAGAAAAGGTACAGAGAAGAGCTCCTATTTCCTGCTGAGTAGCAACTGCGAAGGCAGCCGCAAATGTGGGTGGCGAAGAGACGGGGGCCAGCAGTACCTCTCTAACCATGCAATATTTACAAACTCCTGCCGCAGTAAGCCCCCGTCGCTGACAAAGTGCAGCGTCAGAGCTTTTCCACCATGGTGCACGCCTATATTTTTTTTTCTTCAAATGGGAACCCTCTTGCAAGAATAAATCTGTCAAGCACACCACAGAAAACAGACAGCAGAGAGAAGAACAGGCAGTGAAGCCCGAAGACAAGCTGCCTTGCACATTTGCACTTTTTTTGTTTGTTTAAAGAACAAGAAATGTGGCCATCTCTCCCAAGAAGCCTCTGAATTCCCTTCCCACGAAGGGGTCAAGGTTAGTGCAGTATTTTACCAATAAAACAAATTGGTATCTGAACTAAGAATTATACAGTGGAAGGTTGAGAGAGCAGGGACAAGGCCACCCAAGTGTGACATTCACAAGGCTCACAGAGAACCCCTGTGGGTCTCAGCCTCTCCATGCTAATAGGAACACTGGTGCACAGAAGGAAAGAGGAAATACAAAAAGTAACACCAGGAATATTAATAATTTTTTTTCTTTTTTAAGAAGACAGGCAAAGCACAGAAAGAAAAGGGAAGAGACTAAAGGGCTCACCAACTTCCACCTGCTGGAGACCAAGAATACTGAATCTTCCTCTAGCAACCCATGGCTCTTATTGGCTCTCAGGAGAGTCAGAATTCTCAGTCTCCACCGGCTGGAAGGCGCGCCGTGCACAAGCCATCAATCATTTACTTTCTGGGCCGGTCCGGAGGGGCACTAAGGAAGTAAAGGAGATGCAATCTGCTAGCCAATAGGATAGAGTGGTTTGCTGATAGTTACTTCATCCTGTTTTGAGTCAAAAGAAACAAAAAGCTGGGTGGACTGGCTATGGGCTTGCTTGCAGTCCAAGGTATGCAGTGCGCTTTTCACCAGGATGAGCATAAGGTTTTGGGAAAAAAATGTTGGCAGAACAATTGACTGGTTAATATGGCAGTCCGATACCACCTTAGGAAGGAACTTAGGGTACCGTGTGATGAAATTTAGTGTAAGATGGATCAGCTATTAGGGCCTGAAGCTCACTGACTGCAAGCTGAAGTCACCGCCACCAAAAATACAACCTTCCAAATCAGATACATCAGATGACAGAAGTCCAGCGGCTCAAAAGGAGCTTTCATCAGCTGGGTAAAAATGACATTCAGATCCCATGACAACAGTAGGAGGTTTGATCGGAGGCTCTTTCAATAACAAACCTCTCATGAATCAAACAACTGGAGGCTGTATAGAGATAGCTTCCCTCCCCCAAATGTAGATGGTACGCATCGATTGTACTGATATGGACCGCTGCAGAGTTGGTTTTAAAACCAGACTCAGAAAGGTGCAAGGGGTATTCAAGCAGTTTTTGTGTAGGGCAAGTAAGAGGATCTAGGGCTATGCCCTCACACCAGACAACAAACCTCCTCCATTTAAAGGAATAAAATCTCTTAGTACAATCTTTCCTGGAGACAACCTCAAGCAGCTTTAGGGAGTGAAATTCTACACTCTCAAAATCCAAGCCATGAAAGCCAGGAACCGGAGGATGGGGTGCAGAAAGGACCCCTCATTCTTGTGATGAGGGTTGTAAAACGAACACTCTCCAATCTCCACAGTTCTTCAGAGGACAACTCCAAAAGAAGAGGGAACCAGCTCTGTGTCGGCCAGAGTGGTGTGATTAGGATCATCATTCCCTGGTCTCACTGGAGTTTCAGCAAGGTCTTCTCCTCTATGAGAGGTATGGAAGGATACACATACAGAAGATCCTTCGCCCAGTGGAGGAGAAAGACATCTGACGCTAGTCTGCCATGTGATCTGAGCCCGGAACAAAACTGAGGAACTTTTGTTATTGCTACCAGTCCTGTCCACTCCCTCTCCCCATCAACTTTATCCTCCCTGTCCACAGCCTCTTAAAATAAGTACATAAGTACATAAGTATTGCCATACTGGGAAAGACCAAAGGTCCATCAAGCCCAGCATCCTGTTTCCAACATTGGCCAATCCAGGTCACAAATACCTGGCAAGATCCCAAAAAAGTACAAAACATTTTATACTGCTTATCCCAGAAATAGTGAATTTTCCCCAAGTCCATTTAATAATGGTCTATGGACTTTTCCTTTAGGAAGCCGTCCAAACCTTTTTAAAACTCCGCTAAGCTAACCGCCTTTACCACATTCTCTGGCAACAAATTCCAGAGTAACATAGTAAATGATGGCAGATAAAGACCTGTACGGTCCACCCAGTCTGCCCAACAAGATAAACTCATTTTACATGGTATGTGTTACTTTATATGTAAACCCGAGTTTGATTTGTCCTTGCCTTTCTCAGGGCACAGACCGTAGAAGTCTGCCCAGAACTGTTCTTGTACTAAGTTCTGAAGCTAACGTCGAAGCCCCTTAAGCCCATCCCTATCTATTTAGTCATGATCAGGGCATAGACCGTAGAAGTCTGCCCAGCTCCCATTTTGTTTCCCAATTACCGGCGTCGCCACCCAATCTCCGCTAAGATTCCGCGGAAACCATTCCTTCTAAGCAGGATTCCTTTGTGTTTATCCCACGCATGTTTGAATTCCATTACCGTTTTCATCTCCACCATGGGTTCAATTTAATTTGGGGGTACATATTTCTATTTTTAGTTTGAGACTCCTAAAAAAATCCACACTGGACCATCAATACTCACCAGAAACTATTACAAAATTAATCAAATTCATTTTAACTCACAATTACTTCCGCTTTAACAATGATATCTATCTGCAAATAATGGGCACTGCGATGGGCACCAGGACAGCACCCCAATATGCCAACCTTTTTATGGCTGAGCTGGAAGAGACATTTCTGAATACACACCAGACCAAATCTCTAAAATACTACCGGTACATCGATGACAAATGAAATGGAAATCCCAAGAAACCACACTGTGAGTAGTAAAACGCTGAACAAACAGAAATGATTTCTCCTATACAGAACAAAATACAAGAAATCTACTTTTCGTTCTGTAAAAACTGAAAATACATATTTATTTTTTTACCTTTGTGTTTTTCCAATTGAGTTAGTCCAGGCCTCTCTTTACCACATCTTGGAGACAGTCATCAGAATGCTTTTGTCTTTTGTTTATATATGCTATTTTCATCTTTTTCATACTGGCTGACACAAGGAAGATGGCTTAGCCTTCCAAAAGCTAGTCAAAAATGTATTGTTAGTCCAATAAGATCATTTTATTTTCCAGTGCTCGTTTTCTTTTTATTAACAAACCTTGTCTGACAGTGGAAGGAGTGTGTTGCTCTAAGGTTACACCAAAATGTGAATATATTATTTTCGTATAAAAATAAAGTTATAAAGGAAAACAACTTCGTTCCATTGTTAGGGAACATGGACTTATATTGAGATTCTATTGTATCCTATCTAGGCTACAGATTTCCCTCTCTTATAGAACTGGTTGAATGATGCTATCGAATAATTTTAATGGTAAATTTACTGGTTGGCCGATATGAGCTGGGAGGCTTTTCTTTCTTAAGGATGCGATATGCACAGATGTAACTTTGGCTCCCAGCTCCTGCCCTACTGTCAGGGCAAAAGCTGAAAGGAGCTACCGTTACTCAGGTTTTTCAATTCCTATGATCGTAATTTTATATTGGTCCAGCTGTCTACATCATTCCCAATAACAATACAACCCCCCCCCCCCCCAAGGGACAGACAAAAAAACAAATGAATCAACAAAAAAGTCAATCCCAATAAAGTAATAACTTGGTGACACTCAAAAAACAACAGTAGTAGAACACTAATAACTGGTACACCAATATATTCCAATGATATACCAGAATTCTTTATATTGTAATTATTTTTAGGTATTAAAGTATTTAAATTGTAATTTTATGAGGGGTGAGGTGGAGAGTTCAGTATAGGCTGTACATACAGCCGAGCACTACTTCAGTGAGTCACACCGGCACAAAAGCGTCTCACACGAAAAGCTCTATACATCATGGGGCACTCCCCCAAGATCACCCCCCAATTTTTCAATAAAGTTCACAATGGAGGATTTATCAGCACGTTACCACTGGCGTCCCTGAGGAAGATTTTTTGAAACGGAAATTTCTGTTGGACGTTTGGGATCGTACTGTGAATGAGCGCCGTCACTGGGATGAAGAATCCAGATAAGTCTGCTCCCGTTTCTTTCCTTTAGTTAATGAAGTTAACAAACGTTTTCTTCACTTGTCATTAGGAGTTTGCTTTGTGCCTCCTCGAGATGATCTTGGACGACACCAGAACAGTAGTAGAATTCTTAAATAGAGGTTTTTGGTAGTGTTTTCATTTTGCACTTGCACTGAAAAATTAGGGGGTAATCTTGGGGGAGTGCCCCATGATGTATAGGGCTTTTCATGTGAGCCGCTTTTACTTAGTAACATAGTAGGTGACGGCATAGAAAGACCTGTACGGTCCATCCAGTCTGCCCAACAAGATAAACTCATATGTGCTACTTTATATGCACACCTGACCTTGATTTGTATCTGCCATTTTCAGGGCACAGACCGTAGAAGTCTGCCCAGCATTAGCCCCGCCTCCCACCACTGGCTCTGCCATCCATTTGTATCTGCCATTTTCAGGGCACAGACCATAGAAGTCTGCCCAGCACTAGCCCCGCCTCCCAACCACTAGCCCCGCCTCCCACCACTGGCTCTGCCATCCAATCTCGGCTAAGCTTCTGAGGATCCATTCCTTCTGAACAGGCTTCCTTTATGTTTATCCCACGCTTTTTTGAATTCCATTACCGTTTTCATCTCCACCACCTCCTGCGGGAGGGCATTCCAAGTATCCACCACTCTCTCCATGAAAAAATAGTTCCTGACATTTTTCTTGAGTCTGCCCCCCCTTCAATCTCATTTCATGTCCTCTAGTTCTACCGCCTTCCCTTTTTGTGCCGGTGTGACTCACTGAAGTACTGCTCGGCTTTACGTACAGCCTATACTGAACTCTCCACCTCACCCCTCCTAAAATTAAAATTATTCAAGTACTTAAATTAAAAAAAAAAAAAGTTAAAATATTAAGATTTCTGGTCTATCATTGGAATATATTGGTTTACCAGTTATTAGTTTTCTACTACTGTTCCCAAGACATTATAAGCTAACTGTTGATTTCTACTGGTGGGAATAGCTGAACAGACCCAGGCATCACAGTGCAATTGGTAGAAAATCATTCACATGCATAAAATATTTTATTAGTACTGTATTCAATTTATAGACAAAATACTTATTTGGAAAAAAAAGTACAAATACAACATGAACTACAGCAGACAAAAAAACAAAGATTGTCCTGTTTTCAAGAGTATGGCTAGAATCTGAGGGGGAAAAAAGGATGTTTTTTTTTTCACTCTGTGTAACAAAATATATTAGTACATAAAGGTATATGAATAAAACCATAAAAAGACAACAGCCACCTGTTGCTATTTTCTGAAAATCTGGACAGTTTTACCTTTTAATTTTTTAAAATTTTGTTTTTATTAAACTTCTGTCTACATAGAAAACATTTACAGGTTTATATCATCATAGTTTTTGAACTGTTACAGAGATACCACACTATGCTACAACAGTTACTGAGTTGTGTCCCAGCTCCGGTGGCCCCAGAGGTTGTGTTCTCATAGAACAGTGTCCACAGTCCTATCTCAGTGCTGGAGATTCCTGGGAGCTAGGCATCAACCAGTAATGGAGCACACACTCCTTAACAATCTTATCGACCTTGGAGGAAAAAGGATTTGTTGTAGCTTGTCATTCGACTCGTGTGATTCAATGAAAGGCATCGGATCATGATGCAAATTTTTGAGACCACAAAGGTTCTTTTACCATACGAGATGCACGAAAGGAAATGACTCGGGCGCTACGTCGGTGGGTAATTCGAACCCTGGTCCAATTAACAGGATCACAGCATGCAAAGGATCTAATTGAGTCCATGCTGAAAGTACATGATACGTTGTTATAGGATTGCAGTGTGGTTTTCCTTTTTATCTTAGAAATTGGCAAAAAATCTAATCTAATACAGAATTTATATACCGCATCTATCCCAACAGGAGGTTCCAGGCGGTTTACAAAAGAAAAACACAACAAAATTAGAAAAATATAGCAAGAATACATCATAATAAACATGAAGTCATCCATAAAATTTATCAATCAAAAACTTTTTAAGCTTTCTGCATAATCATATAGTCTATCGGAATTGGAGCAGGTAAATTATTCCACACAGAGATGGCCTGAAAAGAGAACACAGAACCAAGCTGACTCTTGAACCGAATATCCTTAAAAAAACGGATATTTCAATTGTAAACTCTTACAAACTCAAATGGAATTGTAAAC
Organism: Microcaecilia unicolor; assembly: GCF_901765095.1. Classification (NCBI taxonomy): domain Eukaryota; kingdom Metazoa; phylum Chordata; class Amphibia; order Gymnophiona; family Siphonopidae; genus Microcaecilia; species Microcaecilia unicolor. Next base: position 13,502,322 of record NC_044041.1, on the reverse strand, counting down.
ACAGTCTGAAAAAAAAAGTTGAATTAAGACTCCAACAACAGCTACTTCAAAATGCGTCTTTTAATTAAAAAAAAATATATATGCAAGGTTAAACATTCCATAAAGAGTAACAATTCCTACTAATAGAAAACAAAAATGGCCATTCTTAGTTCTTAGTGTTTTATAATTCTTTCAGACCATTCTCGATCCATGTCATGCATCTGAATTTCAGACATACTTTTGCAGACCGTAAAATACAAAGACAAATATAATATTCCTACAAAATGCTATTAGAAGCTCACACAAGCTTTGGCACTAAACTCAGCGTTACCTAAGGATTTTTCACAGACTGCTGTGTGCTGAAAATAACCATTCACAATGCCTATAGAAAACTATACCACAGCTTGACTCTTAAAAACGCTTAGGAAATGTTTTATCAAATGTGTTTTTCCCGCCAGTACACAATGGGGGGAAAAACCTTTGATACGCGAGGCCCTTCACATTTGAGATCTGGTTACTACAGAGTTTTTATTACCTGCAGGATGAGGCAAGATCAGAGGGAGCTGATTTCGATCAACGGAAGCTGTGAATCAGCACACTTCCACAGTGGGGGGGATTTCTCTGATGGACTGAGATATTACCAAGGTGAGGAGGGATTTCTTTGAAGAGGGAGGTGTGTGGTAGCCGTGTTAGTCCACTCTTAAGGTTATCAATAGAAATCAAACAAAACAAAACATGGAAAAGAAAATAAGATGATACCTTTTTTATTGGACATAACTTAATACATTTCTTGATTAGCTTTCGAAGGTTGCCCTTCTTGGTCAGATCGGAAATAAGCAAATGTGCTAGCTGACAGTGTATATAAGTGAAAACATTCAAGCATTACTATGACAGTCTGACAGGGTGGGAGGATGGGGGTGGGTAGGAGGTGGCTGTATTTCTCTGTTGATCACCCCACCCCTCACCTATCCACACCCATCCTGTTAGAATATCAATGATATGCTTTGATGTCCCCATGCATACCTCCTACCCACCCCCATCCCCCCCACCTTGTCAGACTGTTTTCACTTATATACACTGTCAGCTAGCACATTTGCTTATTTCCGATCTGACGAAGAAGGGCAACCTTCGAAAGCTAATCAAGAAATGTATTAAGTTATGTCCAATAAAAAAGGTATCATCTTATTTTCTTTTCCATGTTTTATTTTGTTTGATTTCTATTGATAACCTAATTTGAAGAGGGAGAAAGTAGTAAGATGGCAAAAAAAAATTGGTCATGCTATCATCCAAGGCTCTGATAAGCAATGAATAACATCGGAACGGCTTGAGCTACAGCCCTGTTCTGCAAGTTTTCCAAGCTACTGGATTTATTCTGGTGGCATAATGGATCAGACGACCACCGTGGTAGCTGAGCGACAACATTTTCATTCTAAAAATAACATGGTGGTACAGAAGGGTCCCCATCACACTCAGGTCAGCAGCGTAACATGTTTTAGCTGTCAGCGCCTGTGTCGGGGGGAAATTGTATACTACTTACATCATTTGGACAGCACAAGAAGAGCATCTGCGGGTGGGAGACACAGAAAAACATAAGATAAGAACAAAACCATTTTTAAGATTAAAAATAAGACATTTTCAGCGTGGCACCCCCAAACCAGTCACCTGTCAATCATCACTGTTGGCAGAGACCTTTACTTGTTTTAAGGCTAGCCTGCGCAGTTCGATTGTCACTTTTTTTTAACCAGCTTTACCTGGTGCCAGAAGACAGGTTTTTTGTTTGTTTGCTTTTTTATCATTGTCCCCGATTTTAGACTTGTAGCTCACTTTAAAACAAGTTTCAAGACGGTTGCCATTTTTTCTACATGTAGATTGCCAATATGCCCGTTTACTTTATATGCGCTCACTTCGGGGCTCCCATGGCTTGAAGAGACTGGTCCTAGTTGGTTCTGTGAAGTTTAAGGATATATTCTGCATGTATTTTCATTTAGCCTTTTTAATATTAACTTGCTTTACAGTGTTTTATCCATTCTAACAGCTCTTCACTCTCTGCAAATTGCTTTTGTTGGTTTACTTGGCATTGGGAGTCCTGGGTCAACCAGTAAACCCTCTAAGATAAAGAACAATTAAACACTGTTCCTGGGTTGTTGGGGTTTATATATATATATATTTCTCTAACACTGGTCTCTTCATCTTGTTCTCCTTCCATTTCTGCCCTTTTTCTGGGTTCCTTGAGTTTTGATATACTTTCTCCTTTTTAATTTAATAAAGATCTGATGAATTGTCATTTTAATACTGATTATAGCAGGGGTTCCCCAACCAGTCCGGTGTTCAGGATGCCCACAATGAATATGTATGATAGAAACTAGCATGCAGTGGAGGCAGTGAATGCAAATCAATCTCATGAATATTCATTCTGGATACCCTGAAGACGTGACTGGCTGGGGTTCCCTCAGGACAGGTCTGGGACTCACTGGATGATGGTTTTGTTTTGATCTATGTCTCCCATGGTCTCATCATGTTGCCAAGAATATACAAGTAGCTTACGATTGCCCCGACACAGCTACTGAATGCCAGGCGACAGAAGCTTCAGCATCACCTTGTTTTTAGAATAAAGATTTTTGTCAATCTTGCTAGTTGCTGTGGTTTGTTTTGCTGTTCTTAAGAATATCACTTTAGCACTTGCAGCTGGGTTGCCTCTCCTTTCTACATAAATGGATCAGAAGCTGAAATGAGATGCAATTTTCTCTTTGCAGCTGACTGGCAGATTCCCGTGCTACACAGCTGCAGTACTGCACACGCTGGAGGAATGAGGGATGGATCACATCTTAGAATTGAGGACGGGCGACACACCACATCTTTGGGGACGCTTATAGTGTATGTTGCTTGACATTGAGAAGTACAGGTAATTCAATAGCACATAGTCATCTAAGCAGTAAGAAAGGGTGGGCAATTTTCAAAGCACCCCCACTGGGCCAGCCTATGGGTACCTTTTACCCACGGATTTTGCATCAATTTTCCAAGTGAAGCATACGCCTACTTTCTGCTTTGAAAATTGTCGTGGCTACACAGAACCTGCTTTTCCTGCAGGTTGATTTTTGCTGTAAAACTACAGATAAGGATTGGAAAACTCCATGATTTTTCTCCCCAACCTACATATGTCCCCAAGACGTCTGCACTGAAGGAGAGGAATTTTCAGACAGCCAACAAACATGTAAATTACTCAAAACCAAGATTAAATATATTTACATCCAGTAGAAGTCAATCTAGCCCTTCAAATCACCTTTATTTTCCTCCACTCATCCTTTATTGTTGAACTGTTCATTCAATCATACCTCTTCTTCGATGCCAGGTGTTTATTCAATAAATGCCACTGGCTTAGCATCTTGATATTAACTTTTCTCTCTCTCATTGTGCAACTACGTTTCTGAAGGGCTGTGGCCTCTCTCCCCTCTGATACACCCAGCATAAAATGGAAGAACAGGAAGGGCTTGTATAAAATACAGAATTCTAATTTAGCAGCAGACACATTGCTATAGCCCAGACGAATATTTTACAAACTGTTCAAATAAAAACAACTCCCACTAGAGTATAAGCAGAAGACTGCATCTGCCTGATCGTGTAGAAATGTAAATTGTTCTTGCTTGAAGAGGCATATATTTCGAATTTTCCAGCTTCACAGTCTATGCTTGGTGACATTAGTGAGGATGGCTCTCGCTGCAGTCTGTGGCTTTTGCTTCTGCATCGCCCGTGGCAGTGGACTAATGCAGAGTACTCAACAACCAGTTTTCCCGCCTGAAAGCCGCCTACGTTTCTAACTTGTAGGCAGCTTGGGGAAAACAACCTTATAACCATTTAACGTGACCTATCCGGCCTACGTTGTCAGCATTATATATAATCATTATTCTTAGTCACAAAAAGGAAATGAGGGACTCTGAGATATACTTATGGTGAAGTCCTAGCAAACAGCTGCCTCACCTCTAACAGCCAAGACCTGGGGATCTGCACTGACACAGACTACAGTCAAGTCTTAGAGCTACGAAGCCTGACGACTTGGACTCTCGTTCCAAAGATGTACGACCTTCAGCGAGCTCTTGCTTTAACGCACAGCTGCTGCTTCTGCTACTTATTTAAATGGATGTTGTTCTACGGTTACGATAAATAACGACCTACAGCACTTTGACTTAAAAGTGTTCACAAATGCATAAATAATGAATAAGCAGAGGCATATGGCAAAAATTCAACAGCTTTTAAAATACAACATCTTTAAGAAAGAGGAAAGCTCGCTTGTCAGCAGAGGGTGCGCCCTTAAACGTGAAGGTTTGTTAAATGCTATCGTGCATGGCACAGTGGGTAGGCAGCAGTCTTAGGACACATGCCAGGAGAAAAGCTGATGGCTACCAGTGGCTGTTCCACCGGTTAGCTTGGCAGAGTTTAAAAAGGGGTTAGACGGTTTCCTAAAGGACAAGTCCATAAACCACTACTAAATGGACTTGGGAAAAATCCATAATTCCAGGAATAACCTGTATAGAATGTTTGTACGTTTGGGAAGCTTGCCAGGTGCCCTTGGCCTGGATTGGCCGCTGTCGTGGACAGGATGCTGGGCTCGATGGACCCTTGGTCTTTTCCCAGTGAGGCATTACTTATGTAATTATGTATGTACTTATGAGAAGAGGGCCTGAGCTTAGAGCTTCTCAAACTTCTCCTGGAAGCACACCAAGCTAATCAGAATTGCAGGATTACCACACCAAATATAGAAATACTAGGAAAAAATGCCCGTTTCTGAGCGGAATGAAACGGGCGCTAGCAAAAGGCCCCCTCCCTCCGTCCCTCGGAGCTACTTGCCTTGTTCGCTATGGCGTTTCCTTTTCGGCCCTGGTCGAGTGTCATAGCTCCGCCCTCAACGTCATGACGTTTTGACGCGAGGGCGGTGCAGACACTCCAGTGCACACCGGATATCTCGGGCGCCTCAACTTCCGTGGAGGCTTCAGAACATTGGGGTTGCCTTTTATATAGACAGATGACGGCAGATATAGGCCATATGACCCATCCCGTCTGCCCACCCTCTGTAACCCCTAACTTCCTTTTCCTAAGCGATCCCACATGCTTATCCCTTGCCTTTTTCAATTCTGGAACAGTCCTCGATTCCACAACCTCCACCGGTTGTATATATATGTCCAATATATACAAATGTATCTTACATGTATACTCATTGCAGTAATCTTGCAAACCTGACTGGCTAGGTGTGCCTCCAGGAGAGGGTTGAGAAGAATTGCCAGAGCACACCGTGGCATGACATTGGGGGGGGGGGGGGGGGGGGGACTGGAAAAGACATTTCTATATGCATCTTCCAGCTTGGCTTGGAGGTTGTGGAGTGTTTAAAATAGGGAAGGGGGGAAAAAAAGCAGTGGCATTATATAGTCTATAAGATACTTTTCATATGGTGAATCTTTGAGGATGAAGGACTTAATACTGGCCTCTACTGATCAAGGTATAAAACCCACAACATTAAAAGTTGGGTTTTTTTGTGTGATCCCAGCTGCAAGACTAGACTGATACATATCCACAAGCAGTCCACCTTTCAGTACAGGACCACAGGATGACAGGTCCTTCTCCCTGCTACGGCTACAAACCCAATCCTTAAATACATTGTCCGAGGCAGGGATTTTCAAATACATTTTAAAACAAGTATGGCTTTGGAACCATTTATCTGAAAAATGTAGCCCTGTATGCCAGAGCTTTCAAACAGTATACGTCAATTGCTAGTGAGACAGTTTCAGGATCATTAGTGTTTAAATGTCACTCCGTCGTTCCAAGCAGTCAACAGTTAACAGAAATGTCTTTGCAACAGTTTATAAGGATACACACGTTTTCTTCTGCCAAGTGCTACTTGGAACCTAGCAGCCCAAGACCTGATCAACAGTCCTCTCCTGTCTCAAAGATGGAGGGGGGGGGAATCTTGCTTGTTTCCAGTGCAATCTCCTATTTCTTACAGCACTTGCAATCTGCATGTCTCCCCTGTGCAGCGAGAGGTTCAATCTTTGCCTGTGAGATCTGCCAAAAAAGTGTAGCATGCTCTGCTGGCATTCAGCAACACCGTCTGTGCACCATGGGCAGGCCCTCCTGTTCACTCATACTGCAAATGCTCAGCAGCAGTTTCAGGAAGCCGATTCCAAAACAGTCTCTTAGCTGTACTCCACGTACTGCTCTGCTTTCCCTCCCTCCCTTCTTGCTTAGGGAACAGAGCAGTACAGCTGCTGACACATCTGCAGAGGGTAGTAGGTGCACGACAGGAACACACAGAACTAAAATATGCAGGAGATACCAAACGACATGAAAATGGGACCATGGCTTAAGCAGCAGTCATCATGTGTCATCACAAATATGCAGCTATGCACTATGCAGAGACAGTAAATTGACAAGGTAACAAATACAGATTCAGGGAGATAAACAGGAGGTTATCTGGCAGCACCTGATCAGCCCCGGAGCTTGGTAATGCAGGAGGAGCCATCTGCCCCGCATGGAGTGTGTTTCTGAGTGGAAGCAATCTCGACCAGGTGGGCAAGGTCTCTGATCCTGGCAAGGGCGTGACTGTTCAAAGAAGTCGAATGGGAGCAGAGCAGTGCTCAGGGTCAGAGGACTCCAACCTACAACTCTTCAAAGAAGGCCACTCGCGATTTGGTGCTCTGAAGAGTGAGCTACAATAGATCAGAAAAAAAAAAAAAAAGACAGCAGTTTTATTCTTTTTTTCAAGTCCTGATGCCCCTGTTCCGCCACTTTAATTGCCAGCCTGCCACAAGGGACAGCTTCAATGCACTGCTGTATTCCAACTGCTTAAAAAAAAAAAAAAAAAAAGAATCTATCACCCAGATGTCTGGCAACAGCATGTGTTTTGACCCCCTTCTAAGAGAAAATAAATGCCAGGAAGCCTTTAACCTGCAACAGAGCCTCAACAGTGAGAAAAATGTGGGTAATGAAATCCTCAGGACATTAGGGTGACACAATTCATCTTTTTTAAAGGAGGGTCAGCTTTGGTTAAGAATGGAAATACCAGGTCAGATACAAGCATTTGCTGGCTGGAATTAATTCTAGCTAAAAGGTATTACAGCCTTTACATAATCCAGGGCCTTGTATTGCACAGGAGAGTGAGTTGTTAATGTGTAAATGCACTAGAGTTTTTTGGTGCTCTCACTACTTCATAATAAACCATTATGTGCCACTACCTCTCCACCCAAGACAACGTTCCTCTATTATAATCTTGCATCTACATCCCCTTTCCCAGGGGCGTAGCCAGACTTCGGCGGGAGGGGGGGTCCAGACTTCGGCAGGAGGGGGCACATTTTAGCCCCCCCCTCACGGTGCCGCCGACCCCCCTCCCATTGCTGACCCCGCCCCCTGCCAACGACCCTCTCGACCCCCCTCCCGCCGCCAACCCGCCATCGCCTACCTTTGCTGGCGGGGGACCCCAACCCCCGCCAGCTGAGGTCCTCTTCTTCCCAATCCCACACAAGGCTTTGTTCTAGTCTCACGTCCTGCACGTTGTAAGTGCAGGACGTCAGGCTCCCAGAAACAGAACGAAGCCCTGCAGATCAGCCAGCGAGGTCCGCTTCTTCCGGCGCAAGGCTTCGTTCTGTTTTTGTGAGTCTGACGACTAGAACGAAGCCTTGCGCGGGATTGGGAAGAAGAGAACCTCGGGGGTCCCCCACCAGCAAAGGTAGGCGACAGCGGGTTGGCGGCGGGAGGGGGGTCGAGAGGGTCGTTGGCAGGGGGGTCCAGGGGCAAATCTACGCCGCAAACTAGCTACACCACTGCCCTTTCCACCCCCAGTTCAGAAGTGAGTTCACAGCTGCAGGTCAAAGGAAAAGCCACTAGAGCAGGATAGGGGACCAGAACTGTTACCAAGTGTGGCGGTGTGAACTCCGCATTTTAACCATTTCCAAGACAGCTGTTCAGGATCTTCCAATAAGGAGCAAAACATAGGGTGGGAAAGACCAAAGCGATGATTCAAAGATGTTAAAAATCAGTCAAATCTGGTCGTGAACTGGAGCACAGAACTCGGACTCAATCAGTCAATTCTGAGTCTGTATCTTATGCTCCAGCAAATGCTTACGATCAGATTTAACCTGAGTCCAAGTTCCATGTTCCAGTCTTTCCCACCCTGTGTTTTGCTCCTTGTAGGTTTTTTTGTGGGATTGTCTTTTTTTCTTTTTGGACTTCAGGATTTCCCAATAAACAGCTGTCCCTCTGCTTCTCAAATTTATTTATTACATTTGTATCCCACATTTTCCCGCACAGCAGTAGGCTCAATGTGGCTTACAGGTTCCGGAGAGGAGAGTACCAACTCCGGGAATATATACAGAGAGGAAAATAGAGTGACAGTAGGGACAAGGAAGCTGAAAAGGTTCCGGAAAAGAGAATACAACTCTGGGACGAATACATAGTAGCATATAGGGAAAAGTAATGCCAATGAGGCTAAGTCTCCAGGGATGAGACTACAGTTCAGGTCACAGATATTGTATGCGGGATGGATACATCTGAGCTATTCTAAGTTTTATGAAGACAAACAGAAAAACACCACCTATGAGGCTAGTGACAAAGCAGGTAGATATAAATGCCCTCAACATCTAATTGCAATGCAAATTATATCATGCAAAACGGGCAACAAAATCAGACATTCTGTTCTGAATGCATGTTAACAGGAACAATACATGTATCACATATTACCAGAGCTAGAAAACTACCTTTAACGAGGAGATGCAAAGATTAGTTTCACAACAGAAAATTAAAGGAACAAGGGAGCAGTTGAAGCTTATGTGACTTCAGGGTCAGTGTGGCCAATCTGACAATTTCACCAGTTCTCTCTCTATGCGATAAAACTGACCTAATTGTTTTGTCCATCTGTCTTCCTACATCCAGTAAAATCATGTGCACGAACAGTACAGAAAACCAGCGTTTCCTCAGAGAATATCCTGATTTGACCAGGGTACTTCTAATCCTCAGATAACACACTAATTTAGTACAGCCATGGGCTTTCTTATACTCCCTTTCTGACAGGTTTATTCCAGTCTGTCCACCCCCCCCCCCCCCCCCCCCCCCCCTTTTGGCCCAGTTGTACCCTACTGCTCCTTTTGGCTTCCAATGCAAATCAGGACCAGCCTCTGTTGTGCGACAGCCAGGGCCGGTCTTAGCAAGTGTGGAGCCCTGTGCAGACCAATTTGATGGGGCCCCACCCTAGCTCTGCCCCCACCCTAGCTCCAGGGCCGGCCACCCCTCCCTCCGAGCTCCCAGGCCATCCCTTCCGAGCTCCCGGACCACCCCCCTCCCTCCGAGCTCCAGGGCCCCCTCCCTCCCACCCACCCAGCTCCATGGCTCCGGCCCCCTCCGAGCTCCAGGGCTCCTCCCTCCTTCCCAGCTCCAAGGCCTCCCTCCTTCCCAGCTCCAAGGCCGGCCTCCCTCCCTCCCTCCTTCCCAGCTCCAAGGACAGCCTCCCTCCCTCCCAGCGCCAAGGCTGGCCGGCCTCCCTCCCTCCCAGCGCCAAGGCCCCCCTCCTTCCAAGGCCTCCCTCCAAGCTCCAGTCCCCATCCCTCTGAATTTTAAAAGTTACCTCGTCGGGTTACAGGCAGCGGCAGGAGTGAAAAGCGTGCGAGCTGCTCGGCGCTTCAGGAGCCTTCCTTTCTCTCTCTCAGCTCTGGTCCTGCCCTCATTTCCTGTTTCCACGAGGACGGGGCCAGAGCTGAGAGAGGGAAGGCTCCTGAAGCGCCGAGCAGCTCGCACGCTTTTCACTCCTGCCGCTGCCTGTAACCCGATGAGGTAACTTTTAAAATTCAGAGGGAGGGGGACTGGATCTCGGGCAGTCGTGGGCAGGGCGGAGGCGCGCTGCGCGGGGCCCCCTTGAGCACAAGGCCCTATGCAGTCGCCTCGCCCTAAGACCGGCCCTGGCGACAGCACCACAAGCCTTCGTCCGAAAACCACTAAGGATGTTTTACCTTCATTTTATATCCCCCTCCAAACTTCGACCAGTCATCGCAGAAACCATTCTCAGGCAGAAACGACATTTTGGCTCCCTCCAGAACCTTGCCATTTTGGTACCTGAAGGGGTCTTTTACTAAAGATTAGCTCGAGTTATCTGCAGCAGGGTCCATTTTATTCCTATGGATCTTGTTGCAGATAACTCCAGCTAACCTTTAGTAAAAGAACCCCTGAATGTGCCCATCTAGAGGCACCGAGAGGCAGAATAGCAACTCCTGGGAGACAGGTACTTTCTAACCCAAAGGTCACTGTTCAAGGCCAGCTTATGTCTGGCTGAGATTAACAAGAAAAAAAAATTTTTAGAAGAATGAAATCATGCTATTCTTGGGACTTTGTGGTGTGAACCGCTAGGCAGCCGCCTATACTGTGAGTTCTGCACGCAACTAACCCACAGCCTCAACGGCCTGCCAGCCATATGAGATACATCAATCTACAGTATGAAAATAAAACAGAAGTTATTTTAGCTATATTAAATGTCTGAGTGTTATCTGCACATGTCTCTGTAATAGCCGTAGAGAAACAATATAGACTGCAAGCAGTAAAGAGCTTACAGCGGGCTGCCTCATGACCCAGATTGGGAAGGCAGGATAGGCTGTAGCTGAGAGCTTGTAGTAGAAGCTGTCTAGCTGGCAGGCTGTAGAGGCTGTGAGTTAGTTGCGCAAAGAGCGGGAGTGCAACGGGTAGACGTGAAGCGTCTGTTTACGCTTTACAAAAATACCAGGACTAGGGAGCATGCGATGAAGCTACAAAGTAGTAAATTTAAAACAAATTGGAGAAAATGTTTCTTCACTCAACGTGTACTTAAACTCTGGAATTCGTTGCCAGAGAATGTGGTAAAGGTGGTTAGCTTAGCAGAGTTTAAAAAAAAAAGGTTTGGACAGCTTCCTAAAGGAAAAGTCCACAGACCATTATTAAATTGGACTTGGGGAAAATATTTCTGGGATAAGCACCATAAATTTTTTTTGTACTTTTTGGGGGATATTGCCAGCTATTTGTGACCTGGATTGGCCACTGTTGGAAACAGGATGCTGGGCTTGATGGGCCTTTGGTCTGACCCAGTATAGCAACACTTATGTATTTATGTAGTATAGACGGCTGCCTAGCAGCTCACATCACTGGCAACAGGAAAGCAGGCTAGACAGACATTGTCTGACCCAGTAGGGCAACTCTTTATACTTTGTTCTTGCTGTCACTGTTGTGCAACGAGTGGAATCTCTCACACGAACCCCAGGACTATGAACGCTGCCTCCACAGCATCCCAGCATACCTAAGGTGCACATATATATGATATGATCTGTGAATCAAAATTCAGGTCCTCCGTGCCGCTGCCTCTTAAAGCAGAAATACAGTAAACATCAGAATACTGTTAAGGAGTTTGTAGCATCTGGATTTTCTCAGAAAGGATACAGAAAAACTAAAACAGGTTCAGAGAAGTAACAAAATGCTAATGAGAATTAATGGCTGGCTCCCATTTGAGAGTGAGAGAGAGAGAGAGAGAGAGAAACAAGTTAAAGCCTAAACAAAACTGAAAGGAGATATGACAAAAGTGGCAGAATGGTTAATATTCCATGAAAGTAACAACCAGCAGATTGGAAAAAAGAAAAAAAAAAATCAGAGAAAATATTGTTTTTCACAATTCAACTATAGCAGGGGTTCATAAGTTGGGTCCATGGACAGACTTCAGAAAGGTCTCTGAACATGGATGGGAACAAAATATTACAATTATTTTTACTCACCTGACTTTTACTAAGGTGCGCTAAAGGATTTAGTGCATGCTAATGATTAGCATACTCTAAATGATATGATGCCCATTATGCTCCTATGGGTGTCTTATTTAGCGTGTGCTAAATCTGTTAAGTGCACCTTAATAAAAGAACCCCTACGTCTCACTATCTAAAATTATTAAATTGTATTACAGTAGAATCTACTTACTTTTTATCTCAGAGCCAGTTAAAAGCTTTTTTTTTTTCTTTTTAAGGGGCCCTTTTACCAAAGCTTAGCGTGTGCTAATGGAAGTAGCATGTGCTAAATGCTAAGAAGCCCTACAGGTATAAAATGGGCTTCTTAGCAATTAGCGTGTGCTAAGCTTTAGTAAAAACAGGTCCTCAATGTGTAGTTTAGACATAGATTTGATTTTTTTTACGTATCTGGAATCATTGTTTTACTTATTATTTTGTATATTTTATTTTTTGCTCTTCGGATTTTTTTTTTTTTAACCAGTGTATTTACTATTTTCTTTAGTGTAACCAATTTTGGACCTATTTTTGGGATAAGGCGAGTAAGAAATACCAGAGATTAGATCAGGGGTTTTCCCTTCGGACACACCCAGCCAGTCAGGTTTTCAGAATATGCACAATGAATATGCAAATTATCTAAGGCATACCCTGTTTCCCCGAAAATAAGACATCCCCTGAAAATAAGACCTAGTAGAGGTTTTGCTGAATTGCTAAATATAAGGCCTCCCCCGAAAGTAAGACCTTGCTCCAAATTGTATCTTCTGCCTCCCGCCCCCCAGCTGAGCCCGCCCTCAACTCCGCGACATATTACCTTCCATTCCGTTCCGGACACACCGCCCTGCGTTTAAAACTCAGCTGTTATTTTAAGTCGCTGCGGCAGCTCGAGTCCAGTCTCTCCCGACAGTGTCCCGCCTTCCTCTGATGAGGTATTTCCTGTTTCCGTGAGGGCGGGACATTGAAGGGAAAGGCTGAAGTCAAGCCGCCGCTGCCCTTCCCCACAGACGTTCGGCAGCCTCCTGACATCTTTAAAACTGGGTGAGTGTCCCAACAGAAGGTACATGGGGAGGAAGGGAGAGAAGGTAAAATTATGTATAATCATACCTGATAATTTTCTTTCCATTAATCATAGCTGATCAATCCATAGACTGGTGGGTTGTGTCCATCTACCAGCAGGTGGAGATAGAGAGCAAACTTTTGCCTCCCTATATGTGGTCATGTGCTGCCGGAAACTCCTCAGTATGTCGATATCAAAGCTCCATCCGCAGGACTCAGCACTTAGAGAATTACACCCACGAAGGGACACTCTGCCCAGCTCACCACCGCCGAAACGGGGGAGGGGAATTAACCCAGCTCATCCCCACACAAGTGGGGGAGGGGAATCCGTCCAGCTCATCCCCGCGGAGCGGGGGAGGGACACCAAACCCGCCGATGCGGGGGGATCTGGCTTATCCTGCAACCGCAACCGCGGGAGGAGCTGACTGACCCTAACACCGCCGAAGCGGGAGGGGTACAAAGCTGCCCTACAGCCGCACGAAGCGGGAGGGAGTGCCGGCAGAATTTATGTCTCAATCCAGCCCCGTAAAACGGAGGGGAGAGGAATGCAGCAGCTCACTGTAACACAAACTCGTCTCAACTCTTGAAGAATCCAAGTGAAAGAAGAACTTGAACACAAAGTCCTCCTGAAGTAACTGAAGGCTAAACTTGAACCTAAAATTCAACCAGAATATAAACAGTACAGATATCTGGGAGGGGCTATGGATTGATCAGCTATGATTAATGGAAAGAAAATTATCAGGTATGATTATACATAATTTTACCTTCCATATCATCAAGCTGATCAATCCATAGACTGGTGGGATGTACCGAAGCAGTACTCACCCAGGGCGGGACATAGAAATCCCTGACCTCAACACTGAAGCTCCAAACCGGGCCTCCGCCCGTGCAGCCACAGTCAAACGGTAATGCTTGGAGAATGTATGAGCCGAAGCCCACGTTGCCGCCTTGCATATCTCTTCCAAGGAGACGGATCCGGCCTCTGCCATCGAGGCCGCCTGAGCTCTCGTGGAGTGAGCCTTCAGCTGGATAGGCGGCACCTTCCCCGCGGCCACATAAGCCGCTGCAATGGCTTCCTTGACCCATCTTGCCACTGTAGGCTTAGCAGCCTGCAGACCCTTACGAGGACCTGCAAACAGGACAAACAGATGATCCGATTTCCGGAAATCATTGGTCACTTCCAAGTATCTGATGATGACTCGTCTCACATCCAGATATTCAAGAGCGGAGTACTCCTCTGGGTAGTCCTCCCTACGAAAGGAAGGGAGACAGAGCTGCTGATTCACATGGAAGCGAGAACCAATCTTGGGCAGGAAGGAAGGCACTGTGCGAATAGTCACTCCTGCCTCAGTGAACTGCAGAAAAGGCTCTCGACATGAGAGCGCCTGGAGCTCGGAAACTCTTCTGGCTGAAGTGATAGCCACCAAAAAGACTGCTTTCAACGTCAGGTCTTTCAGAGATGCCCTCGACAAGGGTTCCAAAGGCGGCTTCTGCAATGCTCTTAGCACCAGGTTGAGATTCCACGCAGGCACCACTGAGTGCAGAGGAGGGCGCAGGTGATTAACTCCCTTGAGAAAGCGCACCACATCTGGCTGCGAAGCCAGGGAAGCACCCTTCAGGCGGCCCCTGAAGCAAGCCAGAGCCGCTACCTGGACTTTAAGGGAACTGAGCGACAGGCCTTTCTCCAGACCTTCTTGCAGGAACGCCAACACTGAAGAAATTGGAGCAGTGAAGGGAGAAAGTGAGCCTGCTTCACACCATGCTGCAAAGATACGCCAAACCCTGGCGTAAGCAGTAGAAGTAGAGCGCTTCCTCGCTCTCAGCATAGTGGCGATGACCTTGTCTGAGAAGCCCTTCTTCCTCAGACGCTGCCGCTCAATAGCCAGGCCGTAAGACCAAAGGGAGAGGGATCCTCCATCACCACGGGACCCTGATGTAACAGGCCCTGCTCCACTGACAGCCGCAGAGGATCGTCGACTGAGAGCCTGAACAAGTCCGCATACCAGGGACGTCTGGGCCAATCCGGACCCACCAGGATTACCCTGCCGGGATGCTTTGCCACCCGGTCTAGCACCCTGCCCAACATGGGCCAGGGCGGGAACACATAGAGGAGCTCTTGTGTCGGCCACTGGAGAAGAGCATCTACTCCCAGGGATCGAGGGTCCCGTCCTCTGCTGAAAAAGCGCGGCACTTGGCCATTGGCCGATGACGCCATCAGATCTAGGCTCGGCTGGCCCCAGCGCTTCGTGATGTCCAAGAACGCCTGAGCAGATAGTTGCCACTCTCTGGGCTCCAAGGTATGGCGACTGAGAAAGTCCGCCTTGACATTCATGACTCCGGCAATGTGGGCCGCTGAAAGCTGCTCCAGGTTCGCTTCCGCCCACTGGCAAAGACTCATAGCCTCCTTGGCTAGAGGGGCGCTCTTGGTACCTCCCTGGCGGTTGATATAGGCCACAGCCGTGGCATTGTCCGACAGGACCCGTACAGGCTTCAACACCAGTACCGGGATGAAACTCCAATAACACCAACCAAATGGCTCTGAGTTCCAGGAGGTTGATAGACCACTTGCCTCTGCAGGAGACTAGAGCCCCTGCGCTGTCCTTCCCAAGCAGTGGGCTCCCCAGCCCATCAAAGAGGCGTCTGTCGTGACGACAATCCACTCCGGGGTCACCAGAGGCAATCCTGCAGACAACTTGTCTGTCTGCGTCCACCAGCTCAACGCCTTGCGCACTGCTGGGTCCACGGGAAGGCGCACAGCATAATCCTCCGACATCGGAGTCCAGCGCAGCAGCAGAGATAGCTGTAGTGGTCTCATATGAGCCCTGGCCCAGGGCACTACTTCCATCGTGGCCGTCATAGAGCCCAACAGCTGCACGTAGTCCCAAGCCCGAATAGGAGAGGCTACTAGGAACTAGTCCACCTGAGCCTGAAGCTTGACAATCCGATTGTCTGGCAGGAACACTCTGCCCACTTGGGTGTCGAATCGAACTCCCAGATACACCAGGGACTGAGTCGGGCGCAGCTGGCTCTTCTTCCAGTTGATGATCCATCCCAGGGAGCTCAAAAGAGCAACTACCCGGTCCATAGCTTCGCCGCACTCTGCATAAGAGGGGGCTCGGATCAACCAGTCGTCCAGATAAGGATGGACTTGTACTCCTTCCTTTAGCAGGAAGGCCGCTATGACCCCCATTACTTTGGAAAAGGTCCGCGGAGCAGTAGCCAACCCGAAAGGGAGGGCTCTGAACTGGAAGTGTCGTCTCAGGACTGTAAAACGCAGAAAGCGTTGGAGAGGAGGCCAGATGGGAATATGCAGGTACGCTTCCTTGATGTCCAAGGAAGCCAAGAACTCTCCTGCCTTCACTGCCGCTATAATAGAGCGGAGAGTCTCCATGCGAAAGTGCCTCACTTTCCAGGCCCGATTGACCCCTTTGAGGTCGAGGATAGGCCGGACAGAACCTCCTTTCTTTGGAACCACAAAGTAAATGGAGTAACGTCCCTTGCCAATCTGATTTTTTGGCACCGGAACGACCGCACCCAGGCGGATCAGGTTGTCCAAGGTCTGCTGCACTACCACAGCTTGACCGGAGACTTGCAGGGAGAGAGTACAAACCCGTCTCTTAAGGGTTGGCAGAACTCTAGCTTGTAGCCGTCTCTGATGACTTCCAGCACCCACGCGTCTGAAGTTATAGTGGTCCACTCGCCCAGAAACGAGGACAGCCGTCCTCCAATCTGCACTGGGGCGTGGACCAAGGCCCCGTCATTGGGTACGAGACCCTGGGGGAGGACCGGAGGGAGCACCTCCGGGACGGCGGTCTCTGCGAAAGGAATGCTGCTTGGGGGAGAAATTCCTCTTGAAGGAAGAGGGGGCAGTGGAACCCGACTTGCCCGGGCGGTACCGATGGGCTTCCTGCAACCGTCCTCTGGAGGTATCGGGACGAGTACTAACCCGAGCCCTGACCTCTGGTACTTTCTTGCCCTTAGACGTGCCGAGATCGGTCACGATTTTGTCCAGCTCGACCCCAAAGAGCAGCTTGCCTTTAAAAGGCAATCTAGCCGGGCGGGATTTAGAGGCGTGGTCAGCAGACCAATGTTTCAGTCAAAGCCACCGCCGCGCAGAGACTGTCTGAGCCATGCCTTTAGCTGAGGCTCTCCAGACATCATACAGCAAGTCTGCCAAATAGGCTAAGCCCGATTCCAGGGCCGGCCAATCAGCCCTCAAGGAATGATCCGAGGGGGAAGCCCGCTGCACCATAGTCCGGCACGCCCTGGCCACATAGGAGCCGCAAACTGAGGCCTGCAAACTTAAAGCAGCTGCCTCAAAGGACGACCTTAAGGCCGCCTCCAATCTTCTGTCTTGGGCGTCCTTTAGGGCCGTGCCACCTTCCACCGGCAACGCCGTTTTCTTAGTCACCGCAGTGATTAAAGAATCCACGGTAGGCCACAGATAGGCCTCACGTTCACTCACAGCCAAAGGATAGAGGCGGGACATAGCCCTAGCCACTTTAAGGCTCGTTTCCGGGACATCCCATTGAGCCGCAATTAAGGTGTGCATGGCATCATGCACGTGGAAGGTTTTAGGCGGGCGCTTCGTCCCCAGCATAATGGCAGAGCCAACAGGGGCTGAGGGAGAGACGTCCTCCGGAGAGGAAATCTTCAAAGTGTCCATGGCCTGTAACAACAGGTTGGGCAAATCCTCTGGGCTAAAAAGCCGCGCTGCAGAGGGGTCATCCGCTCCATCCGAGCGGGGATCTATCTCCTCCAAGGAATCCGCAAAGGATCGTTGGGAGACCTCAGACACGCTGCCCTCATCTACATCGGAGGAGACAAAAGTCCTCCAAGGCCTGGAAATCAACCCGAGGGCGTTTACCTCTGGGAACCTCAACCTCTTTATCAGAAGAGGGAGCAGGGGCAGCGTTTTGCATGAGGAAAGCCTGATGCAGCAGCAAAACAAACTCAGGGGAGAAACCCCCCAGACTGTGCACTTCCGCAGCCTGGGCAACAGCCCTAGACGCACTCTCAACCGGCGCTCGCAATAGCGGGGGAGAGACATGCTGCGCATCCAAAATGGCGTCCGGCGCGAAACTCCGTGAAGGAGCCGCGCGGAAAGAACGGCGCTTAACTTTAGCCGCTTTTGTGCCGTCGCCCACATTAAGGGCGTTCATGGCATTAATGTCTCCAACCTCAAGGGCGGCCCCGAAGAAGCCGTCCGAGCCGCGTGGCCGGCCAAGATGGCGGAGGCGAGGAGCGGGGGATGGGCGTTTATGGCGGGAAAAAACCGCCACGCCGGAGGAACGACCGGGACATTCATCGGTCACTAAACTATCACCCATCAAGGGCGAATCAGGTTGTAAAACCCCCGCATCCCCTCTAGAAGCGCTCCAGCGATCCGGGGAGCGACCCTTTGCGCCCTCGCCCTCCGACGCCATTGCCACGAGGAGAAGAATCGGGGAACCCCCTGCCCGCTATAAAAAGGTAAAATTACCTGCTTGCCGCTCCGAGCTGTAACGAACTGGTGTCCCAGTGAGTAGCTGCAATGAACGTTTAAAGAAACGTCGAATTAAACGCCTTTAAAGACGTTTAAAATTTTTTTTTTTTTTTTTTTTTTAAACGGAGCCAGCGGGAGGGGGGAGAAAAGGAGGGACCTGGCACCACCAGGTTTGCACTTGCTCAAAAGAGCCCTCAACCCCAGGCCTCAACAAAACCTAAGGATTAGGCTTGGAGGCCTAGCCAGAGCTGCTGCTGTGTGTGACCACCACCTGCTGAGATAGAGAACATACTGAGGAGTTTCCGGCAGCACATGACCACATATAGGGAGGCAAAAGTTTGCTCTCTATCTCCACCTGCTGGTAGATGGACACAACCCACCAGTCTATGGATTGATCAGCTTGATGATATGGAAGGGGGTATTAGGAACCCTAAGGACTAAGCTTACTTAGAATGCTGTACTTATCTTAGGGTAGGTAAATGGAGATTCTGTGCACTGTATTGCTCAGTCTCCTTCTTTTTCGTTGTAGGGGGATTGTTGTGCCGACTCATGTTTCACCAAGCTGTATCAAGGCTTCCCCTTAATTTACTTAATGCTGACTTCTTGTCCTGCTGCTGTGAAATTAAAAAAGCTGCTGAAATTCTAGGAAGCTACTGCTAAAAGTTGCAGTGGCCATTTTCTCTAAGAAGCTGCAATTTTACTGTAGTAAGGTATTTTGAACAGCTTGTAGCCTCTGCAGCTGATATTGAGGTAATCCTTGGAGTAAAGAACTGCAATAATCCAATCATGTTACCTTGTTTCCCCGAAAATAAGACATCCCCTGAAAATAAGACCTAGCGCATCTTTGGGAGCAAAATTTAATATAAGACACTGTCTTATTTTCGGGGAAACAGGGTATTCACTGTGGGGTACCTGGTCAAAATAGCCCCGACAAAAAAAAAAAAACACAGACAAAAAAAGCTCCCAACAAAATAGCCTCTAACAAAAGAGGGCCTGCCCACAATTTGGCCCCTGACAAAAAGACCCACAGCCAGTGTTTTACCTGCTCCTGCAACTGTGTTGTCTTTCTGAGTCCACTGCTGCTTTGAGCTGAGGTACGTCTCCCCTTTGCCAGCCCAGTTTCAGTGCTTACTGTCTGGAATCTCTCCCTCTTCCTCGTGCCTGCCCTGTGCGGTCCAATATCTTTCTCGCCCGTCCCCTTGACGATCCTCCAACTGTAGGCCGCCAGCAGTGTCAAACCCGGTAGCATTCCCTCTGTTGTGTCCCACCTACTCTGATACAACTTCCTATGTCCACGTAGGCAGGACATAATAGAAAGAACACTTCTGGGGCCAGCTGAAGCAGCTTGTTCATGCTGCCAGTGGACCACAGGAAAGTTGGAGGACTGCTCTGGGGGAGGGGGGGAGGGCAAAAGAGATACTGAACCACAAAGGGTAGGCAGGAGGAAGAGGGAGACATGCTGGACTATGTTGGGAGGTGAGTGGGAAGCAAGGGTAAGAGATGCATTTCCAGACCATGGGAATGGGAGGAAGGGAGAGAGATGCCGGAATGCAGGAAAGAAAGTTGTAGGACACAGATGACAGAACACTGGGGGGGGGGGGGGGGGGGGGGAAGAGAGAAAGATGATGTACTAGAGAGGGAGTTGAAGGAAGAAAGAGCTCAAATGAGAGAGTAGGGGATAGAGGGGGAGAAGAGATGTTGGACCCCCCAGAGGGAGAGAGTCAATAGTTTTGGACTGTAGGATGACCGAGGGGTAAAGGCCATAGCAGAGAGATTAAATTAATTCTTTGCTTCAGTCTTGCTTCAGAAAATGTGGGAGTGATACCGGTGCCAGAAATAGTATTTAACGCTAACGAGTCAGAGAAACTGAATCAAATCTCTGTAAACCTAGAAGATGTAATGGGGCAATTTGACAAACTGAAGAGTAGCAAATTAAACTCTGGAATTCGTTGCCAGAGAATGTGGTAAAAGCAGTTAGCTTAGCAAGGTTTAAAAAAGATTTGGAAATCTTCCTAAAAGAAAAATCCATAGGCCATTATTAAGATGGACTTGGAAAAATCCACTGCCTATTTCTAGAATAAGCAGCATAAAATGTATTGTACTGATTTGGGATCTTGCCAGGTACTTCTGACCTGGATTGGCCACTGTTGGGATACTGGGCTTGAGGCAATGCTTATGTTCTTCTTATTTTTGTGAAGGGCTACGGGCTATTTTGTCCGGGTGCCTCACTGTGGGTATCCTGAAAACCTTACTGGCTAGGTGTGTCCCAAGGAGTGGGTTGAAAACTACTGGATTAGATTAATAAAGCAAAACCAGAATAAATTTGGTTGTACAAAGTATCTTTTTTCTCCATAATCATGTAAATGATACTGACCGACACATTTGTTATTTTTTAATATTTTGACCATAATTGGTTTAATTTGTAACAAGTCTATATCAATGTGTTTTACTTTAGGAATTAAAAACTGCAAAAATAAATAGGAGAAACTTAATGTATTAGAAATATCTTGAAAACCTGACCCACTGGCAGCTCTTGAGGACTAGGAGTGAAGACCCAAGAACCTAGAGGAAATCACTTGACACTAGTTCAAAGGGGTCTTAAAGGGCAGACAATGGGAAGGTCACTTAACCCCAGGTACAGAAACATATAATGTGTGCCCACTATGGACAGAGAAAGAACCTACATATTATAAATGTAAATCACTTTGCGTATACCACAGAAAGGTAGTATATCAAATCCATGACCTCGGTCCTTGATAAACTAGGTGTCAAAGCACCTACCAGCCTCCACAGGTAAACCCTCAATTGTTCGGGCCATAGTAGAGAAGAAATAAATTAAGACATTTTTTTTTTAAAAGGGACAACTTTAGTTTTGACAGTGCTTAAACCAAATTATTTTCTGTTAAGGAATTAAATTAAGAATCATCCCCCCCCCCCAAAAAAAAAAAAAAAATCTTCCCCCATGCAGGACAGTCCTTGGAAAGGATAAGGAGTGGCAAGTCAGTCATGCAGCCACCTAGGACTAACCTTACCCTGATGGATACTAAGGAGTGCAGGCATACATATTTCCCCTCCACAAACACACACTTCATTCTCGTCTCAGATTAATTCCTTCCCCACTCCTGCAGAACGAAGATGATTACAGCATTGCCACGGGAATTAATTTTCACTCTGCACTGATGAAAATGTTAATTTGTTCCTAATCAGTCGACATCGCCAGTGCAGTCTTACCTATCATCTGCATTTGTTCGCATTGTTTAGGGAAATACAATGGGCACAGCAGTGCTGAGAACAAGGAATCAATAAAGGGCAATGGGTTCAGGAGTAGGAGAACCTTATACAGTAATACCTCGGTTTGCGTTGACTTCGGTTATCGTCGGTTTCAGTTTCCGTCGATTTTTTCCGCAAAAAGTTTGTCTCGGATTTCGTCGGCGTGCCCATGTGACCTCGCTGCTAATTTTGCGAAAACAAAGGGCGACCCATGCGTTCTCCTGCTCATTGATTCATATGGAAATAATTGCCTCGGTTTTCGCCAATTGTTTTCGGACAGATTATCGACGAAAACCGAGGTATCACTGTATAGAGAGGTGCAGGTGTGTTGCCTGGAATCTGAAAGATGATGAAAGAGCCCTGGTTGTAATGAGATTCTGTAGAGAAGCTCTGAGAGAAGAGGACATTTCTCTGGTTAAGTGAACATTATTTAGCTCTGCGCTTTGGTGATTTAGAGACTGGGGATACAAGATGAATTTTAGTTTTATTGATAACGACAGTTTGAATATTAAAAAGCAAATTTTATTAACTAGCATCCATAGTGTAAAACCCTTTCCTCATAGCTTTAAACTTGAACTTTCTGCCACAGTATTAACAGATAGGCTCTGCTGTGCCTTCCAGAGGCTAGTTCAGTCTTCATTTAAAAAAAAAACCAAACCAAAAACACACACAATAACAAAAACAAGTACTGTGAGAAACGTAGAATAGCTTCAGAGGTCACTAGGGCAATCTGATTACTGTGTTAACTATCAAAGGGAAATTACAGACCAGTAAGCCCGACATCAATGCCAGGTAAAATAGTGAAAACTATTTATCTATATAAATAAAAATGTAAATGTTCGTTTGTTCAAAATCTTAAATCTCCGAAAGTTCTTCACCGATTGCTTTCAAATTTGGACACAACGTTGCATTCGAATAAGCGCGTGTTTTTATATACCTACTATTATGTAGATGTCACAGCTGTCGTACTCGCGGAGCGGAAGCAGTGCGACGAGTAATTGCAAATCAAACTGAGGAAGAACAGCCATCACCAAACGAGTGAAACAGACAAAGAATGGCTCAAATATGTGCCGAGGAAGCAGCAGAGCGACGTGCAGCCAGACTTGACGATGCACGGTTGCGAGCACGGCGATCGCTTTCTGCAGCTTCAGCTCTGCTTCGTTCTCAACAGAATCAACGCGACAGGCTGAGAGTGGCTTAAATCTCCGAAAGTTCTTCACCGATTGCTTTGAAATTTCAACACAACGTTGTATTCGAATACGCGCATGTTTTTATATACCTACAATTGCAAATCAAACTGAGGAAGAACAGGCATTAGCGAACGAGCGAAACAAAGAATGGCTCAAATACGTGCCCAGGAAACAGCACAGCGAAAAACATCGCTCGAGGCTCTTGATCGATCATTGCAAGATTTGCGTGGAAACATCAGACCATTTGGGAACACATTAATATTGCTTGCAGGAGATTTCAGGCAAACATTACCTGTAGTTCCTCGATCGACACCAGCGGACGAAATAAATGCTTGCCAAAAATACTCTACTTTGTGGCAACACGTAAAGACGTTAAACTTAACTACAAATATGCGTGTCCAGCTGCAAAATGATCAATCAGCTCAGATATTCTCACATCAATTGCTGAAAATTGGGAACGGAAAGGTGCCGGTTGATCTGACCTCAGGACGAATTTCATTGCCTCATAACTTCTGCAATTTAGTGACCTCAAAAGAACAATTGGTTGAAAAAGTATTTCCCAATATTCAAACCAATTATAAGAATCACGATTCGCTGAGTGAACGAGCTATTCTTGCGGCCAAGAACAAAGACGTCTACGAACTGAACAATATTATTCAGTCTAACATTCAAAGCGAGCCACTCACATACAAGTCCGTCGACACTGTTCTGGAAGCAGATGAAGCGCTTAATTATCCAACAGACTTTTTCAATTCACTCGATCTGCCAGGGTTGCCACCGCACGTACTGCAATTGAAAATCGGCGTGCCAATTATCATGTTGCGAAATATCAACCAGCCAAAGCTTTGCAACCGCACGCGGCTTGCAGTAAAAAAAATTAATGAGCAATGTCGTACAAGCAACAATCTTGACAGGACCTTTCAAAGGTCAAGATGTCCTCATTCCTCGCATTCCTATGATTCCAACAGATATGCCATTTCAATTTAACAGATTGCAATTCCCAATTCGATTGGCGTTTGCAATCACCATCAACAAAGCTCAGGGCCAATCTTTAGAATTCACCCGTTTACATCTACACACGGATTGCTTCTCACATGGACAATTATATGTTGCATGTTCTACAGTCGGCAAACCAGACAATCTCTATCTCTGCACCCACAATGGAACAAAAACTATTGTGTACCCACAAGCATTGTGAAATTAAACATATTAGAAAACGTGCGCTTCCTGTTTTCTTTCTTTTCCATTTAACCAGACTGAGCCACAGCAATGCGTGGCCGGGTAGAGCTAGTAAAGAATAAAATTACAGAACACATAGATAAACATGGTTTAATGGGACAGAGTCAGCATGGATTCAGCCAAGGGAAGTCTTGCCTCACCAATTTGCTTCATTTCTTTGAAGGCGTGAATAAACATGTGGATAAAGGTGAGCCAGTTGGTATAGTGTATATAGATCTTCAGAAAGCATTTGACAACGTTTCTCATGAGAGACTCCTATGAAAACTGAAGAGTCATGGGATCAGAGGCAATGTTCTGTTGGATTAGGAATTGGTTATTGGACAGAAAACAGAGGGTAGGGTTAAATGGTCATTTTTTTTTCAAAGGAGGATGGTGAATAGTGAAGTGTCGCAAGGATCTGTACTGGGACTGGTGCCATTTAACATTTATAAATGATCTGGAAAACGGAACAAGTGAGGTGACTGAATAGGTTTCCGTCATATGCAAATTTAAAGTTGTTAAAACATTTGCGGACTGTGATAAAATTGCAGGGCTACCTTAGGAATTTGGAAGACTGGGAATCCAAATGACAGATAAAATTTAATGTGGACAAATGCATAGTGATGCGCATTGGCAAGAATAATCCGAATCATAGTTACCTGATGCTAGGGTCCACACTAGGAGTCAGCACTCAAGAAAAAGATCTAGGTGTCATTGTAGACAATATGCTGAAATCTTCTGACCAGTGTGCAGAAGCGGCCAAAAAAAGCAAACAGGATGTTATAGTAAATAAGACCAAGAATACTATTATGTCTCATAGAAACGTCCAAATTTTGGACGTCCTCAACTGCCCCGTCACAGAAACGTCCAGATTTTGGACGTCCTCAACTGCCCCGTCGCTATACCTCCAACACCCCCCTTGAAATTTGGCCGTCCCCGCAACTGATGGGAAAAGGAGGAATTGATGTGGAAGGGAGTGCCCACACACTGCCTCACACACACACTCATTATATACCCTGATTTTTCATAATGGTTCTGTTAACAACATAACTGCAATTACATCATCATTATCCTAGCGCCCGTTTTTTAACTAGTATTTTATAAAATACGCAGGTACAGTCCAACATTTACATCGTCTTCAGAACAGGAGTAAATTTGTACACTAAGGGGACTTCGGTCTGTGAGCCTACTTCATAAAAGACAGAGGAAGCTGTGGGACGATGTCGGCTTGTCCAACACCTCCCTTCTAACATGATGGGAAAGGAGCTATGGGTCCTTTAATTTGTGTTCTCTCCATGTTGCTGACATCTACTGAAGTTTACCATTTCCATCTTTTTCTAGGATCTGGCAAACATGAGCAGTTCTTTTGCAACCTGTCATCACAGATCCAATACAGATTACAAGACAAGTGTGGAGAATTCCAGCAGCACATTTCATTTTCTGAAACAGAATGACAGCCTGGGCTAGAACAGAAGTGTATATATTGTTTATAGCACACCACCTTGGGCTCTCTCATCCTGTGACCTCTAAGAAGCTAGAAGAAAATCAGGCCAGACTAATACTTGGATGAAAGACCCTCAAGTAATGCAGAGGGGTTGTACAGAATCTATCTCCCACCTTACCCTCCTCTCTCTATCACCTGTCTCTACCTACCTACCCATCCATCCTTCTATTATGTTATACTTAATTTCCTACTTTACATAACAAAATTCTGTGTTACCTATTACTATGTAAGCCGCATTGAGCCTGCTTTTAGTGGGAAAGTGCGGGATACAAATATGATAAATAAATACACAGTGGGTAAGAAGCTCAGGAGGAGGCAATAACCAGAAAGATTAAGGACACTAACTTGCTACCAAGGGTGCCATCTGTCAGAGGAAAGTTAGACCTTTATTCTTATCCTTTTTTCAGACTTAGGTGCTTCATTTGGAAAGTAAACCACACTGAACAAAATTTGCTTAAATGTGGTATAAAGCCCGATGATGAAGGTCCTGTCTATAAAATACCCCATTAATGCTGCCAAAGTAAAGATTTTTCCATATGTAAAACCTGCTCTAAATGCATAAAATGTCATTGGACATACGTATGTATGTACGTGTATGAGGCATGGGGGTGTTAAATTTATAACAGAACACCTATCTCAGCATAGGAGGCTATTTATAAAATAAGCACGCAGAACCAGGCCCAGTAGTGCACAAATTCAAACACATTTATTTATACCTGGTATAAATCTGTGCACTTCCTCTAAGTATCTTACGAAAATAAGCACATATTACTACTTCACCTTGCTCTGCCCAGTCTGCGCACTTGAGAGTGCCTACACACAGCTCAAATGAAAGTATCCACATTCTTTTGACATGTACTTTTTTAAATTTTTAACAGGCACATACTGCCCCCCCCCACCTCACCGAGAAACAGGATGTTTGTTTCTTACTAAGTTGCACTGGCGATGCTAGGTCGGCTGCCACCCGGGGCGGATCGCCCCTGCACCCCCCCCCCCCCCCCCCCCATCGGGTGCATTTTTGGCTGCTGGAGGGTGCAGAGAGCAGCCGCGCGCCTGTCGGCTCCACTGGTTCCTCTGTTCCGGAGCAGAGGGAGCAGGGAACCAGTGGAGCCGACAGGTGCACAGCTGCTCTCTGCACCCTCCAGCAGCGTTATCATCCTTATTAGTATGAAAATGATAAAGGGGATGGGACGACTTCCCTATCAAGGAAAGCTAAAAAGGCCAAGGTTCTTCAGCTTGCAGAAGAGATGGCTGAAGGGAGATATGATAAAGGTCTATAAAATACAGAGTGGGGTGGAACGAGTAGATGCAAGTCGCTTGTTTATTCTTCTCAAAAATACTAGGACTAGGGGGCACGCAATGAAGAGACTAAGTAGTACATTTAAAACAACCCGGAGAAAATATTTCTTCACTCAACGTATAATTAAACTCCGGAATTTGTTGCCAAGGGATGTGGTAAAAGCAGTCAGCTTAGCAGGGTTCAGTGGCGTACCCGGTTTGCTTGCCACCCAGGGAGTGTCGCTGCTGCACCCCCACCAAGGTGCGTCACAAGCCCGCCCCCTCCCACCCGTAGCGCATCACCTCCACCACCTTCCTCTTAGTAAGGGGGTGCACGGAGCAGTCGCGCAGCTGTTGGCTCTGCCA
This sequence comes from Microcaecilia unicolor, assembly GCF_901765095.1. Classification (NCBI taxonomy): domain Eukaryota; kingdom Metazoa; phylum Chordata; class Amphibia; order Gymnophiona; family Siphonopidae; genus Microcaecilia; species Microcaecilia unicolor. Next base: position 13,475,217 of record NC_044041.1, on the reverse strand, counting down.
GTCCCCTGCCCCGGAACAGGAAGTAAACATCAGAGGGGCAGTAGAGTCGACAGCCGCGCAACCCCTTGTTGCATGCACCTGAGGTGGGCCACCCCCCACTGCCCCACCCTTGGTACGCTACTGGCAGGGTTTATAAAAAGGTTTGGATAATTTCCTAAAAGAAAAAGTCCATAAGCCATTATTAAGAAGGACTTGGGAAAAGCCAATGCTTATTTCTAGGATAAGCAGTATAAAACCTGATTTACTTGGCATCTTGCCAGATACTTGGACCTGGATTGGCTACTACTGGAAACAGGCTACTGGGCTTGATGGACCTTCGATCTGTCCGAATATGGCAATGCTTATGTTCTTAATATTTAAAAAAAAAAAAAAAATTAATAAATCTTACCTCCCTTTTGCCATGTCTTTCAATTATTCAACAATTTATGGTATTTTCTCTCTCTATTATAAACACGTTTGTCATTTAAAACAAATCGGAGACAATTATTCTTCACCCAACGCGTAATTAAACTCTGAAATTCGTTGCCGGAGAACTTGGTGAAGGCGGTTAGCTTGGCAGAGTTTAAAAAGGGGTTACACGGTTTCCTAAAGGACAAGTCCATAAACCGCTACTAAATGGACTTGGGAAAAATCCACAATTCCAGGAATAACATGTATAGAATGTTTGTACGTTTGGGAAGCTCGCCAGGTGCCCTTGGCCTGGATTGGCTGCTGTCGTGGACAGGATGCTGGGCTCGATGGACCCTTGGTCTTTTCCCAGTGTGGCATTACTTATGTAAATCGCAATTAGTGATTAACCGCCCTTTCTCTCCTGCCAGCACGCTCTGTCTCCCTCCCCTCTCAGACCGCTGGCGGCTCTCCCTCCCCTTCTCCTGGTTTACATTTTGATTTTCATTAAGTCTTCGCCTTGCAATGGCAGCCACAGAGGCATAGCTGGGGAGGTGGCACAAGGGGAGCAGCCCCTCCCCCAAATAGATTTCATATAAAAACAGCGCCCATCTCTCCTGCACCTGGGGGCACCTACCTATCCTGCTTATAGACCCACTTCCCTCACTGGTCTCTTTTTTCCCTCCTCTCCCAATCTTACATCATTTCTCAAGTTTGTCTGCAAGCGGCAGCGCTATCAGCTCTTAAAAACAAAGCTAAAGCGCACAGGACTATTTTCCTGCATGCGTGGTTCCTGCTCTTCTGGTCACGTCCGCTCTGACACAGGAAGTTTACATCACAGGGGGTGTGACCAGCAGAGCTGCAGCAGCACGCGCAGGAAAATGGCCCAATGTGCTTTTACTTGTTTTTTTTTTTAATCATTTATTTATAATTTTTCATTTTACAAGGGTCACTTGCAAACAGAAATACAGAGATGACTGTACAATAATACAATATTCTAAGAAAACAATCTCAACTAGATAAATGAATTATATACAGTCTTTCTCTTTCTTAGACCACAAAATAAATAGGGAGAGTGAAACAAGACAAGGAGATCAATTAAACAACAGTAAACAAATAAAACGTGGTATTAACCTGATTATCCCCAGTTATTATTTATCTGAATCATTATTCCACGTTGATCGTCTGGTTGGCTTCTTCAAACCCAAGACGGTGTATAGTCAATTAATTTCATTGGAAACATACTTATTGTCCAATATAAGTGAAAATAATACACCTGATTTCATTTTTTTTTCTCTTTTAAAACCAGAAATTATTTAACAATACAAACACTTGAATCTCTAAGCCAATTCCCACTGATTAAGGTAATCCCAGTTTCACAGGCTTCACTCCTTTTGAATTAATATACTAAGAGGAATCATTTGCTTTCACTTGTTTTTAAAAGATGATAGCGCTGCCACCTGCCAACAAACTTGAGAAATGATGCAAGAGTATGATTGGAAGAGAGGGGGAGGGGGGAGAGAGAAAGGAGGTGATGCTAGCTGAGGGGAGAGGAATGAGAGAGGTTGAGAGAGGGGGTGCTGCCAGTTGGGGAGAGCGAGAAAGAAATGAGGTCATTATTGATTGGGGGGACGAAGAGAGAGAGGCAGCGATGCTGAATGAGAGAGTAAGAGAGAGAGCCAGCGTGATGCTGGATGGGCTAGAAAAGAGAGAGAGGAAGATGGGGTAATGCAGGATGGGGGAGAGATATAGAGAGATGCTGGATGAGAGACAGAGCAATGCTGAGTAAGAAGAGAGATAGATGGGGTGATGCTGGATTGGGGTGAAAAAGAAGTTGAATCTGAATGGGAGGAGAGACAGAGACAGATAGCATGATGCTGGATGTGGAGAAAAAGCAAGAGAAATGGTGTAATGCTGGATGGGGAGAGGAGAGGGAGATGAAGCAATGCTGGAGAGGGGAAGAGAAAGCTTAGAGAGAGATGGGACGATACTGGTTGGCAGGGGGGAGAGACGGAGGAGAGGCTGCACAGCGAGGGGAGAGACGGAGGAGAGGCTGCACGGCGAGGGGGGAGACGGAGGAGAGGCTGCACGGCGAGGGGGAGACGGAGGAGAGGCTGCACGGCGAGGGGGGAGACGGAGGAGAGGCTGCACGGCGAGGGGGGAGACGGAGGAGAGGCTGCATGGCGAGGGGGGAGACGGAGGAGAGGCTGCATGGCGAGGGGGGAGACGGAGGAGAGGCTGCATGGCGAGGGGGGAGACGGAGGAGAGGCTGCATGGCGAGGGGGGAGACGGAGGAGAGGCTGCATGGCGAGGGGGGAGACGGAGGAGAGGCTGCATGGCGAGGGGGGAGACGGAGGAGAGGCTGCATGGCGAGGGGGGAGACGGAGGAGAGGCTGCATGGCGAGGGGGGGAGAAAAAGATGTTATATGGCAAAGGGAGAGAGGGAAGAGTTAATGAAAGAACGGGGAATAAGAAAAAGGGGAAATGATGGACCTGGGTGACAGAAATATGGAAAGCTGTACGTAGATTCGGTGAAAAAGAGGGAGCGTAAAGACTAGATAGTAAGAATGAAAGAGTGAATGACATCTAGACAGAGGCAGAAAATTAGAGGAAAGTTAAAAGAGAAAGATGAGTGCCAAGAGATAGATGCAGTGGATGAAGTAAAGAAGACAGAGAGAAAAAAGAAAAATGTAGAGAGAACCCTGGCAAGAGAGTTAAGACAGAAGAAAGCAGAAACCAGAGACTAGGACCAACAGGTAGAAAAATAATTCAGGATAAAGTAATGTGGTAGCCATATTGGATATGTGCCACTGCAGTAATTATTTTCCAGGATACTGTGATATATGTTGAGAGGTTGACCAGACTCAAGTCTACTAGAACGGTAAAGTTTAAGTTATGGAATAATGCAACTTCATTTAAAAATGTCGGTGCTTCCAAGGTTTCCGTAAGCCTGCATGTTGTTTACGTTGATGCAGTAGACTTTTTACTTAGAAATCCGTTATCAAGTGCACTCCAAGGCATTATTTAGGAGTATACCAAGCACTACTCATGCCTATATGCCTAGTGCCCCCATGTTAACTTTGGGCCCTCCCAAACTGTCAAGTCTGGCTACGCCCCTGTACACCCCTCCACTCACCTGTGAGGTAGGAGCAAGAGGAGCTGCATGGGAGTACCTCTTCGGGGAAGGTAAGAACCCCACTCTTTCATGTCCGCTGTCACTGCTCTGGGCCAGTGCTGCCACTTTTTCCAAATGGCCACCGAGACTTCCTGCGACATTCTCACAAGATTACCGCTTGAGATCTCAACAGCCATTTTTAAAACGCGGTGGCACCAGCCCAGAGCAACAAAAAGTGGGGCTCTTTCCTGCCCCCGAAAAGCCCTCTAGACCTCCAGGGCGTACTCGGGAGCCAGCGAGCCAATCAATTCCTCTCAGAGCACAGATTCTTTGCAGCTGCAGAATTCTGTGCAAATTCTGCGTTCCGCAGTCGTGCAGAATTTCAGCAGGAGTATGATATTGCTGGCTCATGGGTTAGCTCTTTTTCCTCTGCTCTGACACACATCAGTTATAATTGTGTGCTCATTTTGACATCCTGTTGTGTGTACACAACGCTTTACTTCAGAATGTTCCCTCCTCCCCACAGCATTGCGGGAAGTCAATCTTGCTGACCCCCCCCCCCCCCCCCCCCCTTACCTCTGTGAGGTTAGGATAACTACTAGCCTCAGAATTCATTTGTGCTATTAACTCATACCCTCTCCATCCCCTTCCCACTTCAATTCAACACAGCAGGAAATCATAAACACAAGGGCGCTGGACCCCAGACAGAATCAAAGGCACACAAGCTCTGCACTGCACAGACAAAGGAACACAGAACAATCTCTGCCCATCAGGCACCACCCTGCATGCTGCAAGCCACACCATATAGTTAGATGCTACACTGCAGACTGACACCAATATTGATTCTTATTCCCACCTCCCTCTGGTACAGTGGGGCTGGTGGGCTAGACACAAATAAGACTACAACGGTACAGCAGCAGATTTTGCACGAGGGCTCATGCACCGGTTAGTGCTACATGGGTGTATGAGGACATCCGATCACCACATACAAAGTGTACCTTAGAATAACCTACTTGGAAGGCTCATATGCAGATAGGTCTTCTACCTTGGGCTTGAGGCTAAATCAATAAAATAAAGTTAAATAAAAACCATCTCTATGACATTAACAAGATGAATCACGATTCGTGCAGTCTAAGCAACGTTAGGACTTCCAAAACCAAATCACTGTAGGCTTGGAAACTTGCACAGGCATGCGGGGAGGAATCAGAGAGCTTCCAGTTCATCTGAAGTTCACCTACTATTAATACTGCAGACAGTTCTTGATCTCTGGTTTTGCAGTTGCTCTACTACCAGTGAAAACTAATGCTTGCCCCTTCGTGATTCATTGATCCATTTGAGGTTCTCTCTTTCATATACTCCACACCCTCTATTGAAGGACATATATTTTAAGACGGACCTTTATCTCTCAAATACTATACAGACTAACTCCAGATTATATGCACCATCTAACTGAACTACCTTCACGTAATGCTTTCCTTGGAGCCAGAGATTTCCTGACTCTGCCCGCCAAATTTTAAAGAGGTCTGCTATAAATCAGTACCTTTCCTCAGATTTCTCCTACAGTGGAACTAAATGTTGAAACTCTCTCCCTAACTCGGGCCAGTTCCTTTCTAATTATATGCAATTTCGAAAGAAGTTAAAAACTCATCTCTTTACAAACTCATTTCAAATTTCTTCACATTACTCTGTTTTTTGATCTAATTAACTGGTCAACAAAGTTATCTTCTGTTATAATTATGTCTTTATCAAATTGTACATTGCTATAATCCTTCTATTTATCTGTAATTCCTTGTTACTCAATCCAACGTATTATGACCAATGTAATTTCAATCTATATAGTAAGCCCCATTGAACGTGAGACTTTTGGGGATAATGTGGGATATAAATGTCACAAATCAATAAACCCTGCAGTCTCTTGGTAACCCCTCCTCCAGGCTGCTTTTACAGACATACTGCTTGAGGCACAGACTTCAGACCTGGCCACAGTTATAAAGATATGTATAAGGACGTGCTCATATGTTTTCGTTGGGACAAACACAGATAGATACAAGGATCTTCAAAGGTTGTCCAAGCTTTTAATCACTGCACGTCTCTAGTGAATTAAAGTGATGCCTCCAAGTGCCACCCTTTTATAATGTTGCTTCAAAAAAAAAAAATAAACATATATTACTTTCACTTAGCTTTTATGGGTGAAAAACGGGTCTCGACATGATCCATGTTTCGCCGAGGCTGTTTCAAGATACCCATCAAAAAAAGCTTTCAAACTTTCAACCTTGTGAAAAGCGTCCCTTCGGCTTTCTACTGAAATGTGAACGCTCAGTTTGGTAGCAACATTATAAAGGTTGGCACCTGGAGGCATCGCTTTAATTCATTAGAGACGTGCAGTGATTAAAAGCTCGAGCTTTTAATCACTGCACGTCTCTAATGAGGGCGTTTGCTATTTGCTAATCTTTTCTTGTAAAACTGTGTTTGTCCCATTGAAAACATATGAGCACGTCCTTATACACAATTTTATAGAAGTATAAGGGGGAATCAGACCTTTAAGAGTTTATATATGTGATTGTTTATGTTTTTTGATGGAAATTTTGTTTTACATTCAGTTTTAATTTTTCTCATCCATTATTAAATAGTTTTTCCTTCCCGTTTTGTTTCAGTTATGAAGAAGCAGGTTTTTCCAACGATACACGAGTATACCTCTCCTAGCATTATGCCACATCCTGCCACTGCTTTGTCAGAGTGCTTGGCAAACAGTTTCTCAGATACAATCACCCTCTGATCCCCTTTCGTGCTGTAGTTAATGTCTCATGTTCTATGTTCTGCTTCCTAAATGGAATTTCCCTGGCCAACTGCTGTAGTGGAAGCAAACAGCAAACGCCCTAGATTATTTTACCACACATTTCATATTGGAGCTGTCAAATAAAATTGGATTTCTATTGCCAAAAGATTGAGTCAGTGGGAGAATTAACTGGGGGGGAAAAAAACCTGGGTTCCAATTTCCAAGCAGAAGCAGACGGTCAAGTTCACTTAGCGAATAAAAGATATGGGAGCCCATCCCACACTAAAATTAATAAATTGGAGACAGAGGTCTCCCCTGGATTATTCTTCCAGTGCCGAGGAGGTGCTGTTCTGGAGAGTGAGTGGGGAAACGCAGCAGTATCTACACGCAAGTCTAACAGAAAGACAGCGGTGTGTGTGTCTGAGCTGGGCCAGTCTGTAAGGAGGATGACGAATGAATGGGTACAGATATGCATTTCATGGACTAATAGGTAGAGGACGTATCTGATAAGATGGGGGAGGTATATGAGAAGGAAGGAGGCTTGTGTGCGAGGCAGATTGTGGTACCTTTTTGATGGTATTCTGTTTGTTGCTGCCTCGGTCTGTGTTTTCATTGTGCAGAATATCCAGCGACGTCTCTCGCTCCTTCAGCTTCAGCGATTCAATCTCAGTCTTCAGTTCGTTCAGCTGCTCCTGCAGATGCTTACTCTTCTCCATGTATTCCACTCTGCCACAAAGAGAAGGGCTAAAGCTCAGCACAAAGGCAAGAGTGCCCAAAACCCAGGGACGGACCAACTCCGTCATTTTCAAAGCTCAAGGCCTGCACAGGAGTTCAGGTTTTCAGGTCGCATTTGTACACAAAGTGGTATCAATATTCAGAGTTTGGTTAGATAACTTTATCAAATAGAAATCAAACAAAATAAAACACGGAAAAGAAAATAAGATATCATCTTATTTTCTTCTCCATGTTTTATTTTGTTTGATTTCTATTGATAACCTTAAGAGTGGACTAACACGGCTACCACACTTTGAAAGCGAGCAGCTGATGCTCAAAACCTAACGCTGGCACCAGAGGTGATTAGCGCTGGCGTGAGTGCGTTTCAAATGCCCTAATGGTTTTAGTGCCGGCGCTGAAACCATTAGCGCAGACCGCATTTAAATGTTGGCATTTACTATGCTGCATAAATTCTTTAAAAAACTAAAGCTTAGGCTCATTTTGTGCAGAAAAAATAACACCAGGACCAAGGCGGCATTAGAAGGGTTGGTTGACAGAATAGGCTACTTGTGGCCTCTGGGGGGGGGGGGGGGTGGAGAGGGTCTACCAGGCTACTTGCCGGCCAGCCCGCTCCACCAGATGGGAAGGGAACCACTGGGCCTGAGCCAATCAGCACTCAGGCATTGACAGGGAAGTTAGCGCAGTCAGCACCTAATTAATGGCATGATTTTAACATGCCATTAACTTGCATGCTCATTTTTCTAAGCATGCCGCAGTTATTTTTCTCTACAGTATTGGGCCCCGACTCAGACAAATCTTGCTGTTATAAATAACATTACCCCTCCACTCTACTGCTGACCAACTAAAGTTTGTCCAGGCAAAGTACGGCCTGCAGAGAATTTAGCCAGATACGAGGCAGTATTAGGGACGCTCCCGGATACAGTTCAACTTTGACCAGCCAGCACTAAAAATCAGCACTGACTGGTCAGTTACCCTTCTGGCCAAATAACAGGCTTAATATTAACCAGACATATATTTAAAATACTGTCCAGGACCATAACCCCTTCCACTCTCTCTCCCACACCCACTATCTAAAATAAAAAGCCCACCTCTACGCCTGCTGCTTGCTCCTTCCTTCCCTCCCTCTGCCCTGATGTTCAGAAAAGAAAAGCTGTTTGAGACTGCTGCTGGCTTTTCCCCCATCCCCTTTCTGCCTAATCTCCCAAAGTAACGGACCCCAACTCCCCCCCCCCTCTCCCCCAGCAGCTCCCCCTGACTTTTACATAAGAATTGCCATACTAGGTCAGACCAATAGTCCATCTAGCCCAGTATCCTGCTTACAACAGTGGCCAATCCTGGTCACAAGTACCTGGCAGAAACCCAAATAGTAGCAACATTCTATATTACCTATCCCAGACAAGCAGTGGCTTCCCCCATGTCTACCTCTAGCTTAATAGCAGACTCATTTTAAATATGAGAGGCCCCAAGACCATAGGACCCTTTCCATTCCCGCCAAATGTTGCTATAATCTTTAAAAAAAAAAAAAAATGTCCCTGGAGCAGTTTCCTTTTCTTCCTTCTGCTTCTCCTAACTCTACATTAAAAACAGTACCTCCCACCCCCAGCAGCAGAATTCACCTTCTGCACCGTCATTGAAAAATAAAAAAATTACCCGTTTCTCCCTCCTCCACTTCATCAAGGCTGATCAAAAAAAGGGACTGTTCCAGCTGAATTCCCCTCCCCCAACCGAGTCCAAGCACACTATTCAAGTCACTTAACGCATGTGTACGTGAGTGAACAAGAGAGACTGCATGTGTACCAGTATGAGCACAAGCTGCTGGCAAACATACTTCTCTTTCTCGATCTCCATGGACAGTCTCTTCATGTCTGTGTCCTTGAAGTCAAAGGAGAGACCTTCGCTGATGATGCTGAAGCTGGGGAGCTCTGTGGGTAATGTTGCTGTGTTTGTGATCATCGGCTAAAACAAACAGATCCTGTGTTAATCACCTTCGGCCAAGCTTAATGTTCCAGCTCTTTTCATGGACTGTAAGCAAAACATTCTCACAGGAGAAAGGAAGAAAACAAAGCAATTTCTTGAACACAGTAGCTAAAATTACAGAGGAACACAAATATCTCAGAAATGCCGCAGCGAGAGCACGGCAGGGTGGCCAGTACAGAAGTGGCGTTTGAGCTCTGCAGCCAAGGGGAAATGACTACTTGCATCCTTTGCACCAGCAGTTTGAGAAACCATGGTCCGGTGTGATCCCAGCCCTAATAGCTGTAGACTGATTTGGTTCATGGTAATGACATCACTGCAGAATTAAAAGAAAACAGGTGCCAATACTGAAGAAAAAGGAAGCAGTCATGAAGGGAGTCATTTAAGAGCAGGGAAACAATGTGAAAGGTCCAAATCAAGATACACATTTAAAGAATCTGTTTCAAATAACTGAATATCAAAAGGGAGAAATTTCATTTATAAAAATTTTTTAAAATGGACTGATGATGATTTAAGCCCTGCACCCTTCGGTAAAAGAGTTGCGGCTAATTGGGTTGTGCCTCTGATGGTCTAATAGACTCCTCCGTGTTGAGTTATTCAGTGGAAAGATTACTCTTGTGGTATAAAGATAACATGAGTACTTGCGCACCCTTATATGGACACTTAAAACCAGTCCCGCTGCAATCAGCCTACAACCGTAACGCACACAGACCAAAGAGTAGGGTGGGTAGACTCTTCCAGAATACACAATAAAATATCAAGAACGAGAACCCTTCTGTATTTTGGAAGGGTCTACCCACCCTACTCTTTGGTCTGTGTGTATTTTGTAAAAATACGCACATACAGTGGTGGAAATAAGTATTTGATCCCTTGCTGATTTTGTAAGTTTGCCCACTGACAAAGACATGAGCAGCCCATAATTGAAGGGTAGGTTATTGGTAACAGTGAGAGATAGCACATCACAAATTAAATCCGGAAAATCACATTGTGGAAAGTATATGAATTTATTTGCATTCTGCAGAGGGAAATAAGTATTTGATCCCCCACCAACCAGTAAGAGATCTGGCCCCTACAGACCAGGTAGATGCTCCAAATCAACTCGTTACCTGCATGACAGACAGCTGTCGGCAATGGTCACCTGTATGAAAGACACCTGTCCACAGACTCAGTGAATCAGTCAGACTCTAACCTCTACAAAATGGCCAAGAGCAAGGAGCTGTCTAAGGATGTCAGGGACAAGATCATACACCTGCACAAGGCTGGAATGGGCTACAAAACCATCAGTAAGACGCTGGGCGAGAAGGAGACAACTGTTGGTGCCATAGTAAGAAAATGGAAGAAGTACAAAATGACTGTCAATCGACAAAGATCTGGGGCTCCACGCAAAATCTCACCTCGTGGGGTATCCTTGATCATGAGGAAGGTTAGAAATCAGCCTACAACTACAAGGGGGGAACTTGTCAATGATCTCAAGGCAGCTGGGACCACTGTCACCACGAAAACCATTGGTAACACATTACGACATAACGGATTGCAATCCTGCAGTGCCCGCAAGGTCCCCCTGCTCCGGAAGGCACATGTGACGGCCCGTCTGAAGTTTGCCAGTGAACACCTGGATGATGCCGAGAGTGATTGGGAGAAGGTGTTGTGGTCAGATGAGACAAAAATTGAGCTCTTTGGCATGAACTCAACTCGCCGTGTTTGGAGGAAGAGAAATGCTGCCTATGACCCAAAGAACACCGTCCCCACTGTCAAGCATGGAGGTGGAAATGTTATGTTTTGGGGGTGTTTCTCTGCTAAGGGCACAGGACTACTTCACCGCATCAATGGGAGAATGGATGGGGCCATGTACCGTACAATTCTGAGTGACAACCTCCTTCCCTCCGCCAGGGCCTTAAAAATGGGTCGTGGCTGGGTCTTCCAGCACGACAATGACCCAAAACATACAGCCAAGGCAACAAAGGAGTGGCTCAGGAAGAAGCACATTAGGGTCATGGAGTGGCCTAGCCAGTCACCAGACCTTAATCCCATTGAAAACTTATGGAGGGAGCTGAAGCTGCGAGTTGCCAAGCGACAGCCCAGAACTCTTAATGATTTAGAGATGATCTGCAAAGAGGAGTGGACCAAAATTCCTCCTGACATGTGTGCAAACCTCATCATCAACTACAGAAGACGTCTGACCGCTGTGCTTGCCAACAAGGGTTTTGCCACCAAGTATTAGGTCTTGTTTGCCAGAGGGATTAAATACTTATTTCCCTCTGCAGAATGCAAATAAATTCATATACTTTCCACAATGTGATTTTCCGGATTTAATTTGTGATGTGCTATCTCTCACTGTTACCAATAACCTACCCTTCAATTATGGGCTGCTCATGTCTTTGTCAGTGGGCAAACTTACAAAATCAGCAAGGGATCAAATACTTATTTCCACCACTGTACATCAAAACCTGGCTTCTGCCCACACCGTCTTCTGAGAATGATTATGTACAATCTTTTGGTGCACATATAGATTGAATAAAACGTTTTCCCTAGGCTGTGACAGCCCAGTATTCAATGCCAGTTTCACTTTTTTTTTGTGGGGGGGGGATTGGGAGGAGGAAGAGGTATCAGGGGCTGAGATATCAATCACTGGAGAATTAAGGACCCCCCCCCCCCCAATCTTATTTCAGTGGAGTGCTGCTCAATAGGAGCACTTTTCCTGAAACCTAGACATTCCAGGTAGCAGGTGTAAATCCAGACATCGATCTTTTTGAATGGGAAATACACATTTATTTTTTAGGCCTGTCCATGCTCTCTTGCCATATGCCATATTTTAGATATATTGGAATTTAGATGTCTGTGGATCTGAAATGGTTGGCAAATGTTTATATTCTGGCACATAAACGTGTATGTACTGGAACAAACCACGTCGACCTGTTATTAATTTTAACCGTTTGTGATTCTAGAAAGCGATGCTCCTGCTGCAGTTAACTGGCACATGAACGTCCATTTCACCCTGTATTTTAGATCAGACAGGACCCTGTTCTAAAATACAATAGAACTTAAGTTCTGCCCTGGACACCTCGATTCTGATTTGTACATCCTTTTCTATAATCCACCTCCACATATTCAGCTATACCACTTTATAAAAGCTCTCTTCTGCTTATCAAACAGGCTTTACACAGAACATAATTTACAAAATTACTCCCAAAATGTACATAATTTACAACTACCTACACCTGTCAATCTCCAGGTACTTTCTGCTAGTCCTTAAGAAAAATGGAGACAGCAAGGACATTTCCAAAGGCATTTCTGCAAGATGAGAAGTACTTTTTTAAAAGTAAGTTTTTATAAAATTGCACACTTGATATTTGGGTAAACTTATGTAAGTAAAGGTGTTTTGAGGACAGCACTGGGTTAAGGCTCACATTGAAGTGCACTGGTCATGCGTGTGTAAAATAACACTGAAAGTGTAAGTGCAGTAAAGAGCAGGTGTCCAATGTAAACACGTGACTTCCCTAATAACATTCAAAGCAGGTGGAAGTCAGCACAAGAAAAAGTAACGCACATACTTTCTAAATGGCAGAACCTCTACTTAAGATGGAAGATACCGCATACAGCCGCATGAAAAAGCAAATGAACAAACTTTTGGAAAAGGAAACAATCCTTTACTTTAAATGGCAGAACAAAACAGCAGACCAACAGACGTGGATAATAACAGCAAAGACTTTAATTCAAAGTCTGTTGGGTCTGCTGTTTTGATCTGCCGTGCTTGCATCGCAGATCTTCTGCGTCTCTTGTGTTTTCCATACTTTCTGTATATCCGTGAGGTCACATAATTACCTTAGATCTGACCAAGGTATGCAGAAAGGAGGACTAATGGGATCACACAGGATTACAGACAAAAACAGAGTAGGGGAACCACCACCTCGGACAAGAAACAAACGGAGAAGAGCGGTGATGAACCAGAAAGGAACACGACAGCTCAGGAGTCCATCAAATTGCAACGTTTTATTGCAAGTCAAAACAAATAGAACGAACCACATAATAGCACATGACCTGACATGACCGCTATATAGGGAATTGGAATACAGCTGAGTCGTAAATCCCAGACACAGGCAGACTGTGCCAAAATGCAGCCGAGTCAGGTTATTTGCGATGGCCTGATCCATTCTACTTCTTTGGACATACAATAAAACATTCCAATTTGAAATCACCGCTCCATATGCCTGGAATAGGCTTCCTGAGCCGGTACGTCAAGCTCCATCTCTGGCCGTCTTCAAATCTAAGCTAAAAGCTCAGCTTTTTGATGCTGCTTTTAACTCCTAACCTTTATTCACTTGTTCAGAACCCTTATTTTATCATCCTCACCTTAATATTCCCTTATCTCTTGTTTGTCCTGTTTGTCTGTCCTAATTAGATTGTAAGCTCTGTCGAGCAGGGACTGTCTCTTCATATTCAAGTGTACAGCGCTGCGTACGTCTAGTAGCACTATAGAAATGATAAGTAGTAGTAGTAGTCTTTGGGATTCCGGAATCTTGCTACTCTTTGGGATTCCACACAGAATCTTGCTGCTCTTTGGGATTCTGGAATCTTGCTACTCTTTGTCCTTATCCCTTATTTGTCCTGTTTGTCTGTCCTAATTAGATTGTAAGCTCTGTCGAGCAGGGACTGTCTCTTCATGTTCAAGTGTACAGCGCTGCGTACGTCTAGTAGCACTATAAAAATGATAAGTAGTAGTAGTAGTCTTTGGGATTCCGGAATCTTGCTACTCTTTGGGATTCCACACAGAATCTTGCTGCTCTTTGGGATTCCGGAATCTTGCTACTCTTTGTCCTTATCTCTTATTTGTCCTGTTTGTCTGTCCTAATTAGATTGTAAGCTCTGTCAAGCAGGGACTGTCTCTTCATGTTCAAGTGTACAGCGCTGCGTACGTCTAGTAGTGCTTTAGAAATGATAAGCAGTAGTAGTAGTTCTCCGTTTGTTAGAAAGGATTACAACATCATCCATCTCCACCATCAGTACTAGTCTGTACAAGACAGGGGATACTGAATTGTGCTGGCTGTTCCTATTACCCCCACCCCCACCCCCCCTTACCGTGTACGATGTTTTGGTAGTGATTTCCAGGAGCTTCTGCTTAGCCCGACGCTCTGAATCACGTGACTCCTGCAGATCCTGCTTCAATTGGTCAGCCTCTTTTGCTCTGGGCAGGACAGAAGAAACAACTACAGAAGTGAGAACCATCCCTGAGTAGGCAAAGGAGGAAATGAGGTGTCACATTAAGTGCAGCAGATATTTAGAGATGGTAGTGGATGAGCCAAGAAAAAAAGGAATTCAGAATTAAGAGGAAAGATGAGGGGAAGCACCTCAAAATCCAGAGCCCTAGGAGTACCTCGAGTCCATACCAAGTCAGGTGATAGGACATTTTGGCAGAGGAGGTCCTATTTACTACAGATTTACTCCAAAGTTGGTTGGGCTGTCCTACCCCAACAGCTGAACTGGTATGCTACTCCACCATTTGCTGGAGGCAGAAAAGTACTGGATATTTGAGGGCTCCACCAGTTATTCTCCACCTCCACATGCTGGTAGAGGAGCATAAATCCACACTTCTGAATTGGTCACGAGGAGCTGATGAGGAAAACTTGGTTCCTCTACATAGGACATGCTTCAGGGGGGCTTTACTTTGCTTAGTTCATCTTCCCCATTCTGGTAGAGGGTTAAAATACCAATCAATCAATCTTGTGTTCTGCACTCTTGTCTACAAAATTATGAGTGGCTGGGTGTGTAAGAAGTAAAGGAGGCATTAAAGTGGGAGGACCTAGGCAAGACAGGTGTCAAACACAAGAACTCTAACCTCCTCTCCGATTCTTCTGCCATCTTTAACGCCAACATCTCTGTCTCTAGCACCTTCTGCTCCATCAATCGCTTTTCCTCTTCAGTCCGTATGGCTGTGGCTTTGATGCGCTGCATCTCCTGCTCTGCCTCCGCTGCTTTCTGTGCTAGGAGCTTGGCCTCCTCTTCCGTGATCTGGGCCTTTTCTGCTAGTAAGTCTGCAGTCTCTTCAGATCTCATCTAGGAAGGAAGAGGAGGAGAACTCATTTAAATACACAACAGTGACTCTCACATGAGTGAGCTCTCTCCTCATACTTTAACTCCTAACCCTTATTCACTTGTTCAGAACCCTTATTTTATCATCCTCACCTTAATATTGCCTTATCTTTTGTTTGTCCTGTTTGTCTGTCCTAATTAGATTGTAAGCTCTGTCGAGCAGGGACTGTCTCTTCATGGTCAAGTGTACAGCGCTGCGTACGTCTAGTAGCGCTATAGAAATGATAAGTAGTAGTAGTAGTTTATACATTGCTCTAAGTTTGGGGGAAAAGATCCCCTTTTGTGCTTCCAACTGCAGCTCTCACTTAGGTGGGGGAATCCCTCATGTGTGCTTCACCTCTCACAAATGCGCCCTCCTCCCAACCCCTCAGACACTGTGGACTTGTAAATGAGGGAACCTTTCATGGTTCCAAGTCCAGCTCTCCTGTGGAAGGCGGGGGAAGAGGTGACTAAACTCTGGATTTCATTGTCAGAGAATGTGGTAAAGGCAGTTAGCTTAGCGGGGTTTAAAAAAATGTCTGGACATACATGGTAACATAGTAGATGACGGCAGGAAAAGACCTGCACGGTCCATCTAGTCTGCCCAACAAGATAAACTCATATGTGCTACTTCTTGTGTATACCTTACCTTGATTTGTATCTGCCATTTTCAGGACACAGACCGTAGAAGTCTTGCCCAGAACTAGCCCCATTTTCAAAGGAAAAGTGCATAGACCATTACTGAATTGACTTGGGGAAAATGCATTGACTTGGGGAAAATGCACTGCTTATTTCTGGGATAAGCAGTATAAAATATATTGAGCTTTTTTGGGATCTTTCCAAGTATTTGTGACCTGGATTGGCCACTGTTGGAAACAGGATGCTGGGCTTGATGGATCCCTGGTCTGTCCCAGAGTGGCAATAGTTATGTACAATTTTCTTTTACCCTAACAGCACTGCAGAACAAGCAAGGAAAGCATTCGTGGAACGGGAATTCAGATGAACCATCAAACATCTCTGTTCTGGTTAATAACCTACTTATGGTCAGTAGATAAGGTTCTTAAAAATGTATTCCCAAAACAAATTTTGATCATAACACCAATGAGCCATTTAACAGATTTACAGTGAAGACAGAAATTAACTTGCACACCAAACTGTGAAACCCTATCCGAGCAGGAAGAATCTAAAAAGTGACTTTTCTCTCGTTTCTCGGGTACACTTAGAAATTATGTAGCATCTTATAGGCAGTGTCTGTCTGTCCCCTTAGCTCTTTGTTGAGCTTTCAGATACAGATTTTTACCTTCAATTATTGCCCCTCACTCAGTGACTAAAGGCATGAAAACTGCAGGAAGTAAAGGGCTTGGGGTGAGGGGGCTGTGATCTCTTAGGGAGTGAATTCTATAAACGGTGGCAAAAGAGTTAGGTGCCAGGACCATCCGTGCTGAAGTAGTATTCTGCAGACAGTGCTCTACGCGGAGTGCCCTTTACAGAATACCAGCTTAACGTGGATCTTGCACCTAACTTTGGACACGGCACTTACACCTGCCGAAACCTGGTGTAAATGCTGGCGCATGACTAATGGCAGTTAGACGCGTAAATGACCCCAATTCTATAATACTGCACTGAATTTCTGGGAACATCCCGACCCGCTCATGCCCTTCTCGTGGCCACATCCCCTTTTCAGTTGCACGCTATAAAATTTAGCTACACATTTTATGTTTTAACATTTTTATTGAGAAACCAGCATCTTGCACAAATTTCAACAATCTCTGCATAAGTTGACAAAAAATGAACATCGTAAGAATACACAGCATATGACACAGAACAGAATAGAAAAAGAAATGCCACCCTCAAAGTTTATCCAAATTCCCCCCCCCCCAAACTTGCACCCCAGCCAATCAAAGCCAGACTATCTCTATGTCAACAAAATATAACACAATTCACTCTTCACTTGAAGTACCTAAGAAAAAAAAAAAACCTCCCATCTCTCTTTTAGCCCAAGCATGAAAAGATAGCCTCCAAGACATCTCTCTAATACTTTTGTCCCCCCAACACCTCCAAGCTAAGTAACTCCCTCCCCTCCTTACAACATTGGCAGTGCAACCATATTCTGTGCGGGAGACCACAACTCTTGGGTCTCCCCCCACAATTGTGTTAAACAAAATCTCTCCCCCCCCCCCCCCCCCCACCATTCCCACCCTACCCTCCCCAAGTGGTGCAATGCTCAGTCCCACACTCTCATTTATTCCTAACCTCCCCAGGGGAACCTATTCAAAACTTGACTGCGCCACCATGGCGACAATTTGTTCAGATAAGCTTCCCAGATTGCAAGAAAACTCTGCTGCCTTCCAGGAGACAAACATGTCCCCTAGATTCCCAAGTCATCAGCTCATGCAACTTATTCCTCCAGTGCCAGAAGGAGGGGGGGGGGGGGGGGGTGATCCTTACTCCAATAAACTAGCTACACATTTTATAGAATAAGGCACAGGGCCAGATCCACGCGTAAACCCAAATGATTGCCAATTAACACCAGTTACTGATTGTTAATGGTTCATTTACTAATTAGTTTACACCCAGATCTAGGATCTGTGCCCAATTTGCCTGCCCAACTTTGGACAACCTATATATAATCCAGAAGTTCAGTATCAGTAGGATGGGCGGGACAAATTGCTTGTTCTTTTGGCCACTGCCGGTGACAGGGTGCTGGGCTCGATGGACCCTTGGGTCTGTCCCAGCATGGCGATGACCAAGAGATGCTGTAGTAACAAGGGCTCTCCAGACCACAAAGGTCCCTTCAAGTGTCAAATCAGTGTTTGTGAGATCTTATGCATAGCATTAGTGCTAATTATTCAAACTGGTCCCTCAGCAAGTCATTTTGAAGTGACCGACCTAAGTAAACAGCTACTTACAAGGGGGAATGGCTATTTATAAACTGTCCACCCTGTTTGGGTTAAAGTATGCTCCTTGTCCCACAAGGTGAAATTTAAACTTACTTGTTCATTTTCCTCGAGTCCTGCCAGATCAGCGAGTTATTTCTGTCAGCAGATGGAGTCCAAGGTTTTACAAAAGCTCTCAAGAGCCAACTTCTCATAGGGGGCTGGTGCTGCCTTCAGCTCCTTATCATCCTATACCAAACCTAAGACTACTGAAGGCAATTCTTATGCTATGGGTTTCCAAATCACCAACAAAACCATACCTGATGCAGCCAAAAACAAAAAGAGTCACTTCATGATCACTAATTACGACCAGGCCAGAGTAGGCTACGACATGTCAGATTTCTGAATTTGTTAAGACTGAGATTCCTTGATTGTCATATCATCCACAAATCAACCTGCGATTCCTTCCACTCAGGGACACAGATTAGAGCTATGGGAGGGCTCAAAGTGGAACCCCTGAGGCACTGCCAAACCAGAACCTACCAGGATATATATTTATATTTCCTGGTAGGTCTTACTTACCTGCAAGTGTGTCTTCCCTGTTTTCCAGACACACTGGAAGAAAGCGGAGGGAGAGAAGGCAGAAGGGTAATCCCTTTAGACGTCCTCACAGAATCGAAGCCCAACACAGCAACATAGGAAACCAGGAGGCAGCCCGGGAAGAGCTGCACCGAAAGCTTTTCTTTCTGTGAACTTCGCTGCCTTCCTATTACTCTCCAAGGACAGAGGGAGAGTATGATGTCATTAGCACCTGATGTCAAATCCACCAAAATGTGAAAAGTGACTGGGACCTACTTACAACCACTGCACCAGGTCACATTTGCTAAAACCAGAGAAATACTGAGGATCTGAAGGCAGCATCAGCTCTTCAATAAGGGGAGAGAAGTCAGCTTCTAAGCTTTTTCTTTTTTTTTCTCCAAATATCTGCTGGCAGCATGACATAATCCACTCTTCTGACTGGTCTGGCATACTCTAAATCGCATTGACATGACTTCATACTAGGTACACATAAGTAATGCCACACTGGGAAAGACCAAGGGTCCATCGAGCCCAGCATCCTGTCCACGACAGCGGCCAATCCAGGCCAAGGGCACCTGGCAAGCTTCCCAAACGTACAAACATTCTATACATGTTAATCCTGGAATTGTGGATTTTTCCCAAGACCATTTAGTAGTGGTTTATGGACTTGTCCTTTAGGAAACCGTCTAACCCCTTTTTAAACTCTGCTAAGCTAACCACCTTCACCACGTTCTTCGGCAACAAATTCAGAGTTTAATTATGCGTTGGGTGAAGAAACATTTTCTCTGATTTGTTTTACATTTACTACACTGTAGTTTCATCGCATGCCCCCTACTTCTAGTATTTTTGGAAAGCGTGAACAGACGCTTCACATCCACCTGTTCCACTCTACTCATTATTTTATATATCTCTATCATGTCTCCCCTCAGCCGTCTCTTCTCCAAGCTGAAAAGCCCTAGCCTCCTTAATCTTTCTTCATAGGGAAGTCATCCCATCCCCGCTATCATTTTAGTCGCCCTTCGCTGCACCTATTCCAATTCTACTATATCTTTGAGATGCGGCGACCAGAATTGAACACAATACTCAAGGTGCGGCCGCACCATGGAGCGATACAACGGCATTATAACAACCTCATACCTGTTTCCATACCTTTCCTAATAATACCCAACATTCTATTCACTTTTCTAGCCATAGCAGCACACTGAGGTGGTATATTAAGCCTTAATAAACAAAATTAAAAAATGGATAATAAGGTCAGGTATACACAAAAAGTAGCACATATGAGTTTATCTTGTTGGGCAGACTGGATGGACCGCGCAGGTCTTTCTCTGCCGTCATCTACTAGGTTACCATCCTGCTTATTTTCAAAGGAGAAGGGCGCCCATCTTCCGACACAAATCGGGAGATGGGCGTCCTTCTCCTAAGGTCACCCAAATCGGCATAATCGAAAGCCGATTTTGGGTGTCCTCAACTACTTTCCGTCACGGGCACGACCAAAGTTCAAGGGGGCGTGTCGGCAGTGTACCAAAGGCGGGACGGGGGCGTGGTTAACAGATGGGTGTCCTCGGCCAATAATGGAAAAAAGAAGGTCGTCCCTCACGAGCGTTTGGACGACTTGGTCCATTTTTTTTTCACGACCAAGCACTGCAGGTCTTTTCTCTGTAACAGCATTAAGCATAAACATGCACCACCTGCTGGCCAAACTAGAGAAATACACTTCAAGAATTAAGACAGTTTTACAGGCTTAAAACCCCCACTGTTTTTCACAACCACCCTCTCTCAGTCAGCAGGATGCACTGTTGCAAATGCTGACCACTGCCTTTCCTGCAGCACAGGCAGCTGTACTTACCAAAGCATCATTGGCCAATTGTGCTTCTTCCTTTAGCTGCAGCAACCTCCTTTCTAACTCATCTCGCGATCGCTCTGCTTCTTCTCGCAACTGCTTCTCTCGAGCCAAACGCTGCCGCTCCATCTAGAAGGTGAGAGAAGGCAAGAATTAGTGTGAGAATCCCCAAGAGTGGCTGAGAAACTGGCAGGGAATGGAGGCCAGAGCGGAAGAAACCTGAACAATACTGAACTCTAGTGCATAGAGAAACACTCCTGGCCCTTTATTCCTTCTGAACCTGTTCTCACAACTATTAATGAAATAGCTACATGGGCTTGTCGGCTACGAGGCAGTCAAATAATTTTATTTTATTTATTTATTGCATTTGTATCCCACATTATCCCACCTTTTTGCAGGCTCAAAGCGAATGCTACATACCTGTAGAAGGTATTCTCCGAGGACAGCAGGCTGATTGTTCTCACTGATGGGTGATGTCCACGGCAGCCCCTCCAATCGGAAACTTCTCTAGCAAAGTCCTTTGCTAGTCCTCGCGCACCCGCCGGCCGTCTTCCCGCCCGAAACCGGCTCGAGCCAGCCAGTCCAGTATGTAGCAAGACAATACACTTCAAGGGAAGACACAACTCCAAAGGGGAGGCGGGCGGGTTTGTGAGAACAATCAGCCTGCTGTCCTCGGAGAATACCTTCTACAGGTATGTAGCATTCGCTTTCTCCGAGGACAAGCAGGCTGCTTGTTCTCACTGATGGGGTATCCCTAGCCCCCAGGCTCACTCAAAACAACAACCATGGTCAATTGGGCCTCGCAACGGCGAGGACATAACTGAGATTGACCAAAAAAATTTACCAACTAACTGAGAGTGTAGCCTGGAACAGAACAAACAGGGCCCTCGGGGGGTGGAGTTGGATCCTAAAGCCCAAACAGGTTCTGAAGAACTGACTGCCCGAACCGACTGTCGCGTCGGGTATCCTGCTGCAGGCAGTAATGAGATGTGAATGTGTGGACAGATGACCACGTCGCAGCTTTGCAAATTTCTTCAATGGAGGCTGACTTCAAGTGGGCTACCGACGCAGCCATGGCTCTAACATTATGAGCCGTGACATGACCCTCAAGAGCCAGCCCCGCCTGGGCGTAAGTGAAGGAAATGCAATCTGCTAGCCAATTGGATATGGTGCGTTTCCCTACAGCCACTCCCCTCCTATTGGGATCAAAAGAAACAAACAATTGGGCGGACTGTCTGTGGGGCTGTGTCCGCTCCAGGTAGAAGGCCAATGCTCTCTTGCAGTCCAATGTGTGCAGCTGACGTTCAGCAGGGCAGGAATGAGGACGGGGAAAGAATGTTGGCAAGACAATTGACTGGTTCAGATGGATCTCCGACACGACCTTTGGCAAGAACTTAGGGTGAGTGCGGAGGACTACTCTGTTATGATGAAATTTGGTTTAAGGGGCCTGGGCTACCAGGGCCTGAAGCTCACTGACTCTACGAGCTGAAGTAACTGCCACCAAGAAAATGACCTTCCAGGTCAAGTACTTCAGATGGCAGGAATTCAGTGGCTCAAAAGGAGGTTTCATCAGCTGGGTGAGAACGACATTGAGATCCCATGACACTGTAGGAGGCTTGACAGGGGGCTTTGACAAAAGCAAACCTCTCATGAAGCGAACAACTAAAGGCTGTCCTGAGATCGGCTTACCTTCCACATGGTAATGGTATGCACTGATTGCGCTAAGGTGAACTCTTACAGAGTTGGTCTTGAGACCAGACTCAGACAAGTGCAGAAGGTATTCAAGCAGGGTCTGTGTAGGACAAGAGCGAGGAGCTAGGGCCTTGCTGTCACACCAGACGGCAAACCTCCTCCATAGAAAGAAGTAACTCCTCTTAGTGGAATATTTCCTGGAAGCAAGCAAGACGCGGGAGACACCCTCTGACAGACCCAAAGAGGCAAAGTCTACGCTCTCAACATCCAGGCCGTGAGAGCCAGGGACCGGAGGCTGGGATGCAGAAGAGCCCCTTCGTCCTGCGTGATGAGGGTCGGAAAACACTCCAATCTCCACGGTTCTTCGGAGGATAACCAGAAGAAGAGGGAACCAGATCTGACGCGGCCAAAAGGGAGCAATCAGAATCATGGTGCCTCGGTCTTGCTTGAGTTTCAACAAAGTCTTCCCCACCAGAGGAATGGGAGGATAAGCATACAGCAAGCCCTCCCCCCAATCCAGGAGGAAGGCATCCGATGCTAGTCTGCCGGGGGCCTGAAGCCTGGAACAGAACTGAGGGACTTTGTGGTTCACTCGAGATGCGAAGAGATCCACCAAGGGGGTGCCCCACGCTTGGAAGATCTGGCGCACCACTCTGGAGTTGAGCGACCACTCGTGAGGTTGCATAATCCGGCTCAGTCTGTCGGCCAGACTGTTGTTTACGCCTGCCAGATATGTGGCTTGGAGCACCATGCCGAGACGGCGAGCCCAGAGCCACATGCTGACGGCTTCCTGACACAGGGGGCGAGATCCGGTGCCCCCCTGCTTGTTGACATAGTACATGGCAACCTGGTTGTCTGTCTGAATTTGGATAATTTGATGGGACAGCCGATCTCTGAAAGCCTTCAGAGCGTTCCAGATCGCTCGCAACTCCAGGAGATTGATCTGTAGACCGCGTTCCTGGAGGGACCAGCTTCCTTGGGTGTGAAGCCCATCGACATGAGCTCCCCATCCCAGGAGAGACGCATCCGTTGTCAGCACTTTTTGTGGCTGAGGAATTTGGAAAGGACGTCCCAGAGTCAAATTGGACCAGATTGTCCACCAA
Source organism: Microcaecilia unicolor (assembly GCF_901765095.1). Classification (NCBI taxonomy): domain Eukaryota; kingdom Metazoa; phylum Chordata; class Amphibia; order Gymnophiona; family Siphonopidae; genus Microcaecilia; species Microcaecilia unicolor. The sequence continues at coordinate 13,452,071 of NC_044041.1, read as the reverse complement.
TACAGGGATTCGAGAAAACTCGTGGACAGGTGGATCACGTCTTCTAGACCCCCAGCAGCCTGATACCACTGGGAGGCTAGGGTCCATTGAGCAGATCTCATGTGAAGACGGGCCATGGGAGTCACATGAACTGTGGAGGCCATGTGGCCCAGCAATCTCAACATCTGCCGAGCTGTGATCTGCTGGGACGCTCGCACCCGCGAGACGAGGGACAACAAGTTGTTGGCCCTCGTCTCTGGGAGATAGGAGCGAGCCGTCCGAGAATCCAGCAGAGCTCCTATGAATTCGAGTTTCTGCACTGGGAGAAGATGGGACTTTGGATAATTTATCACAAACCCCAGTAGCTCCAGGAGGCGAATAGTCATCTGCATGGACTGCAGGGCTCCTGCCTCGGATGTGTTCTTCACCAGCCAATCGTCGAGATATGGGAACACGTGCACCCCCAGCCTGCGAAGTGCCGCTGCTACCACAGCTAGGCACTTTGTGAACACCCTGGGCGCAGAGGCGAGCCCAAAGGGTAGCACACAGTACTGGAAGTGGCGTGTGCCCAGCTGAAATCGCAGATACTGTCTGTGAGCTGGCAGTATCGGGATGTGTGTGTAGGCATCCTTCAAGTCCAGAGAGCATAGCCAATCGTTTTGCTGAATCATGGGGAGAAGGGTGCCCAGGGAAAGCATCCTGAACTTTTCTTTTACGAGATATTTGTTCAGGGCCCTTAGGTCTAGGATGGGACGCATCCCCCCTGTTTTCTTTTCCACAAGGAAGTACCTGGAATAGAATCCCAGCCCTTCTTGCCCGGATGGCACGGGCTCGACCGCATTGGCGCTGAGAAGGGCGGAAAGTTCCTCTGCAAGTACCTGCTTGTGCTGGAAGCTGTAAGACTGAGCTCCCGGTGGACAATTTGGAGGTTTTGAGGCCAAATTGAGGGTGTATCCTTGCCGGACTATTTGGAGAACCCACTGATCGGAGGTTATTAGAGGCCACCTTTGGTGAAAAGCTTTCAACCTCCCCCCGACTGGTAGGTCGCCCGGCACTGACACTTGGATGTCGGCTATGCTCTGCTGGAGCCAGTCAAAAGCTCACCCCTTGCTTTTGCTGGGGAGCCGAGGGGCCTGGCTGAGGCGCACGCTGCTGACGAGAGCGAGCGCGCTGGGGCTTAGCCTGGGCCGCAGGCTGTCGAGAAGGAGGATTGTACCTACGCTTACCAGAAGAGTAGGGAACAGTCTTCCTTCCCCCGAAAAATCTTCTACCTGTAGAGGTAGATGCTGAAGGCTGCCGGCGGGAGAACTTGTCGAATGCGGTGTCCCGCTGGTGGAGAGACTCTACCACCTGTTCGACTTTCTCTCCAAAAATGTTGTCCGCACGGCAAGGCGAGTTCGCAATCCGCTGCTGGAGTCTATTCTCCAGGTCGGCGGCACGCAGCCATGAGAGCCTGCGCATCACCACACCTTGAGCAGCGGCCCTGGACGCAACATCAAAGGTGTCATACACCCCTCTGGCCAGGAATTTTCTGCACGCCTTCAGCTGCCTGACCACCTCCTGAAAAGGCTTGGCCTGCTCGGGGGGGGAGAGCATCAACCAAGCCCGCCAACTGCCGCACATTGTTCCGCATGTGTATGCTCGTGTAGAGCTGGTAAGACTGGATTTTGGCCAGGAGCATAGAGGAATGGTAGGCCTTCCTCCCAAAGGAGTCTAAGGTTCTAGAGTCCTTGCCCGGGGGCGCTGAAGCATGCTCCCTAGAACTCTTAGCCTTCTTTAGGGCCAGATCCACAACTCCAGAATCATGAGGCAACTGGGTGCGCATCAGATCTGGGTCCCCATGGATCCGGTACTGGGACTCGATCTTCTTGGGGATGTGGGGATTAGTTAGAGGTTTTGTCCAGTTCGCAAGCAATGTCTTTTTTAGGACATGGTGCAAGGGAACAGTGGACGCTTCCTTAGGTGGAGAAGGATAGTCCAGGAGCTCAAACATTTCAGCCCTGGGCTCGTCCTCCACAACCACCGGGAAGGGGATGGCCTTAGACATCTCCCGGACAAAGGAAGCGAAAGACAGACTCTCAGGAGGAGAAAGCTGTCTTTCAGGAGAGGGAGTGGGATCAGAAGGAAGACCCTCAGACTCCTCGTCAGAGAAATATCTGGGGTCGTCTTCTTCCTCCCACGAGGCCTCACCCTCGGTGTCAGACACAAGTTCACGAACCTGTGTCTGCAACCTCGCCCGGCTCGACTCCGTGGAGCCACGTCCACGATGGGGGCGTCGAGAGGTAGACTCCCTGGCCCGCATCGGCGAAGCTCCCTCCGCCGACGTAGTCGGGGAGCCCTCCTGGGAGGTGGCCGCAGTCGGCACCGCACGCGGTACCGACGTCGGGGACCTCACCCCGGCCGATGGGCCAGCCGGCGCCACGCTCAACGGTACCGGAGGCGCAAGCACCGCCGGTACCGGAGGGGTAGGGCGCAACAGCTCTCCCAGAATCTCTGGGAGAACGGCCCGGAGGCTCTCGTTCAGAGCGGCTGCAGAGAAAGGCAAAGAGGTCGATGCAGGCGTCGACGTCAGAACCTGTTCCGGGCGAGGAGGCTGTTCCGGGCTGTCCAGAGTGGAGCGCATCGACACCTCTTGAACAGAGGGTGAGCGGTCCTCTCGGTGCCGATGCCTGCTGGGTGCCGACTCCCTCGGCGACCCAGAGCTCTCGGTGCCGACGCGGGGAGGTGACCGGTGTCGATGCTTCTTCGATTTCTTCCGAAGCATGTCACCGGAGCTCCCCGGCACCGACGAGGAGGACGTAGAATCCAGCCGTCGCTTCCTCGGGGCCGAGGCCGAAGGAGGTCGGTCTCGGGGGGGCTGTACCGCAGGAGCCCTCAGGGTAGGAGGAGACCCACCCGAAGGCTCACCGCCACCAGCAGGGGAATGGACAGCCCTCATCTGCACTCCTGACGATGCACCGCCGTCCGACGACATCAGCAGACGAGGTCCCGGTACCACCGACGTCGATGCAGCTATCCGATGTCTCGGCGCCGATGCAGAGGCCCAATGCCTCGATGCACTCGATGCAGGGGCGGCCGAGGAAGATGGCCTGGACGCTGACGACGTCGATGCACTCGAAGATCCCGGTGCCGATGCCGACGAAGAGCCCGAGAACAACACGTTCCACTGGGCTAGTCTCGCTACCTGAGTCCGCCTTTGAAGCAGGGAACACAGACTGCAGTTCTGAGGGCGGTGCTCGGCCCCCAGACACTGAAGACACGACGAGTGTCGATCAGTGAGCGAGATAACCCGGGCGCACTGGGTGCACTTCTTGAAGCCGCTGGAAGGCTTCGATGTCATGGGCGGAAAAATTGCGCCGGCGAAATCAAAGTCCGAAATGACGGAAAAAGAGCACCAAAAAATTCGTAAGGGAGAAAATCTCGACCGAGGCCGAAAAGAGGCCTACCCCGACGACGAAAGAAAACTTATCGGGGCAAAAAGCTGGAAGTACGGGGAGGATTAACACGAAACCCGGGGGGGGGGTTTCCGGAGCACTTCCCGGCACTTGAAAAGACTTTTCCGAAGAAAAAACACGTCAAAAATAAATTTGGACGCGCGAGGTCGACTTTCCGGGGCTCGACATGGCGAAAACACGACCGTACCGAGTACGGACAAAAGAAGACTGGCCGGCTCGAGCCGGTTTCGGGCGGGAAGACGGCTGCGCATGCGCGGTGCGCGCGGGTGCGCGAGGACTAGCAAAGGACTTTGCTAGAGAAGTTTCCGATTGGAGGGGCTGCTGTGGACGTCACCCATCAGTGAGAACAAGCAGCCTGCTTGTCCTTGGAGAATGTGGCTTACAATGTATCGTATTTGGTGGTAATGGATTAGAACATAATCAATTATTGTTACATAGAAATTTTGAGTAACATGGTAGAAGTTTAAAACAAGCAGAGATTATAAAATAATTACATGTTGTTACATAGAGAATTTGAGTAACATAGTAGAAGTTTAGAACAAACAGATATTATGAAAATAGGTCTGTGTAAGGTAAAGGAGATGCATGCATTTATATTTTTATATATGCATTTTATATATAGGTAAACCATTGTATAATGAACATATAAATCACACCGGGATTTGCACACCACACACCAATAGACCTGACAGGGAGCAAAGGGTTAAGCCCAAGAAAGACGGATAATGTTGCAGAAAGTGTAATAATCCAGCCCTATGTAGATTTATGCCAATCAGTTTAACTGAAGGCATTTTGGTTCATTCAGAACTGAATTATGAGTGCTTATGAAAGATGTATGAACGAACTGCAGCTAGGGATGAAGCCTTGACACAACTGGCATGAGTGAATATAAATTTCAAATTTGTGTTAAATCTACTTCTGTGTACTGCAGAAACTAAAAGGATTCCTGGAGTGCAATTCTAGGAAGAGAGTAGGCCAAAATGCAAAACACCTTGTCCAGGTGTATCTTTTCAGAGGAGTTACAAAAAACCTTCCGAGCCAGAAAAGTCACAGGCAAGCTGTGATTCCGACATCAAGTGGTAGCTGCCAGGGGTTCCAGAGATCTGGAAGCCAAGGATGTATCATCTGCACAGCAAAAGCTAGCTAACCTTAAGATCATTTTCCTGCCCAAGGAAAAAGCAACTATATCAGAGAAGGGATGAGAGTTGTAAACAAGTCAAGTCTCAGTGATTCTGTAGCAAATATTCCCCTGTTACTCAATGGAACAATTGTTTTGATGATTCATTTAACAGGGGAATGAATATTTGCTACAAAATCACTGAGACTTGACTTGTTTACAACTCACATCCCGATCATAGTACACACATGCACAGACACATAAATAAAACCACGTGGAGGAAGACAGAAGACAATTAAACTGAAAGCTAAAAAAGGAATGGAAAGAGGTTGTGAGTAGGGTAAAGTTGCATCGCACTCCAGAAGCTGCACTTCTCTGAACTATGCTAGCAGCTGCTATCAAGTGGCTGAGCCTGGGAAGGAATTCATATTCCTGGCAGCACCTGCCTGCCGTTTAGCTGTTCTGAGTTTCATCACACAGAAAAGGTCTTGGACCAGAAGACAATGATTCAGACAATCCAATTTGCTGATAAGTGCTCATTGGGCACATGCTACCGCCTCCGAAGGACCTGGCACTGCTGCTTGGGCTGACCTGCAAGCACATCAAGGAGCCCCCAGTTTAATTGGCATTCAGGCTGCCTGCTCAGACCCGACGATATGCATTCCATCAGCAGTTAACTGGCAAATGAGGTGGGGAGATGATTAAACGGTAGCAAAAATAAAACAAAAAACTAAGAGATCTTATCTACTCCCATTCTGACCTGGCCTTAATTACAACTATGCTCTAAAAGCACAGAATCCCTTCCTTGTGCAGGGCTCTCCAGAATAAAAAGTGATCCTGCCCAATAAAATTCAGGGCAGTTGCTGCTTCTGGACTGTGACATTACCTAATTCTACCCTTGCTTAGTGAGCTCAGATGTTAATTGCACAGCAGACGGTCTCTAACCCAAAAAGGCATCTCTGCCTCCCGCTCTCTTTCACTTGAGATTCGCCACTTTCTTGACTGACTTTGAAGACAGTTATACCCAACTACCAGGCATAGACAAAATAAGCAGCTGCCTAGGGTGCCGGGTTTTGACAGCACGATATAAGCCAGCTCAGGTTCTGCCCAGATGCCTTAGGCCCACGCGTACGGCCTCTAAGGGAGAATCCTCCCCTTCCCACCAATGGTCTTGCCTACGATTACACAGAAGCTTTAGTTATCCCATTTATTACCTCAGGGTCCAATGCAGAAAGCAACCCCGGGCTGAACACAGGTTTTACATACTGAGCACGCACAGTGAAATTGTGCGCAGGTGTTGGCTCACACGGGAAGACACAGCACAGGTTGTATTAAAATGTATGCTAACAAGCTATGAATGAAGAGAGTACACCACACACTTTTGATGTGTGCATAACGCAAGAATGTTTCCACGAGCATCTAGGGTAGCGTACAAGGCTCGTCCTGTAGTATATATCAGCACTCCAAATGTGCATATCATAATCATCTAAACAGTCTATACCAACAATCAGCCGTACTATTATCACACATACCACATCACCCACATTTACATTCCAACGTCAATCCCATCTATGCCACGCTAACATCATAACCTCCAAAATGGCAAAAAACAAAGCACAACAAATCACAATTACACCATCATCAACACAATCTTCTCTCAGCAAAAATGGCCATGCACATATTTCACTCAACACAGATCTTCCCAAAAGTGTCCCTACAGGTCTGTCACAGTTACTGCATGTGCTTCCAAACACCATGAATTACATTGCACAACTGTTCCCCAAAACAAATTAGAAATCCCCTATATCCACTGTCTATAAATATTCACTGCATCAAACTGTCCTAACTCACAGGCTTTTATTAAAACTACTACTACTACGACTTATCATTTCTAGAGCGCTACTAGGGTTACGAAGCGCTGTACAGTTTAACAAAGAAAGACAGTCCCTGCTCGAAGGACCTTACAATCTAAAGGATGAAATGTCAAGTTGGGGCAGTCAAGATTTCCTGAATAGAGGTGTAGTGGTTAGGTGCCGAAGGCGACATTGAAGAGGTGGGCTTTGAGCAAGGATTTGAAAACAAACAAACAAACAGCATTAGCAGGTGGTTTCCTAGATTCCTTTACCATGGCAGAAAGAAATCCGGTACTCTGCATGAACTCTGTTATTCATAAAAGTACAGGCAATTTGCATAGGAGAAAACACTATGTCAGATAGCCGTGACGCCTATAAAAATTATTTCCTTCCCTGCATAAATTAAATACATTTACATGCTGGGAGTTTTTTTGTTTTTTACATTGAAATCCTTTTTTTATTAAACGAAGCATAGAAAAAACCCCCCACATTATCTAAATAAACAAAGCTGGACACTTACAGCACAGTTCACATGGAAACAACTCTGAAAGCCCCTCCCCCCCAAATGTTGACCCTCTCTCTCCCCCCACCCATTGGTGACAAGCTCCCCGGAAAAAGGTCATACAAACAGCAAAGCCAAAGTATATCTGAAGAGGAACATCCCTCCCTACCCCCTTCCCGTCCCCCCCCCCCAACAGAAGCCAGGGCTAGTGACACAAGTAAACAACCCCACAAACATCAGTAGAGCAAAGAGGGGGGGTCCAAAGAAAAAGATTAAGAAGAGTGGGCAACCCCATGCAAAGCTGGAGATCGCCAAGTGTGATAAATATCCCAAGTCTTGTGAAAATTGACCAGAGTGCCAATTTTAATTGCACTGAGTTTGGTCATCTGATAAATGTGGACCATCTTACAGCGTAGGCAAGCTTCTTTCCAGTGGGTCACCAATAAGATCTTGCAGGGCTGTAAAGAGCAAGGAAGAAAATTTATGGTACTCCAGACGGATGCCCACAGGTTTAACATGCAATAAGCAATGTTCTGCATTCATGGGATACACAACTGGAAATATTTGTTACAGAAGTTGGAAAACAGCAATCCAAAACGATTGGACCACAAGGCAGGACCACCAAATATAATGCATATCACCAACAGCCCCACAGTGTCGCCAGCAACACCCCGTACCATAGTTGAACATTTCGAAAAGGTGCTGGGTAGTATTATGCCAGCCATAAAGTAGTTTATAGCCATTCTCCACTAGACCACTAGCTATAGAGACAACAAATATTTAAACACAATTTCTCACTGCTTAGGCTCCAAGGAAATACCGAGATCACATTCCCATTTACTAGTGTAATGCACAATAGGATTATCAGAAAACAAAAAAAATGCTTTACAGAAGCAGGTAATAAAACCTCTATGCCCCCCCCCCCACACCTCAAAGCTCGTTCTAAAAGCGTTTCCTCCAACCCAAGCTCTTTTTTAGCCCTACGAAGGATACAAATCCCAAAGCTGCCAAGAAACCTCTGGTGTGGAGCCTGTAACAGGGATCCAAAACCCGGGGAATAGTGAATAGCCATTTGTAAGTAATAACTCCTATCAGGAAAGAATTTGCCTCACAAGGCATACCATGTGCACAGTGGGAAAGCTAGGCTAGGGGGAATAGTAAGCAATCTCAGAAGATCTCTCTTAGGAAGCCAAACCACTGCCCAAAGTGACGTATAGCACAAAAAAATTAAGTTTGGGCAAAAGTACATTTATGTGCTGATTTTGACTTGTTGTGCAAGCAGAAAGAAGCCCATGCAAGTTTTAATGGCAAATGGTAAGTAACATGTACGCCTGTATGAACAAAACTGAAAGTGCGAGCACACATCGACGCCTGTTCTGCGCCAAGTCTCTCAAAAATTTTTGCACAAGGCTCAAAGGCGCAGAAAAACAAGCACCAATGTGTGCTAACACTTTCGTTTTTGGTTTGAACATGCACACAAGAAGCTGTGCTTACTGCGAAACCTTGTGCACATGTGTGAAAAAAACAATGGGTTTCTAAACCTGTGAACTGTATTATTTCATGAAGTGTATTTCTCCTAATTGGCCAGCAGATGGCATTTGTTTTGTGTTTTAAAGTAGAGAGCTGCACAGGAGCAGGGATAGAGGGATTACCGCGGGGATCCCGCAGGGATAGATCCAAGCCCTTTGGGATCCCTGAAGAAGTGCCGTCCCTCCCAGCACATACCTCAAGGTACACTGGTGGTCTAGTGGCTTCTTTGGGGCAAGAAAGATCCCCACTCTTTCCTGCCCGTTGCAACTGATCCTCTCACTGTCTCCACTTTATTTTTTTTAAATGGTTACTGAGACTGCCAGTGGCAGCCTCCCATGGAAGTCTTGCAAGGCCACCGCTTGAAGTCTCGGCAGCCATTTTTAAAAAGTGGAGACAGCAAGAGGATCAGCAGCACCAGGCAGGAAAGATTAGGGCTCTATCACGGGTTCACTGACTATTATGTATCTTTAAGCTGTTTCACCAATATTTGCATTTTGTATTGCTTTATATAAAAATCAATAAAAAAGTATTTGAAAGTACTAAAGTCTTTCTAATTACCTGCATACATTTTGAAAATACTGGGCTTCCTTGGTTCTCAGATCATTGGGACATAAAAAGTGCTTTTACACAAGTACATAAATATTGCCATACTGGGACAGACCAAAGGTCCATCAAGCTGTTTCCAACAGTGGCCAATCCAGATCACAAATACCTGGCAAGATCCCAAAAAAGTACAAAACATTTTATACTGCTTATCCCAGAAATAGTGGATTTTCCCCTGGAAGTCCAATTTAATAATGGTCTATGGACTTTTCCTTTAGGAAGTCATCCAAACCTTTTTTTAAACTCTGCTAAGCTAACCGCCTTTATCACATTCTCTGGAAACGAATTCCAGAGTTTAATTACACGTTGTAAGTTGCCATGCAATTATAAAAACTTATTTTTATTGTACTTTTGGCCAGGCAGATTTCTTCTGCTCCCCTGGCTTCCCATATCAATTGTAAGAGTTTTAATGAATAACAAAAACCATGAATTCTCATCCACAGCTAGCTGGAGTATTTCCCATCTATACAGAATCGCCCCTAACTTGAGATTTTAGGTCAGGAGCCACAGAACTTACAAGCATGTACTCCAGCACAGCTCCAGGCTGTGGATGTCACCAAAAAGCAGTGGCTGGGATCTCTCCTTCCCTCCCTACAGCACATCTGCCATATATCCAGTCTACCCTGACCACACCCGACGTCATAATCCCAATATCCGACAATCTAAAAATCCTAGGCGTAACGCTAGACAACCACCTAACTCTAGAAACTCATGCAAAAACCATAACAAAGAAGATGTTCAATATGACGTGGGTATTGAAAAAGAGTTAAACCATTCCTCCCCCAAAAATCTTTCCGCAATCTGGTACAATCAACAGTACTCACCCATGTCGACTACTGCAACAGCATCTTCATTGGCTGCAAAGCCCAAATCCTGAAAAAAAAAACTCCAAACCGCCCAAAACACAGCAGCCAGACTCATTTTTGGCAAACCACGATTTCAAAGCGCAACTCCACTCCGTGAAAAACTTCACTGGCTCCCTATCAAAGAACGAATACATTTCAAAGTCCATACATTGATCCAGAAGATCCTCCTTGGAGTAGCCCCAAGCTACATGAACAGGTTGGTTGATCTTCCAGCCAGAAACGGGACCAAATCATCTCGAACATTTCTCAATCTTCACCTTCCCAATTGCAAAGGTCTCAAATACAAACCTACTACGCATCCAACTTCTCCGTTGTAGGCAGCCAACTCTGGAACGCCATACCCAGACACATCCGAACAACCGAAGAACACCTACCCTTCCGCAAGCTGCTGAAAACCTACCTCTTCAAAACAAGCCTATCCAAATGACCCAACTTAATTCATGAACCCAATCCACACCACTAGCATTATCCTTACATTAAACCCTCCCCCACATCTCTTCCTCTTGCCCTACTTTATACAATTATGTTATTTCTGTGATACTTTGTATCAGACATTGTAACTTTGTACCACACTTTGTAAACCGCACTAAACCTGCATTGTAACTCTATACTAGTAACTCTATACTATACTTTGTAAGCCGCACTGAACCTGCTAACAGCGGGAAAGAGCGGGGTATAAATGCTACAAATAAATAAATAAATACTCGTGGAGTGAAAGCTGGGCCTGGGAATTGAAAGGGAAAACCTGAGCCTGTCACACGGCAAGACACAGCGCCAGGCTATCCCACCTCTTCCTGTACTGACTATGCGCACAGACACGGCACTATTTCTAATTCTAATTATTCCCTCACCTGTTTCCTGGCCTTCTCCTCTCTGGCCTGGGCTTTCATCTGCTGCACCTCTAAGGAGTCGGCCTTCCTCCTGCGCATGAACAGGTCGTGGTTCCCGATACACAGCTGCAGGATCTGTACAAATTCAGGAAAAGAAAATATCCCAGGTCAACAACACAGCAAGGAAATATGCATGCAAGTGAAACATACACAGAAAGAGAGTCATTTTTATGACAGGATGTCTATTTTAAGCCTATTCTAACAGAGAAAATGCAGGTACCTACTTTTCGTTATAGAATAAGAGTGCAAGTGACCTAAAACATGTTGACATTTTAAAAGCACAAACCGGTGTAAATTCCGCACCTAGTTGTGAGCAAGAACACACAACTGTATGATAAGAGAGCAGAGGGAAGGATAAGAGCATAAGATTTACCATGCTGGGTTAGACCAAGTCCTGTCTCCCCAAACAGTAGCCAATTCAAATCATTAAGAAGCACCTGACAGGAACCTAAAGAGTAGATCCATTCCTTTCTGCTAACGTTATGATCCTTCTCTCCGTGAACTTGTCTATACCTCACCCAGGTGTGTTTGATACCATTGACAATTTTCCACAGCTTAAATAAGTACATAAGTACATAAGTAATGCCATACTGGGAAAAGACCAAGGGTCCATCGAGCCCAGCATCCTGTCCACGACAGCGGCCAATCCAGGCCAAGGGCATCTGGCAAGCTTCCCAAACGTACAAACATTCTATACATGTTATTCCTGGAATTTTGGATTTTTCCAAGTCCGTTTAGTAGCGGTTTATGGACTTGTCCTTTAGGAATCCGTCCAACCCCTTTTTAAACTCTGCTAAGCTAACCGCCTTCACCACTTTCTCCGGCAACGAATTCAAGAGTTCAATTACACGTTGGGTGAAGAAAAATTTTCTCTGATTTGTTTTAAATTTACTACACTGTAGTTTCATCGCATGCCCCCTAGTCCTAGTATTTTTGGAAAGCGTGAACAGACGCTTCACATCCACCTGTTCCACTCCACTCATTATTTTATATACCTCTATCATGAGCATCAAGTGAAAAGGTTTTCTCTAATTTATTCTGTATCTGCTACCAGTTTAATAGTGTCTTTAAGTCCTTAGTACTTCTTGCCTTTTCCACCCCCTCATGATTTTATAATACCTCTGTCATAATCTTTCCTTTTCCTAACCGTGTTAACCTTTCTTTGTAAAGAAAGACTGATCCCTGCCCATCTTCAAATCACTGCTTAAAGCCCACCTCTTCAATGTCACCTTCGGCACCTAACCACCACACCTCTATCCAGGAAATCTAGACTGCCCCAACTTGACATTTCGTTCTTTAGATTGTAAGCTCCTTTGAGCAGGGACCGTCCTTCTTTGTTTAATTTGTACAGAGCTGCGTAACCCTAGTAGCGCTCTAGAAATGTTAAGTAGTAGTAGAACACACATAAATTACATTATTCTGTAGTTTATGCCAGTATTTGTGCTCTCTGCCCACATTCCGCCCATGAGCAGGGCCGAGACACAGTATGTGTGGGTGTCAAAATGTCGCTGTTCATTGCCTCCCTTGCTTAGCTATGGCCCCTTGCCCCTCCCTACGCTTCCAAAGGTGACCGGCATCTTTGGTGTCTGGATGTGCTTGTGGAGGGGTCTTTGGGGTAGGGGGAGGGGCTTAGTGGGCACCATGATGGGAGTCGTACAGGGTGTAATTACAGCTTGCTATGGCCCTGCCCATGTGCAGACCCACTGACAAAGTGCATGTCATCTTATCATAGAGTTCTTTTCTGCTATTTGCAATTCTACAAGAAGTCATTCATACACCTTTTTGATTGTTTATACCTAGAAGGCTCCTTACAGAATTATCCCAGTAGGCTGCGCACACACACAAGAATTTAACCGATTCCAAAACCGTATGCTGCCCCGGTCAGCTAGGCGTGGCTCTGAGCATCAAGGGACATACATTAAGTACATAAGTATTGCTATACTGGAACAGACCAAAGGTCCATCAAGCCCAGCATCCTGTTTCCAACAGTGGCCAATCCAGGTTACAAGTACCTGGCAAGATCCCTCCAAAAAAGTACAAAACATTTTATGCTGCTTATCCCAGAAATATTTTCCCCAAGTCCAATTTACTAAGGGTCTATGGACTTTTCCTTTAGGAAACCATCCAAACCTTTTTTAAACTCTGCTAAGCTAACCACCTTTACCATATTTTCTGGCAACGAATTCCAGAGTTGAATTGCACTCCGAGTGAAGAAAAATTTCTCTGATTCGTTTTAAATTTACTACTTTGTAGCTTCATCGCATGCCCCCCCCAGTCCTAGTATTTTTGGAAAGCGTAAACAGACGCTTCACGTCTACCCGTTCCACTCCACTCATTATTTTATAGACCTTTATCATATCTCCCCTCAGCAGTCTTTTCTCCAAGCTGAAGAGCCCCAGCTGCTTTAGCCTTTCCTCATAGGGAAGTCGTCCCATCCCCTTTATCATTTTCTTCACCCTTCTCTGCACCTTTTCTAATTCCACTATATCTTTTTTGAGATGCGGCAACCAGAATTGAACACAATATTCAAGGTGCAGTCGCACCATGGAGCGATACAAAGGCATTATAACATCCTCATTTTTGTTTTCCATGCCTTTCCTAATAATACCTAACATTCTATTTGCCTTCTTATATGCCGCAGCACACTGAGCAGAATGCCTGTATGACAGAGCTCAGCAGGGCTATGGATAGGAATCACTGTTCAGCAGGGAAAAGGTTGGCTGAAGCAGGATAGTTTGACTGGCACATGCCTCTAATGCTCCATGGTGCGACTTCACCTTGAGTACCATGTTCAAGTCTGGTCGCCGTATAAGATCTAGCGGAATTAGAAAAGGTTCAAAGAAAAGCAAACAAAACTCCTCCCATATGAGGAAAGGCTAAAGAGATTAGGGCTCCTCAACCTGGAAAAAAAAGATGGCCGAGGGGGGGATATGACTGAGGTCTATAAAATCCTGAATGGTATAGAACGAGTAAAAGTGAATCCATTTTTTCTCTTTCAAAAAGTACAAAGACCAGGGGACACAATGAAATTACATGGAAATACTTCCAAAACAAATTAGAAGGAAATATTTTTCCACTCAACAAGTGTGGTAACATCAGTTAGCATATCTGGGTAAAAAAAAAAAAAAAGGTTTGGGTAAGGGGGAAAATGTGAGGGGTGAAAATTGTTGATCAAGTTTGATTAATGGAAAAGTATTGGAGTCTGTAGACTCAAAATGTTGTTATGTTGGTTGTTTAATAAAAATTTAAATTTGAAAAAAAAAAAAGGTTTGGACACGTTCCTGGAGGAAAAGTCCATAGTCTGTTAATGAGATGGACATGAGGAAAGCCACTGCTTGCCCTGGGATTGGTAGCATGGAATCTTGCTATTCTTTGGGATTCTGGAATCTTTTAACTCTTTGAGGTTCTGGAATGTTGCTACTCTTTGGGATTCCGGAATCTTGTTACTCTGAGGTTCTGGAATGTTGCTACTCTTTGGGATTCCGGAATCTTGTTACTCTTTGGGATTCCGGAATCTTGTTACTCTTTGGGATTCCGGAATCTTGTTACTCTTTGGGATTCTGCCAGGTACTTGTGACCTGGATTGGCCACTGCTGGAATCAGGATACTGGGCTAGATGGACCATTGGTCTGGCCCAGTATGGCTACTCTTATGTTCTTAAAATAAGGCTCCTCTGTGATAATTATTATTATGATACTCAGTGCAGCAGACTTCACTAAAGCACCACAACTTCCTCTTAACAATCAGCCAGAATAGTACCGTACTGTCACACCACTTCCCTCAGCAAAGGCTTATATGATAGCTTATTACTCACCTCAAGATACTACTTACCAAGTCCCAGAACTGCCGGAGCAGGTGACTTTCATAGAGTCCTTTAATACTTTTTTAAATAAATATACTGCCTGCAACCCCAAAAATTATCAAAGTGGTGTTCATTCAGGTCAAAGTAGCCAGATGGGTCGGTTTCCGACCCAATTGGGCTGGTTTTTAAGCGAGGATGCGGGAAATTTTTGAAGGCTGCGGGAAATTGGGCTTCTTTTTCGCTGTTGTGCGGGTTTTGGCGCTTTTTCCGGGGCTTCTATTGGTCCAATTTGGTCCAATAGAAGCTTTTCCGGGGCGGGGTTAACAATGTCAGAGGTGACGCCAGGGGCGGGGTCGATGACATTGGAGGCGGTGTTTGACTTTGGGCGGGTTTAGGGCTGATTTCGGGTGGGGAAAATTTTTCCCATCTGGCAACCCTGATTCAGGTACAGTAGGCATTTCTCTGTCCCTAGAGGGCTCACATCTGAGTTTGCACCCGAAGCAATGGAGGATTAAGTGGCTTGCCCAAGATAACAAGGAGCAACAGAAGGATTAGAATTGGGCTCCCCTGTTGCAAGAACAAAGGGTGCTGGGGTCCTCCCCAAAGAGAAGGGAAGCTTTTCTGGAAATTTGGGAATTCTATATACAAATCGCTATCACCTAGAGCTCGTAACTTTTTATTGAATAGACTTTGAATTTTCCCTCTCTTTTTTTTTGTTGTTGTTTTTATTGTGCAGTAGTGGTGGTGGTATCGTGTATAGGGTATGTTTGTAATAAGTGAATAACAATTACCACCATTGTGGCATTTAATGTACAGGTAACTGGGTTGGGGGGGGGAAGAAAAAAGAAAATTATGTTTGCTGTATAAGGAAGGCATGAAGGTTATGATTTGAATTTATCTGGAAGTTTCATGTCAGTTTGTTTTATCTTTCTTTTGTTAATAAAAAGATTTAAACATAGAACTGAGCTCCCCTAGTTCTCAACAGGCTGCCCTAACCGTTAGGCTACTCATCCGTTTGTCTTTAGTGAGGGCTGCATGGGATATTAACGCATGGCTTGGAGCCTTAATCGATGCACATGGTTTCAGCAAGTTTCTCTGTAAAGACTAGTTCAGCCCATGCCATTGAGGAGGTCTCTCTCCGTGACAAAACAGCAACCTCACCAAGGAGCATCTATACAGATATAGCAAACGTCAGGAGGTACAGGATTTGAATGCTTCCATTAATAGATGGGTTTGATAATTTTGTAGCAACATTTGACGCTGTATGAATACAAATCCCCAAAGCAACTTTTGGTGAAATACTGACAGCACTGCTGGTATGGAATGTGGGATAATTAAATCATCTGTTCTAGTGTTAAGTCAGATGTTTCAGACGTTGTAAGTAAGTAAATGTGGAAACATTTATTACTTGAATGATTGAAGATTCAGCGAATTGTTAAGATTCATATCTGAATGATTTTTCATCACTTGCACTATTTAAGGACAATTTCATGACCTGTTCTATACAAAAAGGTGCTACATCTACACCACTAGTTGAAATTTACCTCCTTTCAACTGACTGTTACTGACTGTTCTTTGTTTCTCATTCTTTAGTATTGTGGGAATTTTATAATTTTCTGTGAGTTTATTTCCACTATTATGTTTTGATATTGCTCACACAGGCAAGTTGGATTCTCAGGATCTCTACAGCATCAAACACATAAATGGCAAGTGACCGACTCACCCGCAAATGCGCAGTAGGACCTCCCTCTCTGTCCCGCCCTCGCGTCAAGACGTGATGACATCAGAGGGCAGAACAGAGAGGAAAATGGACACTGCCGCTGGAGCCTGCCCTGGAGACGAAGCAACATCACCGGCGCACCAACCTCCACCCCCCCATCCCCGACGTCGCCGCCGCTCCCGCCCCCCCCCCCTCCGTATCGGGGCCCCCTGCACTGACATGACAGCGCCTCTCACCTCCGCTCCCGGAGGGGGGAGGGCAGGGGAGAGACAAGGGTCGGTGGACGGGGGGAGGCCAGGGGACATAGGAGGGCTGCTGGACATGGATCGAGGGAGGGGAGGGCAGGGGAGAGAGGAGGTTTGCTGGACATGGGGGGAGGGCATGGGATACAGGAGGGCTGCTGGATATGGGAGGGGGAGGGCAGGGGAGAGAGCAGGGTTGCTGGACATGGCTCGGGGGAGGGGAAGGCAGGGGAGAGAGGAGGTTTGCTGGACATGGATGGATGGAGGTGAGAATTATTACATTTTGCAAAACACAAATCTCGCCCGTTTTAACGGGCTTAACAGCTAGTATATGCATAAGATAAGGCTGCGCACTGAGTCTACGTATACAAATCTCTCATGCATATTCAAATCCAGTACTACAGCTGGGTTTCATAAAAAGAAGTTTGCTATATAGAACTGATCCACTGATAATTATTAGCCATGTACGGGTGAGAATGCCATCCTATTAGGAGCTGGGAATGAGAAGGGCAATGAGCTCCCAAAGCAAACCAGATTAACCACTGTCAGAGGCATGATTGCTGGGAATGATGGAACCCAAATTGACTGTGGGGTACAGGACAGGTATAAGAATCACTACACGAGTTTTATCTACTACAAATACAAAAAGGCAACAGACACAAGAATCACTGAGCCTTAATGCACTCACCAGTTTATTGACACGGAGCTTTGAAGAATTAAACTTGAAGACATCAATTGTTTTATCCAAAGGCTTTATAGTAAACTGAAAAGAGAAAATGCACCAAGATAGGTAATCTATATACTCGGACAAAACAGCAGCAAACAGAAGTCAGAACAAACTTTTGAGTTAAAGTGGTTGGACAAGGTTGCTCAGAGAAAACTGAAGGGGACAAAACACAGTCTGGCACTGAGATGACTGATGTGGGGGAGGGAGAAAAACACACATGCGAAGTATTAGGGAAGAATGTAAGAAAGGAGAAAGTTCAGTAGCCCAGACACAAATACACCAGACGTTCGGGCTGGTCTCAAGTCTCAGAGACTTGAAACCGCAAGATCAAATCAAATGTCCGGCACGGTGTGGCTCATGCTTATGGAGAGCCGAGTCACGGTGGGGAAGCAGGAATCCCTACCAAAGAAACTGTCAAGCTTCTGAGAGCCAGGAAAAAAAAAAGGCATTCGGTGGACTGGTTCTGGCCCGCAGGCCACAGGTTGGACACGCCTGCTCTAAGGGGGTCTGTGACCAAGGTATTATTGTCCATGAAACTGACTGAACTCCAACCATCAGACCCCACTCTAGATACTGCCATTGTGCCTCTCAATCTTCTTGCACTTCCAGCACAGAGCTCACAGATCTTAAAATGTCTCCATCTGCTGGCTGAAAAGTATAACCTGTTTGTTCTGGACTGGTCTAGTGGACAAGAATCAATTTGTACCATAGCAATAGAGAGTTAAATTGACATGCCCAAGGTCACAAGTAGCTTCAGGGAGATTTGAACCATAACTTCCCTGATGATCAGCTCCCTATAACTACCACTAAGTCACATGTAGGAAGACTAGTGAGGAGGAAGAGGAGGAAGGTGATACGAAACAGGACAAGGAAAGGAATGAGAAAGGAAAGAAAAGAATAATTAGAAGATGGACGAAACAAAGGTGAAGGGTGTGCGCTGGTCTCTGATTTTAGAAGCAAGGAATCACTAAGGTTCTTGTGAGGATAGATCAGAGGACTGCTGGAGATGCAGATTTACCCACCTCTTTGTCGCTATATGAGATGTTACGGATTTCATTCCAGGGAAAGGAAATTTTGGGGGTCAACCTGTTATCAGGGTCATATATATGAAGCCCCAGAGCATCCACTCCAAGCAGCAGCTCTGTTCCCTTCTTATTCTGTGCACGAGTCAAATGAAGAAAGATGAGATTTATCAACAAAATTCAATCCCCACCTGTAAAGGATTTCACTTTACAATTACAGAATTCCATACATTTATGAGCACTAAGGGCCTGCATATCCAACTGTACCAATCCTATCATATGGTGCAAAAGCACACCAGCTAAAAACCACAAAGCATAAAAATGCATATGCTCCACTGCAGGCCTTTCAATCAAGCATTAGAATCGCATCAAAATAAAGATTTAATAGCAAAAGAGCAATGAAATGATGAATGCTGGGTGGTCATTAGTCTTCCATGGTGCAATGCAGGTGGTAATGTTACTAAGACTTTTATTGCCCATAAAATTTCCAGAAAAATCCCATAGGTACCAATACATCCACCTGCAAGAACGGTGCCTTACCACTTTTCTGTCTTCATATGTACCAGAAAGAAGAGTATTTTCCTATCTCCAATGTTTTCTCCACTTCTTTGTTTTGCCTTCTAATCACCACCTTTCCTTTCCCTTTTCTAAATTCCCCCTCTGATTTACTCTCTTCCATTTTGTGTAGAGCCCTGAAACTCTCTCTGCCTAAGCTTCTCTTTCTTCCCTCCCTCTGCTTTGTGTAGCTCCACTCCCTTACCCCTGTTTCATTCTATCTTCTCTTACTCCCTGTGCCCATATTTGCATCCTTTCCCCTCTGCCTCCTCCCCTCCCCCACCTCTCTGCCCTTCAGTAACAGGCGGCTGCTCTAAACAGAAAGCCTGTGGAGATGCTGCTTTAGGGACTGTGAGCATACTTTGGTTCACAAGGCTCCTGTGCTGCAACTGTGCCCTAAAGCAACAGGAAAGTGTGCGGGGAATATTAAAGAGTATGTGGTGTGCTTTGAGAAAGGGAGACATGAGGTGTGTGCGGAGCAGAGGCATGAGGCAGGAGCTCCGTATCTTTTTTCCTCAGCGTTGCCAACCCAACAAAGATAATAAAAAACAAAAAGAATTCAGATGGGGCTTCTAAAATATCATACGCTGTATAGATTTTCAGTAATGTTCGTTGGTAAAGAGCTTGGATAATTTATCTCCAGTCACCCATCCGGATTCCCAGATTTCTTTCATACTCTGGTTGGCAGCTCTCAGCTGCCAGGGCTGAGAATACAGGAGGTCATGATATGCCGAGCTGCCTGTATCATGTCTCTTCATTGTTTTTCGGAGGCAGCCAAGAGGTACCTAGTTCCGGGACAAGACACTGTTCCCTCTGTTGACTCACCCGGATAGTAAAGTAGTTCACCCCATACATTTCTGTATCTTGTGCAATCTTCAGATATTCCATTTCTGCTTCATCTCTTTTCAGAAAAGAAAACTCAATTACTGGGGTTTCAACAATGAGGATGAGGGAGGGGGTGGGCTTGATATTTCATAGAAATGAATCCCTTTACCAAACTAGGTAACATTCAAAGAAAACACATAAGAAAAGCCTGCTTCATGCATGGAATTTTAAACACAAATTTTCACCTGTGAACAGCTGTAATGAAAATAAAGAGGGACAATGGAATAGGAGACACTCACCTGGCTCGGCCTCGATGCTCTGCATACCATGCAGTTATTCTCTCCTCCCACATCTCTGGGGTCATCTGATACAAATTTATCACCTAAAACGCGGATAAGGGAGACACTAAGCCAAGGAAGCTAAGGACATGGAGGTTAAATTTAGGGGAAAAAAAAAAAAACAGGGTGCCTAGGTAAAGCCCAAGAAGACAGCTATTTTATAAAAATTCCAAATGAAGAAAAAAAAATAATTCTGAATTACACGTTTTCTGCGTAGTGGTTTTTTTTTTTTTTTTTTTTTGGGGGGGGGGGGGGGGGTTTAAAGGCAACACAGGCACCTGTGTGCCTTTATAAAATAGACACCTACAAGGAGAAAATTAGACTATATCTGAATTGTCTTTTCTGAAGTCCCTCCAGACCAGTCCAGACACTTGGGTTTGCTGTCTGCTGCCAGCAGGTGAAGACTGAGGACCACTGACAGTGACATAACAGAGTAGAACAAGTACTAAAATACCCAATAATCTTGGGAACCACCACCACAAACTCAACAAGAAACTGGACACACAACCAAGGCTGAAAAAAAAAAAAAAAAGCACAAAAGGCCCTTAACACGGGAACAAACAAGAGTTCTTTATTCGGTAGACTCAACACGGGCCATGTTTCAGCGTACCTACACCTGCGTCAGGGGTCAATACTGATAGGAACTCTTGAAAGACATACACATTAACTAAAAAAGCAATGCTTTCACGGTCCAAGTGTGTAAAATCACTTCAACGCATAGTTGAAGAATAGCGAAAGCACGAAAGATCGAGCCAACAATAAAGAAATCTGCAAAAGCACAGTGAGTTCACATCGAAGTTCAGCGCAGTTATTTTGACAAACCACCAAAAGAAACAAAATCTTTTTTTGGTGGGTTGTCAAAAATTTGTGGCAAACTCAGGTGCAAACTCACTGGGCTTTTGCAGATTTCTTTATTGTTAGCTTGAACTTTCATGCTTCCACTATCCTTCAATTACGCGTTGAGGTCATTTTATACACTTGGACTGTGAAAGCATTTGCTTTATTAATAAATGTACATGTCTATCAAGAGTTCCTATCAGTACTGACTGACGCAGGCATAGATACGCCGAAACACAGCCTGTGTCGGGTCTACTGAATAAAGAACTCATTTCAGTGTTGAAGGCCCTTTTGTGCTTTTCTTTTCTTTGTTACTATTTGAGTACTTCTGGCCCTCTCTTTTGTTACCTGGTGTACATAACCAAGGCCACAATGTCGGACACAGAAAGTGAAGCGCAACATTGGAGCATCAGACAAGTATACACAATTCCTCTTCTCTCCACATGGGTGGGTTCTGAATTGGTATGTAGGGACTCAAGGAAAGAAAATTAGCAGGTAAGGTCTAATTTATTCCATATCATGCCCCCCAACCAGTCCATACGCTTGAGAAGTACCAAAGAATATGTTATGGATGGGACCCAAACAAACCTGACCACAAGATCCTAGTGCAAAAAGCTGCATCTTACTCTGCCCTGTAATCCAATCTGTAACGGCACACAAGAACTGAGCAACAACCAATTGGCCACCTTGTAGATGTCCTGTGGTGGAGTCCTGTTCACTCGCAAAGTTAAGGCTTGTCATCTGATAGAATGGGCCTTCAGTTCTGAAAGGCACAGTTACCCTCATAATATACAAGGAAGCTATAGCCTCTTTAATACATTTAACTACCGATGCCTTAGAGCAGTGTTTCACAAGTTGGTCCCGAGTACCCCCTTGCCAGTCAGGTTTTCAGGATATCCACAATAAATATGCATGAAAGATCTGCATATAACTGAGGCAGTGTATGCAAATTGAATTTATGCATATTCATTATGGATATCCTGAAAACCTGACTGGCAAGGGGGTACTCCAGGACTGACTTGGGGAAACACTGTCTTACACACAACCTCTCTTTTCTTGGCCCCACAAAAGTCTATCCAACTGCAGAAATTCTTCCATTCTCTTCAAATAATGGAAGACCTTCCTCACATCCGACTAATGAAGATGATTTTCGTCACCTACTCCAGTGACTTCACAAAATACTGAGACAGAAACAAACGTATTCATGTGAAAGAATGACATGACCTTAGGGGGAAAAAAAGGAACTTGCTGAAGCACTTCCTTCTCTTTAGATATCAGTAGGAAATATTCTCAACAGAATAAAGCCTGCAGCGCCGAAAGACTCCTCACCAAACGAGACTGACTTTAACATGGCTTCCTTGATTGGCTCAAAGGATGTCTGTACTAAAACAGACAGAACCAAGTTCAGATCCCAAGGAGGCACCGTTGGATATCTAATGGTTCTCAACAGATAGCTCCTCATGTCTAATGGTTCTCAACAGCTTAACTAATCTGACAGCATCTTGATGAGGCACTAAAGAGCGCCACAAACCAAGACGCTATAGCAAAAAAATGGCTGCTAACAAGGCCAATCTGTTATTTAGACCATCCCGCAAAATATCCAGAATTTCTGGATGAACACTTCAAAAAGGTACCACCTGTCAATTACTGCACCACTATTCAAAAACTTGCCGAACTCTTATGTATGCCTTTCGAGAGCTAAGCCATAAAATAAAATCAAGACACATCCAGCATCCAGACTGTCTCTGTACCAACAGACCCTCTGCTTCTAGAAAGACTAGGGAATCCTCTACAAGTAGCTGCATTAGATCCCCATACCAGGGTCTCTTCAGCCAATCCAGTCATCAGTACCACAGTTCCCTAATGACCTTCCATCCTCTGAATAACTTGACCAAGCAGCGGCCATGGTGGGAAAATCTATCCTGAGGCCACAGCTGACTAAATGCACCTATACCTGTCACCTAATGATCCTTTCTTTGACTGAAAAGCTTGATAACCTTTGTCACTTGATGCCATGAGACCTCTGGAATTCCCCAGTGATTTACAATGCTAGGGAAATCCTCACCTGCTAGACTCCAATCTCCTGGATCCCGTGTGCCTGCTCAAATAATCCACCTGGACATTTCTCCACTCTGGCCACATTTACCACCGACAAATATAACAGGTTGTGCTCCACCCAGGCCATCAGTTTCCTCATCTTCTCCACTACTCCTCAGTCTTCAATTCTCCCTGATAATTTACATAAGCTAGTGCAATGGCATTGTCTGATAAGTGAACAACTATGTTATAGTAACAGACTGAATACCTGTGGACTCAACCACATAGTCTTCACCTCCACCTGGTTGATGCACCAAGACCTTTCTAATTGCTACCACCCATGAGCTACCTGTCCAACAATGAGTTCCCCAGCCTGCGAGGCTGGCATCCATCAACAGCTTCCAAACTGGGATCTCCAACTCCATGCCCCAGCACAGATTCAACTCCTGAAGTCGCCAGGACAGATGTGGCTTCACCCCTCAGAGACAACATCGTATCCCAATGCAGACTCTGAGAGGACCAATGGAAAAAGAATTGGCCCTGGCCCACTGAACCAGATCTATAGCAGCCACCATCAACCCCAGGACCTGAAGATAATCCCAAGTTCACTGGCCAAGTGTTCCTGAGATGGTTCCTGACTGGTCCTTGAAATTTCATTTCTCTTTTCATGGTCAAAAAGCCTTTCCCTGACTAGTGTCAAAGTTTCTAAACAGTCTGCTCCTCTGATACAATTTCACTCTGATCAACCATTCGTCCAAACAGGGATGCACCAAACACTCCCTTTCTTCTCAAGGCGGCTACCACCACCACCAAATCAACAGAACTAGAATAGCCAAACTTAAATAATGTTGGTGAGCCATCTAAACAGGAATATGCAGATACACTTCTCTCACATCTAGAACTCTCTGTGATGAACCACAACTATCACAGAACTTAAAAGTTTTCATGCAGAACCTTGGAATTTTTTAAGGCCCTGTTCACTGACTTGAGATCCAAGATGGGCCAAAAGGTGCTTTCTCTCTTGGGCATGACAAGAGTAGATGGAATAGCTATCTTTTGTATGTTCTTCCAATGGAACCAGAACCTCAACTTCTAAGTGCAGCAGGCATTCTACAGTAGCCCTGACTGCCGTCACCTTGACTAGAGACAGATAAGGAGATTCCAAGAAAAAGTAGACTCCAAGAAAAAGTTAGATAAAGGATAGGCAAACGCAAGACTGTACCTGTCACAAAACGCCTAAACACCCGCCTGGGGCTACCCTGCGGCCACTTAGAGGGTTTATCCCCAACACAGCTCAGGTTTGCCTGCACCTGCTACTCGTGCTCTACACTAGCACCCTCCTCTCACTGACTGGGTCACAACCTCCTCTGGATGAGTCTTTTAAATTATCCCCAGTGATTTGTAGGTTACTGGAGCCACACTCCCAGTGATCCCACAGCTCCCAGAAAGCACTCACAGACCCAACACACAACCCACCAGGATTCTTCATCAGCCCTGACAGGCAGGGTTAACAAACAAAAGTGTTTATTCTCATAAAAATATTAAAAAATGAACAGAAAATGTGCAATCAGCAAACAATAACAGGTAACTGAAAATATGGATCAATTATAAACACTAACTAAACATTTGTATACCATCTAAACAGTACCTGGGAAGATCAGGACCCTCTCCCTGTTCCCTACCTCTATCACCTTTCTCCCTTATCCATTTTATTGTTCACCTCTTTATATACTCTGTTTAGATGTTTTATTCATTTTGTTTTATCTTGTAAATTAGCTATATTATGTAAGCCACATTGAGCCTGACAAGTGGGAAAGCGCGGGTTATAAATGTTACAATATAATACAATATAGATGCTCACATGTTAATCAAATATAACTACTTTACAGGGCCTTAGCAAAGAGATCCCTCTTAAACAAACAAAAGAACAGCCTTGGTTCTGCAGCAGCTCCAAAATATAAACATGTACCACCTGCTGGCCAAACTAGAGAAATACACTTCAGAATTATTTAAGGCAGTTTTACAGGCTTAAAAAAAACACTGTTCATGCATGGTCAGATGGGGACAGAAGAGGGGAGGGGGGTTATTAGGTTAGGAGGGTTTTGTGTGGCGGGGGATCGGTACAATGGGGGGGGGGGGGAAGGTTAAAAATAAAATGAACAAAAAAGGAAGTATAAAATGTGTTTGCATTGGGATTGCTGACTTCATATGATGTACTTTGTTGAATCCTCGATGTTATGGTTGGTTTAGTTGAAATAAGATGTAACGAGTTGTTTCGAGTATGTTTGGTGTACTGTCAACAATATTCAATAAAGACTTCTATAAATTTAAAAAAAAAAAAAAAACACTGTTCTATCACAGTACCCATCTCAAATTATCTTGAAGATCCACTGATCCAAGATTATGTGAGCCCGCCTCCAATAGAAATGCCTATGCACCTCCCTCCCACCAACAGAGGAACCTGTGTGTGGGCTCCCAAAACCTCACTGGGAAAGTTTAATTCCACTGCGCCCCCAGCTGCAGCAACTCAACCACTTCCGCGACTGCTCTGAAAGGGCTGACCTTGGGAGGAAAGCCTATAACATTGAGAAATGCTCACTCTGCTAGGCCTATATCCCTCTAGTGTCCTTGAAATGGCCCTTAGCCAAATGGAAACATATCACCCATCATCAGTCTTCCAGGAACCTTTGACTCTGCCAAACTCTTGATCAACTTTTCCAGGTCTTTGCCAAACACGCTTAAAAGGGGAACTGATAGAGAGGCTACATTTGCTGCCCAAACATAAAAAACGGCATTTAGCGACTAAAGAGGTTCTACCTTCTACAAATGCCTGACTCAGGTTGAGTGTCAGCAAGGAATGCCTCAGCTATTTCCATCTCAACTGCTCCTGAGCTGCCTCTTACATCCTCTATGAGAGATTCCTCATGCAACCATTCAGCCCAATAAAAACAAGCTCTGATCACTTGGCCTCCACAGACTGCCAGAGCTGACAACTCAAAGGCCTTGTCACAAAATGCCTAGCCACCTGCCTGGGGTTACCCCGCGACCACTTAAAGGGTCTATCCCCAGCACAGCTCAGGTCTGCCTGCACCTGACTCTTTGTGCTCTACACTAGCAACCTCCTCCCCCCAACTGGGCGAGTTTCCCACTCCCAAATTATCTCCAGTGATTTCTAGGTTACTGGAGGCCACACTCCCAGAGGTCCCTCAGTTCCCACAAAAGCACTCACAGACCCAACACACAAACCACCAGGATTCTTTATCAGTCCAGACAGGCAGAATAAACAAACGACTGTGTTTATTCTCATAAAAGTATTGAACAGTGGAACAAAAATGTGTAAATAGCAAACAGTAAAAAGTAAGTGAAAAATGGATCAATTACAAAACTAACTAAACATCTATATACTGTCTCAACAGTACCTGGGAAGTTCGGGACATATAATTGTTCACAGAGCCTTAGCAAAGAGATCTGTCTCCCTCTTCTTCCAGGCTAAGACTGAAGCAACAGCCATCAACAACTGGTGGGTAATTTCAAAATTCCAGGCCAATCAGAGCCCAGAACAGTCAAGTTTTAAATAAAAACTGGTTACATCACTACAGGCACTTCCTATTATCTGTGTGCCAACTAAAAGAAAGAGAAGTCAGTGATCTGTAACAGCTTTAAGCATAAACATGTACCATCTGCTGGCCAAATAGGGGAAACACACTTCAGAACATAATCAATGCAGGAAAATATCCAATACATTTTACAGGCTTAAAAACACTGTTTCTTCACAGGTCTGCTTAAGCAGGGTCTCCATGCACAGGTCCTGTGAACCTTTCACCACCAGAATGGTTCTTGGTGATTATGGAGATGAGCCCATCTACTTTAGGAGGAATAAAATCTTATCCATCACCGTAATGGGACATAATCCCATTGCTACCTTCTAATGGCCCTATGTATGTCCAAAATCTTCAACATCACAAGCACCTGGACTATCAGAGAGGACAGCTCATCCTTACAAAAAATTCTAAATTAATATGGTGTCCTCTACAGGAGAAACTCCATCCTCAGCCTTCCTGAATCCCGTATCGAGTTCTAAGGATGTCTCCACCCAGGCTCACGTCCTCCAGAGATCCTCTTTCTATCTTCTACCTGCAGAAACAACCATGGCTGCATGACCCCAGGGCCCCTCTTGAGAACCATCACACTCCTTTTCCTATAACCAAGTGCTCCGAGGAAAAACCTTTCTTCAGACAGAAAACCCTACGCATTAGCACCACAAACTTAAGGGAAAACCTCTGCATTGTTTGCTCCCGCATAAGCAAGCGGCTCAGCAACATCTTAAACATTCCAGCCCAGTTTAAAAGAGAAGGGTTATTTTCATTCTCCACACAACCAGACAGGTTAGCAACTCCCACCAAAATTAGGTCCCCTTCCATAGCCAAGCACTCTGATTAGGACTGTGGGGCTGATTCTATCACTCATGACTCCTCTCCAGCTGCACTTGCTGTTTGAAACTCTGGATCAGTAGCTGCCGCAAAGCTCAGAAACCCGACCCTCACGGCAAGCAGCCATGCATGCTGGGCCATTTCATTGGCTCACCATTGATTAAAAAGCCCTCCTCCCTGAGGCTCTGAAGCACAAATACCCCTCCTGCCACAGCCAACAGTGCTTCAGGCATTCCTATTGCCGAAACAATAACCTTAGTAGCAGTCTTCTGTAATTTAATCTTTTAAACAGTTGTAAGTTGTTCCTATGGGGCTCTCAAGGGCTCCCTCCCACAGGAAAGAAAGAGAGGACCGAGGCACATGAAACAAAACACCCTGACAAGGGAGTTTATGGGGGGGGGGGAGGGAAGAACCCAGTACCACCGAATATATCATCTCCCTGGGGCTGTCGGGAGCAGTGCCCAGATATGCCACATCAATTCTCTCCTTTTAATTTTATCCTTTTAACCAAATGGTCCAGGGGAGGACACTTAAACATTATGTCACTAGGTCAGTGGTTCTCTGTCTCCATCTGCTGGCAGGAGAAGGCAAACTCAAGCATCTGGACTAGTCTAGTACAATAAGGAAAGACCATTAATAGTGCACAAATGCTCTTACACAAATTTACACCTGTTCCAAAAATGCATCAATGCAAGCATGTCCGTTTTATGAAATATGCAGGTACATCACAACCCCACTACTACTTGTTGCAGAAATGTTTCCTGGACACAGTGCATCATCTTGTAGGCACACATTTATATGAGCATTTTTAGCTGAACAAATTTTTTTAAGAGATCTTTTCCATGTGTAAAACATTAAAAAAAAAAAAATTATAACATGAAAATAACAATGTATATTAACATTGACTTTCTTGTAATTCCTTACCCAACTCCACTGGAACCCCACAAGTATCCAGATCTTGATAAATGCCTTAACTTCTATCATAACAGAGAAGCCGAATGTCTGTACAGTGTACGTTATTTCTATCTGCTGAATCTTCTGAAACATAGAGGCATATTTTCAAAGCACTTTGGGAGGCTAAGTTCCATAGGTTTCTATGGAACTTTGGGAGGCTAAGTGCTTTGAAAATGAGCTTGATAGTAACACAGTAACATAGTAGATGACGGCAGAAAAAGACCTGCACGGTCCATCCAGTCTGCCCAACAAGATAACTCATATTTGCTGCTTTTTGTGTATACCCTACTTTGATTTGTACCTGTGCTCTTCAGGGCACAGACCGTATAAGTCTGCCCAGCACTATCCCCGCCTCCCAACCACCTGCCCCTCCTCCCAACCACCAGCTCTGGCACAGACCGTACAAGTCTGTCCAGCACTATCCCCGCCTCCCAACCACCAGTCCCGCTGCCCACCACCGGCTCTGGCACAGACCGTATAAGTCTGCCCAGCACTATCCCCGCCTCCCAACAACCAGCCCCGCCTCCCGATCTTGACTAAGCTCCTGAAGATCCATTCCTTCGGCACAGGATTCCTTTATGCTTATCCCACGCATGTTTGAATTCCGTTACCGTTTTCATTTCCACCACCTCCCGCAGGAGGGCATTCCAAGCATCCACTACTCTCTCTGTGAAAAAATACTTCCTGACATTTTTCTTGAGTCTGCCCCCCTTCAATCTCATTTCATGTCCTCTCGTTCTACCACCTTCCCATCTCCGGAAAAGGTTCGTTTGCGGATTAATACCTTTCAAATATTTGAACGTCTGTATCATATCACCCGTTTCTCCTTTCCTCCAGAGTATACATGTTTAGTTCAGCAAGTCTCTCCTCATACATCTTGTAACGCAAATCCCATACCATTCTCTTAGCTTTTCTTTGCACCGCTTCAATTCTTTTTACATCCTTAACAAGATACGGCCTCCAAAACTGAACACAATACTCCAGGTGGGGCCTCACCAACGACTTATACAGGGGCATCAACACCCCCTTTCTTCTGCTGTGAATGTGAATGTGTCAGGTACTTTTCAACATGGCTGTTTCTAACAGAAGCAGACAAACCCCTTTACTAACAATAAAGAAGCACAGTCGGGGGTGGGGGGTGATTGAGACAGCTCTATAAAGTCAGTCTTACATGTATACTTTTAGTTCAGTAAAGTATCTAAGTTTCGTTTCTTTCCTTTATCCACCCTTCTCCACCACTGCCAACTCCAGGCTCCGCCCTTTCTGCCTCGCCTCACCCCATGCTTGGAATAAACTCCCTGAGCCCATTCGCCAGGCCCCCTCCCTGCCCATCTTCAAATCCTTGCTGAAAGCCCACCTCTTCAATGTCGCCTTCGGCACCTAACCACCATACCTCTATTCAGGAAATCTAGACTGCCCAAACTTGACATTTCATCCTTTAGATTGTAAGCTCCATTGAGCAGGGACTGTCCTCCTTTGTTAAACTGTACAGCGCTGCGTAACCCTAGTAGCGCTCTAGAAATGTTAAGTAGTAGTAGTTTCTTTCCTTTATCATCTTAAAGTTTGGTTTATGGCCTGTATAAGTCAACATTTACAATTTTTGTTTCTGGGGAAGGGAGTCAGGATGGCAAGACGTTTGCATATTTCACCTGAATGTGTAAGTATTTACTTACAACTTTCCCCAATAAAAAGATGTTGGTTTTTATTATCTAAATTGAAAGATTACATTTTTGGTGGTCATCAAGCTAATACTACTTGCTATATATACTTTTTAAATATTGCTCAGAAAATAAAGGCCTACATTTCCCTTCGAGAACCCAATTGCTATTCAGTTAATCTCCCTAAGTATCCCATTCACTTTTAACAAGCAAGACGAGGTTTCTGCAGCCGAGAGCTCTTTTCTTTCTTACCCTTTTTGGGAGGAGCTCCTCCTTCGCTAAGAATCCACGCTTGTGAACTGAAGGGTCATAATCGCCAAACTGCAAAGAGAGAGTAAAAAACTCAGGATGAAACAGCAAGGCACACTTCAAAGACTAGAAGAACCTTTCCCAAAGGTCACTTATGATTGCGGTGAGAGATGACCTCATTCGTTCTGGAGTGCAGAGGGATACCTGGTGACTGCAGTGCTACAGGCAAACACTGGTCTTTTTTTGCACTGAAATGATGCACCCGTAAAACAAAAGACGATCCAGTCAGTCAATTAGGAATTCTGGCTTATAAATGGTTTTAAACTTGCCACATTCAAGTTGTCTTTTCTACAGTAATAAATTTATTAGGACATTGGGATAAAAACCTGGGAAACTGGGTTCAATTCCCACTATGGCTCCTTGTGATCCAGAGCAAGTCACTTAACCTTCCATTGCCCCAGGTATTAAAACACTCACGACTTAGATTCTGAGCCCACTAGGGACAGAGAAAGTACCTGCATGCAATAAATGTAAACTGCGTTGCCTGTACCACAGAAATGCAGTATATCAAATCAATTACACTAGAAGCAGATGACGACATTAGATTCAGAATACAGATTGAAACATGGCATGTGAGGGATTTTTATTTTTTATAGCAAAAAGTGGACACAGGCGTTGGGGGGGGGGGGGGGGGGGGGGGCTAAGAATGTCACTGGAGCCACACTCCAGTTATTAATTTTAATTATTGACAAAGTCTTCACAAGCTCACACGTTCATGGTCCTCGCAGCAACCACAAACACGTGATCTTGTGAAGATGTTCTGTTTCAATATCACTCTGAATGGTGTAGCAGTATTTTGTTGAACACATTGAGTTTACTCACATTGAAAAACAAGGACTCCTAATGCAGACAACTTGCCAAAACACAGCCTGTTGGGTCAACAATAAAATTAGTAACTGGAGAGGCTCTAGTGACATCATTATCCCCCTGGCCATCTCTGCGGAACATTTCTGTTCTTCTCCTGTTTCTCTCTTTGGATTTTTTTATGACACTTTTTTTTCTGGCAAAACTCTCCAGTAGATGTTACACAGGAAATCACCCAAAGACATGCATTTTGAACTTGCCGATGGCCAAAATGTAGCCAGGGTTACACCTGCCTTTTTCAGATGTCCACACCAAAGCACCACCAAACATTTTGCATGAAGTGCTTTTTCAAGGAATCGCATAGGGGAATTGTGACAAGGCTACTTACCAGGGTGGCTGGGATGAAGCATTTAGACCCTGAAATACAAGTACCAGAAGCCATTGCAAGGAGGGAGGCAGAGAGTAATCTGGAAACAAGGGAATGGATTCCCAGCTCCAGCAGAGGGAGCCAGGGGGATAGCCAGGCTGAGCCTATAATTTCGTCCCCACTAGGGGGAGGTGGAGGGAAGAAGCTCAGTTCCCCTAGATACGCAATCAATATACCATGCGGCCCAGCTGGAATAGAGAGGGGCCCATGGAGAGGGAAGAAGATGATTGGATGGAGGAGTAGATCAGAGGGAAGAGGAATCCCAGGAGGGAGGAGAAGCCTCTATGGAGTGGGAGAGTTCCAAGGCAGGGATGGCTAGCTCCTGAGGGTTTGGAAGGGTGTTGGAGGTGACAGAAACCTGCTTTATTGAAAGCCTGCTGTATTCGGAAACCTGCTTTATTTACCTGCTTTATTGAAAGCTTGATGCATTCAGAATCCTGCTTTAATTTACCTGCTTTATTGAAAGCCTTATGTATTTGGAAACCTGCTTTGTTTACCTGCTTTATTGGAAGCTCAACTTATTTACCTGCATTACTGGAAACCTATGTACATACGGTAAGTAATGCCACACTGGGAAAGACCAAGGGTCCATCGAGCACAGCATCCTGTCCACGACAGCGGCCAATCCAGGTCAAGGGCACCTGGCAAGCTTCCCAAACGTACAAACATTCTATACATGTTATTCCTAGAATTGTGGATTTTTCCCAAGTCCATTTAGTAGCGGTTTATGGACTTGTCCTTTAGGAAACCGTCTAACCCCTTTTTAAACTCTGCCAAGCTAACCGCCTTCACCACATTCTCCGGCAACAAATTCCAGAGTTTAATTACGCGTTGGGTGAAAATATTTCTCCGATTTGTTTTAACTTTACTACACTGTAGTTTCATCGCATGCCTCCTAGTCCTAGTATTTTTGGAAAGCGTGAACAGACGCTTCACATCCACATGTTCCACTCCACTCATTATTTTATATACCTGTATCATGTCTCCCCTCAGCCGTCTCTTCTCCAAGCTGAAAAGCCCTAGCCTCCTTAGTCTTTCTTCATAGGGAAGTCGTCCCATCCCTGCTACCATTTTAGTAGCCCTTCGCTGCACCTTTTCCAATTCCACCATATCTTTCTTGAGATGCGGCGACCAGAATTGAACACAATACTCAAGGTGCGGTCTCACCATGGAGCGATATAACGGCAT
This sequence comes from Microcaecilia unicolor, assembly GCF_901765095.1. Lineage (NCBI taxonomy): Eukaryota > Metazoa > Chordata > Amphibia > Gymnophiona > Siphonopidae > Microcaecilia > Microcaecilia unicolor. Next base: position 13,419,401 of record NC_044041.1, on the reverse strand, counting down.
TATAACATCCTCTCACCTGTTTTCCATACCTTTCCTAATAATACCCAACATTCTATTCGCTTTCCGAGCCGCAGCAGCACACTGAGCAGAAGGTTTCAGTGTATTATCAACGACGACACCCAGATCCCTTTCATGGTCCGTAGCTCCTAACGTGGAACCTTGCAAGACGTAGCTATAATTCGGGTTCTTTTTTCCCACGTGCATCACCTGTTTGTTTGGGGATAACCTATGTACTGAAGTTTGTGACAGCTGTTATTGGCTTGATAATAAAAATCGTTTGACCTAGCCACTGTCTGCAATTGTGGTGAGATCTGGAAAAAACGGCTGGTGGACGGCTCCACCTTGCTGGGAAGCAGTGGACCCTTTCCACAGAATGTATTTCCAGCCTGCTTAGTACAGTGCTTGCCAGACTGGGAAGTGTACTGACCCAGGGGCACCAGTATCACTGTGAGTACCAGAATTGGTAGGTGCAGATTCAGGGAATTACCAGTAACAAGATTTAAATGGGCTTCGGAACAATTTTGCCCCAAGGCACGGGACCGACTTGAAGGTATGCAAATACACTATCTTTTGTTAAGTGAAAGGAGGAGGAGGATGAGCAGGATAAAATGTTAGAATGGTTATAGGTGTCTAAAGATATACTACCTGGCTGGCAAAAGTGCAGTGAGAAAGTGCCGCAGAAACAGGTGGCATGAAACGCAGGTGGTAGCCTCATACCTACCTTGGCCTGAACAGCGTAGGATGCCAGGAGCACCGATGCCTCAGGAGGGCAGTAAATCTTCTCATCTAAAATCTGCTTCTTCACCTGAAGCATTGAGAGAAAGAGCACGTGAGGGACAGAAAGTGGACAGAGGAAAGAACAAGGAAGAATATGCAAGAGAGGGATAGATGGAGGAATATTAAAAGAAAAATGGATAGGAAAGGAAAGAATAGAGAAAAAAGAAAGGAAGAAGCGAGAGAAAAAAAAAAGACAGGACAATAAAAAGAAAATGTCAAGAGAGGAGAAAGCAGTGCTCAGAAAGGAAAAGTGTAAAAGGAAAGTGGCAAAAGCACAAGAGAAAGGCAGAGGGTCAATTAACATCATCTACAACACAAACAACCATGATGGCAGATGGCGACCAACTGCCCTGTAATCACATTTCCAGAGACACAGCATAAGCTTTACAGAAGCCGAATGAAAGGCTCCACTGGGATGGTTGTTAAATTCTGAAAAACCTGTTAAAATAAAAAGCTTTATTATTCTGATTTTTGCTGGAATCTATTCCCACTCTCTGCTCGCAGCAGGTATCTGTAATTAATATCTGCTTTTTACTCAGTGTAGTACACAGTCTGTATGTTGAACACTTACATGAAACCCAATAAATTATATTGGTTTACTAGTAAAAAAAAGCCCCGTTTCTGATGCAAATGAAATGGGAGCTAGCAAGGTTTTCTTCTGTGTGCATGTGGGAGTGTGTGTGTCCCTGCCCTCTCTCCCTTCCCCTGTGCTGTCTGTCCCCTCTGCTCTCTGTCCCTTCCCCCCTGGGAGTCGAGTCCTTCAGTGTTAAGTTTCCTGCTGTGCTGTGTTTGTGTTACAGAGATAGTGAGGGCTTCTGCCCTCTCTCCCCTCTGAGTCCTTCGCTGTTACAGAGAGAGCGATTTGATTTTCGTGCTTTGCTTTGTTTTCCTTCACTGCTTGTGTTACAGAGAGAGCGAGGGCGGGGCAGACACTCATGGGGAAACCGGATCTCTCTCCCCCTTCACACTTCCGGCTGGAGGCTTCATTTAGAACGTTGGTGGTGCCTTTTATATATAGAGATAATATAGCTGAACACAAATTAACATGAGTGCAAGGGGAAAGAATAAACAACGATCAAGAGGCCAAGAGGGAGAGAATAAAAGGAAGAGAGAGTAAACAGAAAGGAGCAGAGAGATGAAAGTCACACCTGCAGGAAGAAGAGGTGTTGGGTGATATCCTGCACCAGCTCCTCCTCTGCATTCTCCGGGTAGAACTTGGCCAGGAAGTGAAAAGTAACTGGTTCCTCCTTCGGAACATCATGATCCAGTACCTGCCAGATAGACAGAAAGCAGCAGATTATCTCCTCCTAGCCCATCTTCTCACATCAAAGGATGCTTTGAACTCTGCTTAAAACGCAACATATGTCGCATATAGGGACTGTAACAACAACTGACAGGGAGGTGGGGCTAGTGCTGGGCAGACTTATACGGTCTGTGCCAGAGCCGGTGGTTTGGTGGTTGGGAGGCGAGGATAGAGCTGGGCAGATTTATACGGTCTGTGCCAGAGCCAGTGGTTGGGAGGCGGGGATAGTGCTGGGCAGACTTATACGGTCTGTGCCAGAGCCGGTGGTGGGAGGCGGGGCTGGTGGTTGGGAGGCGGGGATAGTGCTGGGCAGACTTATACGGTCTGTGCCAGAGCCGGTGGTGGGAGGCGGGGCTGGTGGTTGGGAGGCGGGGATAGTGCTGGGCAGACTTATACGGTCTGTGCCAGAGCTGGTGGTTGGGAGGCGGGGCTGGTGGTTGGGAGGCGGGGCTAGTGCTGGGCAGACTTATACGGTCTGTGCCCTGAAGAGCACAGGTACAAATCAAAGTAGGGTATACACAAAAAGTAGCACATATGAGTTATCTTGTTGGGCAGACTGGATGGACCGTGCAGGTCTTTTTCTGCCGTCATCTACTATGTTATACTCATCCATGCCAGCGTAGAAACAGGAAAATATATAGTTATGTTAGAACTTACTGTATACACTGTAAATCAGTGCTCAAAGGGTCGGTATTGTAGAGCTTAGCAACATACGTATACATTTTAAAACCCCTACTGAGTGGGTAAGACAACCAGGTACATTTATCCATTTATCCCATCATCTGCAGTTGGATGATCAGCTATGTGTTTTGGTAGGTAACTGTGGCTGAAAAGTTGTGACTGGCTAGATTTAGGAAAATAAACTGGGAACTGCCTCTCCCCTCTCCCTTAGACTTCTGCTTCGTTACAGGAGGGAGAGAAAATCTCAACAAGATTCCTAACTCTCCCCTCTCCCCCACAGGCACACCCAGAATCTTATGAGCTACAGTTATTCAGCCACCAAAAAAAAAAATGTTAAGATCTTTAAATTTGTCAGTTAGTCCAGTCAGTTTTGTCAGGCTTTAAACTAGCCAGCTAAGCCTCTCTGAACAGGGACCCCCTTCCCCTTCTCCCCCCCCCCCCCCCCCCCCCCCCCCCACCACCAAGTAGATCACAGCAAAGATTAAATTGGCCCATTCTTGTCCACAATGTTCCAGGTTATATCCCGGCTGCCAACCACAAAGAGTGAGTGCTGGTAAGACCTCTCTCCTTACCCAGTACAACTACTGCCATCTTTCTCCTTAGTATTTTGCTACCTTTGATGGATACTGGAATAACTATGTTAACAAAACTATGTAAGCCACATTGAGCCTGCAAATAGGTGGGAAAATGTGGGATACAAATGCAATAAATAAAATAAATAAATAAATAAATACCCTGCAGATTCCTCCTTCCCCTCCTCCCTCAAACCATCACCCCCCGATACACATCCAGCAACCGTCATAAGAACACGTTGTCACACAGGGTCAGACAAAAAGGTCTATCAAGGCCAGTGTCCCATTTCTAACGGTTGCTAATACAGGTCCCAAGTATTCCAAAAAGTAGCATATTCCATGGTAATTACCCCCAGGGATAAGAAGTGGCTTTCTCCAGGTCTTCCTTAATGGTATATGGACTTGTCTAAACCAAACCCAACTAACCACTTTTATCAGCTCCAAAGCCTCACTTTCCATGTCTAAGCACAGGGCTTTCTGATACCCTAAATAACTATCAATACTTGTGCGACTGTTCCCTGACCATCTGGCCTCCTAGATTTCCAACACAGACTACCAGACAGACCCAGCTAGATGGGTACCTAAGTTTGGTTAGGAAATATTACTGTACTTGCAGCCTACCACACAGACCCTGCAGCTAGTTAATGCTATCATCACAGAACCCAATTATGCTGAATATCAAACTAAAGTGATCCTTCCCCTTAAACATTAGGCCACTGATTCTAACCTTCTTGTCCATTTTGAGCCAGGCCACTGTGTCCTTGATGATATACTGGAGTCCAAAGAACCAGGTTTCACGGAGCCCCAATGTCCGACATACCAAATCAAAGAGATCCTTCCCCTTCCACTTCACCTGCATAAATCAAACAGGAAGAGCTCAGTACAAAAACCAACAAGACATAACCAGGACTAAAAAGAAGTCTGCTTTCTAGGATGCATACATACATGCATTTGGAGCAGGGGTTCTTAACCCAGTCCTCAGGACACACCCAGCCATTCAGGATACCCACAATGAATATGCATGAGCAGGGCCGCCGAGAGACTGGGCCGGGCCCAGGGAAAGGCCATCCCTCCACCCCCCAGAGTCTGCCGCCGCCACTCTCCCCCACCTGCCCGCCTCCATCTGCCACCGGGCCGGGACCCCTGCATTGAAATCACAATGCCTCTCACCTCCATGTGAAAGCGCTGCAGGCAGCAGCAGATCGCCTCTCTTCGGGCCTCCTTCCCTCCCTATGTCCCGCCCTTGCGGAAGTTACGTCAGACGAGGGCGGGACACAGGGAGGGAAGGAGGCCCAAAGGGAGGCGATCTGCTGCTGCCTGCAGCGCTTTCACACGGAGGTGAGAGGCGCTGTGATTTCAATGCAGGGGGCCCAACCCGGTGGCAGACGGTCGACGACGGAAGGTGGATGGGACTGTGGTGCCAGGCCCCCTTGGAGGCCCAGGGAATTTTGTCCCCCCTGCCCCCCCCCCCCCCCATCAGCGGCCCTGTGCATGAGACAGATCTGCATACAATGAAAGCAGCGTATGTGAATTTCTCCCATACATACTCATTGTGGGTATCTTCAAAAATAGACTAGCTTGAGAACCTCTGATATACGGTGAAGGAAACAAACAAATTAATTAATAAGACAGACATGTGTGCCAGTCTCTGGGAAACAAGACTAAAGTTGCAGATCCAAAATAATCGAGAATGGCTAATTTTCATGTCATGGGGTCAAAAATATCAAAGTTTGGGTTAATGAGTTCTGCGTTTAGTTTATCTAGTCTATGACTTTCTTACCACCTATGTAATAAAAAATGAACTCAAATTATTTACACTAACAGAATTCGTTAAAACTGTGTTTCTGGTGATGGTCACACATTTTTTTTTCTTTCTTCGGATTCACACACATACAATCACAAGGATGCACACATGCAGGCTTCTTTTCAGGACATGTCCAAGGGAGGGTATGAGGATTGTGACAGGGGATAATGAAAGCAGCTCAGGCTACGGTGTCTTTATATCCCTAATATCATTTAGTGTCCTATCATGTTGGGGGGGGGAGGGGCACAGGGAGGGAAGTGTGAGGATTCTGACAGGAGTACATCCCTGTTAGAAGTTATTAGGTATACAAAGCCACAGTAGCCTAAGAATTAAGTCCTCCACCTTCCTTCAAGGAACAGAGACAGGAAAAACAAAATCAGGATATTTCTACCCACCCCAATAGTGAGAATTGACAATATTTTAACAGTAAAGTACACCAACTTACAAAATAAAGAAAGCTAAAGAGTGAAGGGCTAGAAGAGGTGAAAATATTTAAGATCACGCTATCAGATTGGGTCCAGCATGACTGACAGATGCAGAAGTAACGCCCTCCCAGCTAATTAGCTTGAATATAAAACACACAAATTACAATTTATAAACTCTTAGAATCAAAAGCCCTAAAATTATAGGTTTTTGCCAAATAAGATTAATTTAATCAACTTCAATTTTAATTAAAACAAAAAAAATTGTAGACAGAAATCCAACAGCAAGTTGGGAACTATCTGGTCTTTTGCACCACAAGATGTCTGATTATCTGTCTATTGGAAGGAGGCTGGATGTGTGGACACAAAGAGCTCCTGGCCCTCAGAGAACAAGACTGATCTCTGAAAGTTAGTGTGACAGACCTGAAGGAGCTGGAACAGACAAAGAAGTACACAAAATTTGCTTATTTCCGATCTGAGGAAGAAGGGCAACCTTCGAAAGCTAATCAAGAAATGTATTAAGTTATGTCCAATAAAAAAGGTATCATCTTATTTTCTTTTCCATGTTTTATTTTGATTTCTATTGATAACCTTTAAGAGTGGGCTAACACGGCTACCACACCTCTCTATTTAAGGTATATATCAAGCGAATTAGATATTAAGGATAAAATATCAAGTGAATTAGGAGTAAATAAATAAATAATTCATAACAGGTATATAGGAGCAGGACGAGATAAAATGTTCAATAATGTCAATGTAATTAAAGTAACCAGGTTGAAGGAATTAATGTTGAATTGTTCTGGTGCATTTTTGATGTCAAGTCTTTTATGAAGGATTCTTGTTATATGTCTCTTTGAATAAGTTTGTCTTCAATCATTTCCGGAACGTTAGTAAATCGTGTGTTGTCTTTATGGCATTCGGTAGTGTATTCCACAGCTGCGTGCAGAGGTAGGAAAAACTAGACGCATATATTGATTTGTATTTAAGTCCTCTGCAATTGGGGTAATGGAGGTTTAAGAAAGTTCAAGACAAACTTTTTGTATTTCTTTCTGGTAGATCTATGAGGTCTAACATATATGACGGGGCCTCTCCATGTATGACTCTATGAACCAGGGTGCAGATCATGAATGTAATTCGATCTTTTAGTGGGAGCCAGCGTAATTTTTCTCTGAGGGATTTGGCGCTTTCATATTTCGCTTTTCCAAATATGAGTCTAGCTGCAGTGTTTTGGGGCCGTCTGGAGTCTCTTAATAGTTTCTGCTTTGCTATCACACCAATAGCAAAGAACAGTGAAAGTCTGATAGAGAACCATTCAAAGGTATTGGGCATTATTTTTGAGTTAAATTTGTCGTTTGAAACGCAAATTAATGCTCTTAGCCGGAATTTTTTCTTTCGACTTAGACAACTGAGAGCAATCAGATCTTCACTTACACAAAGTAACTTTAGAGCAATAGTTCAGGCAGTGTTACTTCCATAACTGGACTACTGTTATATTTCAACAGATTTACAGAGACATTTGAAGTTCTTACAGAATATGACTGATTTATGACTTGAATAAGTTTAATAGAATCTTGCATTGGCTTACGATCAAACAACATGCACAGTTTAAGATCATCATTTACATTCATAAGACCGTATGGATTAAATTCTGAGGGGGTAAGAGATCTATTGGCCGATTCGTTATAGGATCGTCGGATAAGCTTTCGAAGGACTTTATGTTTAGAATTTCCATCTACTAAGAGTATACTGTATAAATCTACTTATGATAAACTTTTTTCAGTACAAGGGGTTAGACTTTGGAAATTATTACCAAAGAGTTTAAAATAAATATAATCCCCCTTACAGGTTTTGTACATTTTTTTAAACTTATCTTTTTGAGTGTTCCTAATTAGGATTTTTGGGTTTGAATATTTTTAAATTCTATGTTATTTTAAGTTGATATAATTGCTGTTTAATTCTCGTTTGGAGAATTTATTGTGAGCTGCCTACAAATCCATTTGGATAATATGTGCAGTATACAAGACAAAACAGCATAGAATAAAGCTAAGTAACTCACAGGAATTAGCCAAATCAATTGACATTAAGTAATATCCACAACTATTGCCCTGACAGTAACAAACTAACCTCAGGCTAGAATATCTGGAATATTTTCACATAGTACTAAATTACAATGTTGCCTAAGTGATTTTTTTTTTTTTTGCACATCAACACTAAGAGGGGCATAATCGAAAGGGGCGCCCAAGTTTTCCTGAGGACATCCTTGCAGGACATCCTGGTAAAGGGGCAGAGAAACCCGTAATATTGAAACAAGATGGGCGTCCATCTTTCATTTCGATAATATGGTCGGGACGCCCAAATCGCAAAATTTAGGTCAACATTAGAGATGGTCGTCCTTAGAAATGGTCGTCCCCAATTTTCGTCCATAATGGAAACCGAGGACACCCATCTCAAAAATGACCAAATCCAAGCCATTTGGTCATGGGAGGAGCCAGCATTTGTAGTGCACTGGTCCCCCCCCCCCCTCACATGCCAGGACAAAAACCGGGCACCTTAGGGGGCACTGCAGTGGACTTCACAAATTGCTCACAGGTGCATAGCTCCCTTACCTTCGGTGCTGAGCCCCCAACACCCCCCCCAAAACCCACTCACCACAACCGTACACCACTAGCATAGCCCTTATGGGTGAAGGGGGGCACCTAGATGTGGGTACAGTGAGTTTCTGGCAGGTTTTGAAGGGCTCACATTTACCACCACAAGTGTAACAGGTAGGGGAGAGGATGGGCCTGGGTCAACCTGCCTGAAGTGCACTGCACCCACTAAAACTGCTCCAGGGACCTGCATACTGCTGTCATGGAGATGGGTATGACATTTGAGGCTGGCAACAAATATTTTAAAAGTTTTTTTTTTTAGGGTGGGAAGGGGTTGGTGACCACTGGGGGAGTAAGGGGAGGTCATCCCCAATTCCCTCCGGTGGTCATCTGGTCAATTCGGGCACCTTTTTTAGGCTTGGTCATAAAACAAAATGGACCAAGTAAAGTTGCCCAAGTGCTCGTCAGGGACGCCCTTCTTTTTTCCATTATAACGGTCGAGGACACCCATGTGTTAGGCACGCCCCAGCCCCGCCTTCGCTACGCTTCCGACACTCCCCAGTGAACTCTGGTCGTCCCCGTGACGGAAAGCAGTTGAGGACGTCCAAAATCGGCTTTCGAGTATGCCGATTTGGCCGACCCTGGGAGAAGGACGCACCATCTCCCGATTTGTGTCAAAAGATGGACGCCCTTCTCTTTTGAAAATAAGCCTGTAAGTCACCCTTACATAGCCTCTTCTATAATATGACCAACTCTCAAGATCTCCCAACACTGAGCAAGTACATCAGGAAACCCCTATGTTGAGTCTCAATTGCATTTCTAGTGCAAGATAGCAACCATGAACTCCCAACACTAAGATAATCCCTTTGCACTCTAGCATAGTACCCACAGTCCTTTAGCGGCACGATGCAACACAACTGTACTGCGTCTGCTAAAGCTGAAGAACACGGAGGCCACCTTCCTAGAAGAGACTTAAACCAGAGCAGAAATAAGGGTGCTAATATGTATCTAGACCCCTTACCTCACAGTTGAACTCCATCTCCGATTCCATGGTTGTTATCCGTACTGTGATGGTTTTAGGCTGTTTTCTTTTCAGGGAACTGAAAGACATTCTGGATGCGATTGCACCAGCCATCACAAGATACTTGAAGACGAAAATAAGATTTAAAAGAAAAAGTAAGCATGCACAATACATATAACACAGTAACGACTAGCACGTGAAATTTTTGCAAGGCTCATATTTAGGTGCAGAAGAACAGGTGAGAATGTGTGCTTTTACTTTCGGTTTCGCTCGGACACACGTACGTGTTTGTCGCTTCTCGTCTGCCTTGAGCCTCCTTCAACTTATTGAAGAAGACAAAACTGGCAATTCAGTGTGAAAAACTGGAAAGAAATCCTCTCCTCAAAACTTTCATAGTATTAACATAGTAAATGACGGCAGATAAAGACCTGTACGGTCCATCCAGTCTGCCCAACAAGATAAACTCATTTTTACATGTATGTGATACTTTATATGTATACCCGAGCTTGATTTGTCCCTGCCTTTCTCAGGGCACAGACCGTAGAAGTCTGCCCAGTACTGCTCTTGTACTAAAAGTTCTGAAGATTCTGGAATCCCTATTAGTAGCAACATTCCATGTAGAACCCCAAAGAGTAGCATAGTAAATGATGGCAGATAAAGCCCTTACGGTCCATCCAGTCTTCCTAACAAGATAAACTCATTTTACATTGTATGTGATACTTTATATGTATACCAGGAGTTTGATTTGTCCTTGCCATTCTCAGGGCACAGACCATCTTCTTGTACTAAAAGTTCTGAAGCTAACATCGAAGCCCCTTAACATTTACACTCCAGCCCATCCCTATCTTATTCAGTCACGATCAAGGCGTAGGCAATGACAGAACTTCAAAAATGGTGTGCAATACTATCACTGTACCTAGTGCTAAACCTTCTGGGGGGGGGGGGGGAGGAAGGGGGAGGATAAACCTTCTGGGAGAGGGAGGGGCTAAACCTTCTGGGGGGGAGGGAGGGGGAGGATAAACCTTCTGGGGGGAAGGGAGGGGCTAAACCTTCTGAGGAGGAGGGAGGGGGGCTAAGCCTTCTGGGGGGAGGAGGAGCTAAACCTTCTGGGGGGGAGGAGGGGCTAAACCTTCTGGGGGGGAGGGGGAGGTAAACCTTCGGGGAGGGAGGGAGGGACTAAACCTTCTGGGATAGCTCGGCCCTGTCACTTTAGTGGTGCTGTACCTCCTCATATAACTGGGCCCTGTCGCTGTTCACTGTGGTGGTGCTGTACCTTCTGGGGGGGGGAGGGAGGGGGGTAAACCTTCTGGGGGGGGGGAGGGAGGGACTAAACCTTCTGGGATAGCTCGGCCCTGTCACTTTAGTGGTGCTGTACCTCCTCATATAACTGGGCCCTGTCGCTGTTCACTGTGGTGGTGCTGTACCTTCTTGGGGGGGGAGGGGGGGGGGAGGACTCGGCCAGGGCCAGGTGAAGCTCCGGTCCAGCCCAGGGCGCCAAACGCCGAGCCCAGGACGTCACCCCCCCACCATATCTCTCCGCCGCCCGCCCTCCCGTGGTCCCACCCGGTTACCTTTTTTCCCCCATGTTCAGTAAAATCTTCTTCGCCCCGGCTGCAGCCGCGACATCGTTAGTGAAAAGCCGCCTGCACGGTCCGGGCCTTCCCTCTGAGTCTCACTCTGACCCGTCCGTCCCGCCCCTTCTGACGCAACTTCCTGTTTGGAAACGATTCAGATCCATGAAGGTTAGATTGAGAACAGACGGTACGAAGCTATCTAAACCATTATAGGGGTTGAAGCCAGTAGGCGGAGTCACAAGTGCACCCAAAACAATAGCAAACGCTATTGAAAGCAATAGTAAAAGATTAGTAGAAATAATGGACTGCCTATGGTGGTCCATCTGTAAAAAGTCAAAAGCTGTTCCAGTTGGATAAGCAGCCCTTAAAAGGTGGAGGACAAAAGATTTTTTTGTTTATTTGTACTTATTTGACAGCTTTTTCATTTATTTTAAAGTGTCCCATATCCTCCTTATATATATATATATATATTTATATAATAATTCTCACCTCCAACAGGATGTGCCTGGGACCGTGCCTGCCGGAAGTGGTCTGCTAGGCAGGCACGCACTGACGTCAGTGACAGACAATTTGGCAAAGCAAAACAATCTGAATGCTGGCCATTAGGACACAGGGTTGATAGGAGAGTTTTAAAAGACTGAAGGAACTGAAAGTGTTACATGGGGGGAGGGGGGAGTTCTGAATGACTGAAAGACATGCAAATTTGGGACAGGAAAACAATCTCAATGCTGGCCATTAGCACACAGAGTGCCTAGTGTAGATATAAATATCATGATATCAAAACTGAATTTCACTAAAACAGCTTTAAAAAGGCGTGAATAAATCCTAATAAATACATAAATTGTAGCTGGTGAAACAGCACTAATAAAGGCTATATTTTGTGCTCATTTTTCTACATTGTTCTATACAATACAGAAATACATGGCCAAATTTCAGTGAGGCTATCCAGTTTACTTATGGGTTCACCTTAACTGTTGTTGTAATCTCCCTTGGGAAGCCTGGTGTTATAAAAATTGGAAGTAAAATTAAACTCTTCTTTCATTGAGGCACAGAGAATCACATCTTCACCTCATCTCTTTTCTACAAATGGATTATTCTGTTTTGAGCATGATTCACGGACACGTGTTTTTCATAAGTCAAAATAATAAAAATACATATTTTCTTTCATTCAGATCTCTCATTTGTTTAAACATAACTAAATGGGCTATCATTGGTTTTCTTATATTTTGTCCTTCTGATGAGTTATACTGTGCCAAAACTGGAAATACTGTGAAACAGGATAATAGAATTCAGTAACATCCAAAACATTAACAGTAACATTATAATTGTGTTTGCATTTGGATAATAACCAAGAAAATGCTTTGGAAAACTGACTTGAAGAAGAAAATAAATATATATCATAGAACTGGTATATGTTGGTGCATTTAGGGGGTCTTACATAGGAATAACATGGGCCCTGCTGCAGATAACTCAAGCTAAGCTTTAGTAAAATACCCCCTTAGACTGACTCTGGACTTCTGCATGAAAGTAGCTCTACCCTCATTATTTCATATCGTTTTTAAAAACAGTAGTAATAAACAACATTAAGTACAATTTTATAATATGCCACTGCATTCCAAGTTCCCACAAGCCATATTTCTGTACAGGAAAAACAAAATTTAAATGCTGCCAGGTTTCAACCTAATTCATGTTTAATGTGGGATATAACTGCCATAAATAAGTAAGTAAATAAATAGATAGAAACCACGAATGTTGAGCACCTGAATCTCACAACATGATGTCTGTTTTAGTGGCCTTTTACCAGGAGAAAAGCATCTGTACACAAATATAACACATGCTAGGGTAACCCTATAACCGGCCCCCTCCAAATGAGACACTGATTACAATTTATAACAAATTACTACTCTGTTATTCTGTTATACTTCCTCTGTGTACATCAGGGGTGTAACCAGACACCCAATTTTGGGTGGGCCTGGGCCCAAGATGGGTGGGCAGAACCTCGCCCCATCCCACAGGTGATTTGGTCTCTCCTTCTCTCGCCTGCATGCCATATGGTCTCTCAAACATCCCCCTTCTCCCATATACCTTTTAAATAGCAGATCTGCACCAGCAGCGAGCAGCAACTAATACACACTGCTCATGTTGGCCCCACACCCTTCCCTCTGATGCAGCTTCCTGTTTCCGCCTAGGCAGAAATACATCAGAGGGAAGGATGTGGGGCCGGTGTGAGCAGTATGTATGTCACTGCTCACTGCAGGCGAAGATCTGCTACTTACAAGGTATGCAGGAGGGACACTTGTTGGGAGTTTTCGGCTGGTAAGGCTTGGGGATCCCTGCCAGCCACATCATAGGTATGCTGCTACTGGGTGGGCCTGAACCCAAAGTGGGTGGGCCTGGGCCCACCCAAGCTCACCCTTGGCTACACCACTGGTGTACATCTGTATGCTGCACAAGCTGACATATTTGAAAATATAAGTGATATTAAATAAAAATGCTACCAACAATAAAGAATGACAATGTGGTTGCTGCAGCTCATAGGTTTGTTTGCTTTGTTTTGAGTGTACGCAGAAAGACGGCTTCACAGGAAAGGGAAAACAGAGACTAACCTAAGTGGCTTCAACTTTTTTACATCATGCTGTCTCCTGTTCACAATCAAACCTCCTTGGTCTGACCCAAGGTGGTTAGTTAAAAGGATTCCTCAACATGTTTTTTTCCTGTGCCTACATCAAAAGAACAAGATGGCATGTGGGAACTTGCTCCTTTTGTTTTGTGGATTGCAGTGGTATATTATAAAAAAGCACTTGATATTTTTTATTACTATTATTTAAAAGACAGATATTTAATAATGAGGGCAGAGGCTTCATGCAGAAATCCAGAGTCAGTCTAAATGTGACAAAATTGTCCAGTTCAGCACACTATTGGCCACCAAGTTCATACAAAGTTAATTATGTTCAATGGAAAATAAATCTGTTGGCTCAGGCTGCTTGCTATGTGAAATTTCCATCACTCTTTCATTATTGCTACCAAGTATTACATATTAAGGACATTTGCTTTAAACTTTAATTTATTTATCCAGTTCTTACATGCACAAAGTTTTGCTTTTTAATCCCAAAGGTGAATCCTAAGGGTGGTGGAACAATTAGGTATAAACTGTGTTGTTTCTGTCTTTACTTGTTTTGAACTGCTTTGGGTCCTCCTGATCTGTACATCTGCTGTCTGGAATTTTGGAAGATGGAAATGAGAAAATACAAATTAAGGGCCGTGTTTACTAAGGCACGCTAGCGTTTTTAGTGCATGCTAACGCTAGAGACTAGTCCTATGGATGTCTCTAGCATTAGCACATGCTAATTTTTAGTGCGTGCTAAAAATGATAGCGTGCCTACAGCGTGGCTTAGTAAACAGGGCACCAAGTTTTGGATGTACTCTGTATAAGTTGTTGTTTACTTTTACGATATGTGTTTTGTTTTGTTTTGTTTGTTTCATTTGTACCCCATATTTTCCCACCTATTTGCAGGCTCAATGTGGCTTACATAGTACCTTCAAAGGCATTTGCCCAGTCGGTGGTTAACAAATACAAAGTTGTATAGTGATCGTATGAGGTATAAGTGGAGGGTCGGAATGGATGAAGATTGCGTGTTGTCCTGTTCGATCATAGTCATGCTGTGTTGGTAGGTGAAGAGGATTACGTGAGGTCCTTGGGGTAGGCCTTTTTGAAGAGGTTGGTTTTTAGTGATATCCTGAAGTTCAAGTGGTTGTAGATTGTTTTCACAGCTTTTGGGAGCCCATTCCATAGTTGTGCGCTTATGTAGGAGAAGCCAGCTGCATAAGTTGTTTTGTATTTCAGTCCTTTGCAATTTGGGTAGTGTAGGTTTAGGTAAGATCTTGACGATCTTTGTTTCTTATTGGTAAGTCTATAAGGTCTGTCATGTATCCTGGGACTACGCCACATATGATTTTGTGGACTAAGGTGCAGATTTTAAAGATGATCCATTCTTTGATTGGGAGCCAGTGCAACTTTTCTCACAGGGGTTTGGCTTTTCTCACAGGGGTTTGGCACTTTCGAAGCTGGCTGATAGATGCCTGTTCTGGTGTATGCATGTAAATAGTATTTGAATAACTATCCATACTAATGGCTATGGTTTCTGAGCATGTGGCATCATTAGAAGGACAAACTTTTAAATGCCCATTTAGGTATATATACTAATCTCAATTTTCTTAAATGTTTCAGACATATCCATCTATTTGCTCCCATGATATAACTGAAGTCTTGTGGGTTTACATATAAAATGTTAAATCATATTAATAAAATCTTAGCCAAAGCCAAACCAGGATAATACCCTAAATAAATAGGACCATTACACTCTGTCAAATGCCTTTGCCAGCCCTCCTTGCCTCATTATTTTAGGATACTTTTGTTACCGCACCTCCAGTATCTTTGAGCTGGTTGGCCAGCAAGGGTGTAAATCCTTCGTAGGCCCACCTCTTGATGACATTCTGATGAAATGCTTAAACTGACCATCAACTAATTATTTCTGTTATCCAATGCTAGCCAGACTCATCTTCATTTCCATTTATTGTAGTGCTTTTTGTGTTCTGTGTCTCTACTATTTGTTGTTGTTTGCACTTATCTGAGAGTACACGTTGGTTTCTGTTGCCATTGCTTTAGAATATTAAGGGCAGATTTTTATTTTTCTTTATATTCAGTTTCACTATTGTAGCACATTGTAATAGAGGTCTGTGTAAAATACCAGACCCTTGTAATCACTCAAAGCAAATGGGGTATAATCTCTTTTGGGAAGTATGAACTCCCCCTCAAATCACGAGTCAGGAACCTTGGAATACAGTTAGATTCAACACTTACTCTGATTCCCCAAATCCAAGCAACCTTCAAGAGCTGCTTCTACTATTTGCGACAGCTACGCTGCCTCTCTCCTTACATCGAGAAGGTAAATCTTATCCCAGTTGTGCATGCCACGGTAACATCAAGACTGGATTACTGTAATGCACTCAACAATGGTCTGACTACCTGAAGAATAGGATGATCCTCTACACACGTCCAAGGACACTAAGGTCTTCTCAAGGACTATCACTAATCACACCCTCTCCAAAAGACATTACAAATGTGATACCCGCAAGCAACCTTCTCTGGAGTAGCCCCCACACTCTGGAATGCACTGCCTGAAAGGCTCCGCTTAACACGCGATTATCTTTACTTCAGGAAGCAGGTGAAAACTTTGCTCTTCAACCAGGTCTTTAATGGAAGAAGTAACTAACTCGTTAGTCTCACTCACACACACGTGACACAGGCTGCACATACTGCAGCAGGACATGTTTATCCACTCGTACCCTAGCTGAGATAATATTTAGCCATCTCTCTGATCTCATGTACAACTTTCTTTAAATTAGTCACCTTATTTTCTAAATCTCTTACCTATCTATATGTTCCATCTTTGCTTATACCCTACACTGTCAATTAAAATGTTCTATTACGCATTGTGTTTACATTTTAAGTAGTAACTATGCCATACTTTGTATTGTTATTTTAATATTTTTACTTCTGTAATTGCCTATTGCTCATGTTTGATTTATTCTTACTGTACAACGCCTTGAGTGAATTCTTTCAAAAAGGCGGTATGCAGCCTTGCAGCGCTATAGAAATGCTAAATAGTAGTAGTAGTAGTACTAGGGTTACGCAGCGCTGTACAATTTAACAAAGAGAGACAGTCCCTGCTCAAAGAGCTTACAATCTAAAAGACAAGTGAACGGTCGGTCCGATAGGGGCATTCAAATTGGGGCAGTCTGGATTCACTGAACGGTAAGGGTTAGGTGCCGAACGCAGCATTGAAGAGGTGGGCTTTAAGCAAAGACTTGAAGACGGGCAGGGAGGGGGCTTGGCGTAAGGGTTCAGGAAGGTTGTTCCAAGCATAGGCAAGGCAGAATCCTAATAAATCCTAATAAATAAATAAAATAAAAAAAGTCATAAACTTTTATGATAGATAGTCATTGTAAAAACAGCATAAGAAAAGGATTGTATTAATGTCGAGATTTTAAAGTTTCTGATACACATTTTTCTACTGTAATGTAAAAAAGTTTTGATTATGACGTTCACATTTTTAAACACTCAAAGAATGGAGACAAAGTAAATGGGGTATAACCGCTTCAGTAAGACAGAATACAAAATAAATTTTTTTTTGTCTAGTGGTTAGTGCAGCAGACTTTGATCCTGGGGAACTGGGTTCAATTCCCACTGCAGCTCCTTCTGACTCTGGGCAAGTCATTTAACCCTCCATTGCCCCAGGTACAAATAAGTACCTGAATATACGTAAACCGCTTTGAATGTAGTTGCAAAAACCTCAGAAAGGCGGTTTATCAAGTCCCATTTCCCTTCCCTTATGACATCACAATATCAGAAGTGAGTCAAGTATCAGGCAATCAAGCCATTGTGACATCACTGATGAGGTTGGCTCTTATTGGTGGAATGAGTGGAGGAGTAGCCTAGTGGTTAGTGTAGTGGACTTTGATCCTGGGAAGCTAGGTTTGATTTCCAGTGTATCTCCTTGGGACTCTGGGCAAGTCACATAACCCTCCACTGCCCAGGTACAAATAAGCACCTGTATATACTATGTAAAGTGCTTTGAATGTAGTTGCAAAAACCTCAGAAAGGCGGTATATCATCCCATTTCCATTCCCCCCTTCCCTTACGACATCACAATATCAGAAGTGAGCCAAGTATCAGGCAATCAAGCCATTGTGACATCACTGATGAGGTTGGCTCTTATTGGTGGAATGAGTGGAGGAGTAGCCTAGTGGTTAGTGCAGTGGACTTTGATCCTGGGGAACTGTATTGGGCAATCAAGCCATTGTGACATCACTGATGAGGTTGGCTCTTATTGGTGGAATGAGTGGAGGAGTAGCCTAGTGGTTAGTGCAGTGGACTTTGATCCTGGGGAACTGAGTTCAATTCCCACTGCAGCTCCTTGTGACTCTGGGCAAGTCACTTAACCCTCCATTGCCCCAGGTACAAATAAGTACCTGAATATACGTAAACCGCTTTGAATGTAGTTGCAAAAACCTCAGAAAGGCGGT
This sequence comes from Microcaecilia unicolor, assembly GCF_901765095.1. Classification (NCBI taxonomy): domain Eukaryota; kingdom Metazoa; phylum Chordata; class Amphibia; order Gymnophiona; family Siphonopidae; genus Microcaecilia; species Microcaecilia unicolor. The sequence continues at coordinate 13,401,573 of NC_044041.1, read as the reverse complement.
ATATCAAGTCCCATTTCCCTTCCCTTATGACATCACAATATCAGAAGTGAGTCAAGTATCAGGCAATCAAGCCATTGTGACATCACTGATGAGGTTGGCTCTTATTGGTGGAATGAGTGGAGGAGTAGCCTAGTGCTTAGTGCAGTGGACTTTGATCCTGGGGAACTGAGTTCAATTCCCACTGCAGCTCCTTGTGACTCTGGGCAAGTCACTTAACCCTCAATTGCCCCAGTTACAAATAAGTACCTGTCTATACTATGTAAACTGCTTTGAATGTAGTTGCAAAAACCACAGAAAGGCAGTATAACAAATCCCATTTCCCTTTCCTCCTCATACCGAAGTCATCCCATTCCATTGATGGGAAGGGGTACAACTAGAGGACATGAATTGAGGTTGAAGGGGGGGGGGGGGGCAGACTCAGGAAAAATGTCAGGAAGTGTTTTTTTTTAATGGAGAGAGTGGTGGATATGTGGAGTGCCCTCCCACGGGAGAGGTGGAGATGAAAATGGTAACGGAATGAAAAATGCGTGGGATAAACACAAAGGAATCCTGGTCAGAAGGAATAGATCCATAAAAAGCTTAATGGGGATTGGGGGACAACACCTGTAATTGGGAAGCAAAGCTAGTGCTGGGCAGACTTCTACGGTCTGTGCCCTGACAATGGCAAGGACAAATCAAGGTCAGGTATACATATAAAGTATCACATAGGAGTTTATCTTGTTGGGCAGACTGGATGGACCGTACGGGTCGTTATCTGCCGTCGTCATCTACTATATTACTATGTTACCCGTTTTCAGGAGAAAAGCTTTAGATTAGTGTTACAAGATGCAGAACTAATTTCGGTTATCACTCTCAGCCCTTTCCATATATTAATAATAAAACACCTGTGTGTGGATCGATTGCTCAAAAGATTTCGCTTGGCTACATCGTATTTTTGAACAGCCTCTTCAGGTTCCCTGCTAGTTGCTCCTCCCCCTCTGCCAGTCCCTCCCCTCCTCCAGCCTCTGGGTTGTTGTCAGATATCTGGGCTGCTCAGAACCGGCGGCTTTAGTCAGTCTCTTCTGTAGTGGCAGAAGCAGAAAGTGCCGGAAGATGGCGGCTCGGTTCACCAGAATCCCCAGGCTTCTGCGACACCCGGCTCAGGCCCTGTGCAGGTGACACAATTTGCAATTCTGGCTTGGGTTGTAGAGGGAGCGGGGGGATCTCTATAAACCGTGATCCAGGCGGGTCTGCTTTGGTGGAGATCTAGGGACAGGTGTTAAACGAACCGGATCCTTTACGGGCAGGTATATGAGGATCCGGGATCCTGGGACGGGTCATGGGTTCAAGGGGAACCAGGACCCATGAAGATCTAGGGACGGGTGCGATCCTGGGCTAGGTGCAAGGGGAGCCAGGACACCAGGAGATGCAGGGACAGGTGTAAGGGAACCCGGGACCCGCTACAGTGAGTCAAGGGCACGCAGGAATGTATGGGCATTGGGCCTGGCCTGGGATCCGGATCCAAATGTTAGGGGAGGTGGGGGTCCGGGACCATACATTTCGAAGCCCAGAGATTTGAACTTGTACAGAAGAAGGAGCTGGGAACGTGGGGATTTGAGGGGTGCAGGAAATGACAGGTGATACCAAACGGAATGGATGTAGTGTGGGAACATTAGGAATCCGTGAGCCTAGACCCTGGTGATAAAGGTCAGTGTATTTTGCAACTGGCTGTCTGGAATCTGCAATATTTACTACCTGATTTGTTTGACTGAAGTTGTGAAATATTGGATGTTTGAATCTGCCTAGATCACTTAATAGCAAGTGTTTTAGGTTTTTTTTCCCCTTGTTCAAAGGTTTTATTGGGAAAATTGAAATATCTTACAAAACAGAAATATAAACAAACTTTAACATAGGGGAAGGGTATTTGTTTTCATAAAATTTGGTAGGGATGCGCTAATTCCTTCTGACTTTTTTTTTTCATGCCACTTGATATTAGCGTTAAAATTTTGAAGACACTTTCTCTTTAGCAGCGGCCACTGCCCTGAATCTGTTAGGTCTTAACTCTACCTCCCTAGAGATGCCACTGCACTGATTTCTCCATGCAGGTACCCTGCAAGGTATATTTTATATACCTAAAAATCAGAGTCGGGTGGGCTGTTTACAGACTGCCCATTTACTCCGATTATTCTGGATGGGGTAGTGTTCAACTGATCATGGTTACTGGCAGGCACAAGGGACCTAAAAGGTAACGGGGGGGGGGGGGGGGGGGGGGGTGGGGGCAAAGCTGATTTTTATTATCCTTGGATTGACTACCAGTATTCTGGCAGGTGAAGTTTAAAATGCTGTTTGATTAATTGGAACATTATCTAAGGAAGCACCACATCTGTATAAACCTTGTAGGGTTTTAAGATCTGAAACCAGGGGCGTAGCCAGACCTCGACGGGGGGAGGGGGCAGCTGGACCCAAAAGTGGGGGAGCACATTTTGGCCCATCTCCCTGCTGCCGCATGATGGTACCTTGGCTGGCGGGGGTCCCCAACACCCATCAGCTGAAGCATTTGTCCCGCGCTGGTCTCGCATTGCCTGCCCTGTTCTCAGTCACACCGTCCACGCTCGTTTTAACGAAACCGAGCGTGCACGGAGTGTCGTGCTTGCTCAGTTTCACTAAAACTAGACTACATCTCCCACCATAGTTCCCATGCTTATCCCATGTCCCTCCTCCTTCCGCCTCATTTACCCCGCCTCCAATGCTCACCTACCCTTGCTCATACCTCTCCTGCTCCCTTCACCCTTGCCCATTTCTACCTACCTACCTATTTCTTGTTATTATTCTGATGTTACTCAACTTAATTTTCCTCTTCAATACTCTGTAATCCTTGTTACTATGTAAGCCGCATGGAACCTGCTTTGAGTGGGAAAGTGCGGGGTACAAATGTAATAATAAATAAATAAATAAGAGACCCTATCAGGCTTATTTTCGAAAGAGAAGGGCGCCCATCTTCCGACACCAATCAGGAGATGGGTGTCCTTCTCACAGGGTTGCCCAAATTGGCATAATCAAAAGCCGATTTTGGGCGTCCCCAACTGCTTCCCATCGCGGGGATGACCAAAGTTCCCAGGGGCGTGTCGGAGGCATAGCGAAGGCGGGACTGGGGCGTGCCTAACAGATGGGCGTCCTCGAGCGGTAATGGAAAAAAGAAGGGTGTCCCTGACGAGTACTTGGGCGACTTTACTTGGTCCATTTTTTTCTTACGACCAAGCCTCAAAAAGGTGCACGAACTGACCAGATGATCACCAGAGGGAATCGGGGATGACCTCCCCTGACTCCCCCAGTGGTGACTAACCCCATCCCACCCTGAAAAAAAAAACTTTAAAAACTTTTTATATGCCAGCCTGAAGTGTCATACTCAGGTCCATCGCAGCAGTATCCAGGTCCCTGGGAGGGGAGGTATGTGTGTGTCAGCGGAGGCATAGCGAAGGCGTGGACATCCTTAGAGATGGGCGCCTTTAGCGATGGTCGTCCCCATTCGATTATGCCCCTCTATGTATAGTAAATCTAAGAAAAAGTTGATTAATTACAAAAACAGAGAATATTTCTGTGTGTACAAAATTAGGACTAACAGACCACAAAATATATTTATTTGATATTTGAACATAGAACCTGATTTTAAAAAATGCTGTCAAGTGAAAATATGTAATACTACTTGTTAACATTTTTATTTTGACGCTGGACATGGGAGTCAGTACATTTTTACCAACTCCACAATTCTGACTCTGATTCTACCGCCCTGATTATTTCTGTATTTTTCTGCCAGATTTCTTGGTATCTAAAGATATTTTCTCTCTCCACCCCATTCACAGAAGTCACATGTGTCAGCAAACTACATTTGCAGTCAGGATTTAGAAGAGTGATTGAGGGGGGCAAATTGTCCTTGATCCTCTACCCTTAAGAGCTTGGCACCTTAACGTACTGCTGTTATACATGGGATTTTGTGGGCTATAGCACATTTGTGTAAGCTCTAAAGAACCACAACATTACATGCATAAGCTCTTATAAGTGATGTTGCTTTTTATGCGCAGGTGTGTTTTTCTAAACTGCTTGCTTTGTGGCACTTGTAGGGAAATGCACATGTGTTTTTCCACTGGTCCATGTCCAGTGGACCTTGTACAATGGGCTGGAAATTGTGACTCGGATATTCCATTTCCTGTGCAAAATTGACCCTTTGCACGTAGTCTGTTTTATTTTGTGTTATGTAAATAATTCTACTGACCTATCTACCTAATTTCTTACACAGTAATATGTTAAATTAGACCATGCCTCTTACTCTGTTTATGATTATACCTTTTGCAACATAGCGTAAGCCACATTGAGCCTGCAAATAGGTGGGGAAATGTGGGGTACAAATGCAGCAAATAAATAAATAAAGAACAAAAGACTGAGTAGTGAATAGATAAGAACCCACCCAGTTAACGCTGTCTGAAGAATACAGAAAGTATTGCTGCTTTAACAGATCTTTCAAATTAGAGTTATGAACCTATAAGGGGAAATGGGACTTGATATACCACCTTTCTGTGGTTTTTGCAACTACATTCAAAGCGGTTTACACAGTGCATATTTTCTAGTGAAAAAGGTGCCGGTACTCAAATGCCAGGCCACCCTTCAGGGGGTGGGGTGATCACTAAGGGACCCACCCCACAGTAGCCAGGCCCCCTGCAACCAGTCACAGAACCTATGACAAGGCAGAATTGGTGTGTAGAGCCTGAGCTCTTTCATTAAAACTCGGGGACCATGGGTCAATTTTAGCAGACAATGAAAAAGGTGCCGGTACTCAGTACCCCCTAAAAAAAAAGCCTTGGGTTTACATAGTATAAACAGGTACTTATTGAACTTGGGGCAATGGAGGGTTAAGAGACTTGTTCAGAGTCAGAAGGAGCTGCAGTGGGAATTGAACCCAGTTCTCCAGGATCAAAGTCTGCTGCACTAACCACTAGGCTACTCACTCCCTGGGATTCTGGAATCTTGCTATTCTTTGAGATTGTGCATGGAATCTTGTTAATGGGACTTGATATACTGCAGGGGGGGGGGGGTCAACTACATTCAAGACAGTTTACATAGTATGTACAGGTACTTATTTGTACCTGGGGCAACAGAGAGTTAAGTGACTTGCCCAAGGTCACAAGGAGCTGCAGTGGGAATCAAACCCAGTCCACTGCACTAACCACTAGGCTACTCCTCCACTCCTGAGTACCTGGATTAGTGCAGAGAAGACTTAAGTCCTGCATCCTGCTCTCTAAACAAGATACCGACTCATAAAAAATATTTTACTATGCCAAGATTCACCCCTTGATGCAGAGTTATACTCCCCCTCTCCCAAGTACTACAGAGTCTGAGCTCGTGACCTTCTTTAGTGAAATACAATTATTTTTACAGACAGTTCTTTTTCTGGTAGTAAATTTCCTGAGAGTTGGTGACCTTGTGTCTATGAAACCTTGAGTGAATTATTTATTTTTTTTCTCTTTGCAGATATGGTTTTGAGCACTTTTCCCGAGAAATCACCCCTCCCCCCCTTTACAAAGCTGTGCTTGCTGCTGCCGGTGCGGTAATGCCGACACAACCCATTCAAAGTGTTGGCATTGAGCTGTGTTGGCATTACTGTGTAGCTTTGTAAAAGGGGGAGGGGAGGGGGGTTAATTTCTATAACATTTTTCTATGCAAATGATAAGTGGTATAGACCGAGCTCTGTGTAAAAGCAATGGTTTCAAATTCGCTTCATCCATGTAAAATGTTTTCCAAGCCAAAATAAACTAAACTAGAAATTGTGATTGTAAAGGGTCTTATTGATGTGGGATTGTAAAAGGTTTAGGGAACACTGACTAACTCAAGAATGAAAACGAAGGGTTTTCAGGAGAGAGGGTGTCATGATCTCAGGGAAGGTGAGTCCTTGGGCCACTGCTGGATACTGGCTAGCGGCAGGCAAAACACCTGTGCAGGACAGAACACTAAGGCGGAAACCAGGCAAGACAGGGCTGGAGCTGAAGACAGGAAAAGCAGGTCAAATCTAAACAGGAGATACACAAATACCAGGCACGCACAACTAGGCAGGAAATCTTATTATGAAGGCGATGCATGAGTGTCCCATGGTTCCTTCCAAAGGCCCTCACTAATGATGTCACGACCTCTGGTGCCCTGGAACGAGGCTTGGAACGCACTGAAGAGCAGAGCAAGGAAACCAGAGAGAGGCTAGAACACTTGAGCATCAGAGTGAGGCTTGGATAATCTCTGGATTGGAGGTTGGAAAACAGGCAGCAGCGGCATCAGTGCAGGAGAAACGTAGAGCCGGGGAGGCAGTCTAGAGAAGCCACGGAGCCTGACCACCAGAGGCGTAGCCAGACCTCGGTGGGAGGGGGGCCAGAGCCTGAGGTGGGGGGGCACTGTTTAGCTGCCTCCCCCCACCACGTTGGACCCCCCCCCCCCGCCACTGCCGCCGCATCAGGTACCTTGTTTGCTGGCGGGGGTTCCCAATCCCCGCCAGCCGAAGAGTCTTCTTCAGCACCGGTCGACTCCGGCGCCTTCATTGTGTGATCTTCTGTTTCTGACGCCTTACGTCTTGCATGGGGCTACATGCACGGTGCAGGACGTAAGGCGTCAGAAACAGATGATCACACAACGAAGGCGCCGGAGTCGACCGGCGCTGAAGAAGACTCTTTGGCTGGCGGGGATTGGGGACCCCCGCCAGCAAACAAGGTACCTGATGCGACGGCGGGGCGGGGGGGGGGGGGTCAAATGTAGAGGGGGCCAGGGCGTAATCTGTGGGGGCCCACGCCCCTGTGGCCCCATGTAGCTACGCCCCTGCCAACCACCAGAAGAAAGGGTGACTCGGGGCATGGCCACGGCCGTGACAGAGGGTGCTATAAAACTAATCGGCTCCAGGCCAAAAGGAATAAATGAACCATTCTTGTTTTCTTTCCAATGTATTTTTTCTCGCTGCTTATCACATTGAAGGGTTCCTAGATGAGCAATCATGTCTGACTTGCACATCTCTTATAATCTGGGACCAGGTATTCAAGGTTCCATTTATTTGATTCATCACCTAGTGCAATGCCATCAAAGCGATTTACAGACATTAGAGTACAATGGGGCTCATTTTCGAAAGAGAAAAATGTCTAAAAAGTGGCATAAAGCATCTTTTGGACGTTTTTTATCATAAAAGTGGCCAAATCAATATTTTCAAAACCTATTTTTCAGATTTTTTTCTGTGCTGTTTGTCTGCAGTGCGTCCAAATCTCAAGGGGGCGTGTCAGAGGTGTGTTGTGTCAGAGGTGTGTTAAGGGCGGGATTTGGGTGTTCCTAAGACTTCGATGTTTTTCAGCCATAATGGAACAAAATGAAGATGTTTTGAACTAGACCTGTTTTTTATAACGAATAAGGCACAAAAAGGTGCCCTAAATGACCAGATGACCACTGGAGGGAATCAGGGATGACCCCCCCCCCCAATACCCCATTCAATGATCACTGACTCCCTCCCACTCCATCAAATGTGAATAAAAATATGACTTACCAGCCTCTATGACAGCCTCAAAGTCAGGTCTATTAGAGCAGCATGCAGGTCCCTGGTGTAGTGCATTATGGAGTGGGGGACCCAGGTCCCTATCTCCCTCTACCTGTCACACTTGTGCTGGAAACTCTGACCCATCCAAAAGTCACCAAAACCCTATTGTACCCACATGTAGGATTCCCCCTTCACCCATTAGGGCTATTGCAGTGGTGTACATTGGGGGGGGGGGGGGGTTTGGAGGGCTCAGGGGACAAGATAAGGGAGCAAACGTGAGATGTGTACCTGGGAGCATTTTTATGAAGTGCCCTCTAGGGTGCCCCATTGCTTTCCTAGGATGTGTAGGGGACCAGTCTACTAAAAATGCTGGCTCCACCTATATCCCAATGGCATTAATCTCTACGTTTTGCACTTATTTGTTTTTGGGTTTTTTTTTCCAAAAATGGACCAAAAAACAAAACGTTAAAAGCACAAAACCTTGTTCAAAATAGTATTTTCGAAAAAAAAAAAAAAAGTAAGACGTTTTTCTTTTTTTGAAAATGACCTCCTTTCCTATTCGGATTTTCTACGTTTTGTGCAAAATGTACAAAGTTGGACTTAGACGTCGTATCGAAAATGCCCCTCCTTATGTCTAAGAAAATGACAATGTAGACAAAGAAAAACAAAGACATGGGAACAATAGAATAATAAAACTAATAAAAACAAAACAAAAGCAAACCCACTGCATCTCACAGGAACCGGAGGCTAAAGCAGCCCAACTGTTAGAGAGAGAGGAAAAAAAAAAGAGAGGATTCAGCTAATAAAGCCTGACTGAAATGTTGTAAGTAAACCCTTAAATGAGGAGAGGGAGGGCTGTGTACTTAAAAGCTTAGGCAAGTTGTTCCAAAGTGTAGGTTCCACCTCACTAAACATTACCTTCCAAAATATGGAGGATGGAATTACGCGCAGTGGAGGGACAAACAATAGGGACTTTGGCTGGAACGCAGAGCTCATCCAGGAATATAGGGCTGCAAACATGGTGACAAAAATTCAGGTAACCCTGTATGAAAGATTTTGAACACCAGAAGCAGTATTTTATAGGTAACGTAATATTCTACTGGCAATGGAGTCCCATGATCATATTGTGTAGCATGAAAAAGTAACTTCGAGGCTACATTTTGTATCAGTTGCAGTCGCTTGATCTCTCTCTCTCTGGCCAATGCTCCTGAAAAGAACATTGCAATAACTGAGCCGTTGCATAACTAAAACATGAATTACAACTAATCGTAGGCTTAGGTTTTATAGAGACTGGAAGGAGTGAGTAATTCCAAGACCTAGAAGGTTATAATATTAGATTCAAAGGGTTATTAGTATTGGGGGTCAGAAGAAAACCTCCCTGGAGTTATAGGAACTGAAGATCAAAAAAGAGAGCCTTGGTGTCCCGTTCCGGGCCCTTACCTGCCGGTCCGCGGGCCGGGGCAGGAGGTTGGGGCTTCCGTGGGGTGCGGGGCGACGAGGGAAGGCTGCCGCCGGGAGGGCCGCGACCACAAGTTGCTCCGAGGCCGGCGATCCTGAAGAACTAACGCCGGCCTCGGAGAAGGAGATCCGCCGGCCAAGATGGCGGCGCCGGCGTCGGCGTCCTCCTCGCTGCAGCAGGACCAGCGAGGAGGCTCCGCCCACTTGCGCCGGATTGGCGCATCCACGAAGGAACTCTGCCCCTCAGACGGGAGAACCAATCCGGGGCCCACTGCCGGCTGGGACAGAGAGGATTGGTCCCAGCTGTTCTTCGGCCAGGACGAGCGGGGGATTTAAACGGAAGCACCGAAAGGATCCAGTGCTTCCGTTTTGTTGTTTGAAGCCATCCTGCTAGTCCCTTTCAGACTGTGCTGGTTCCTTGTTTCAGCTAGCCGTCCTGCTAGCTTCTTCCAAGCCTGTGTTTTGTTCCTCGTGACCGCTAGCCGTCCTGCTAGCTCCATCCAAGACTGTGTTTTGTTCCTCGTGACAGCTAGCCGTCCTGCTAGCTCCTTCCAAGCCTGTGTTTGTTCCTCGTAACAGCTAGCCGTCCTGCTAGCTCCATCCAAGCCGGTGTTTGTTCCTCGTGACAGCTAGCCGTCCTGCTAGCTCCTTCCAAGCCTGTGTTTGTTCCTCGTAACAGCTAGCCGTCCTGCTAGCTCCATCCAAGCCTGTGTTTGTTCCTCGTGACAGCTAGCCGTCCTGCTAGCTCCATCCAAGACTGTGTTTTGTTCCTCGTGACAGCTAGCCGTCCTGCTAGCTCCTTCCAAGCCTGTGTTTGTTCCTCGTAACAGCTAGCCGTCCTGCTAGCTCCATCCAAGCCGGTGTTTGTTCCTCGTGACAGCTAGCCGTCCTGCTAGCTCCTTCCAAGCCTGTGTTTGTTCCTCGTAACAGCTAGCCGTCCTGCTAGCTCCATCCAAGCCTGTGTTTGTTCCTCGTGACAGCTAGCCGTCCTGCTAGCTCCATCCAAGCCTGTGTTTGTTCCTCGTGACAGCTAGCCGTCCTGCTAGCTCCATCCAAGACTGTGTTTTGTTCCTCGTGACAGCTAGCCGTCCTGCTAGCTCCTTCCAAGCCTGTGTTTGTTCCTCGTGACAGCTAGCCGTCCTGCTAGCCCCATCCAAGACTGTGTTTTGTTCCTCGTGTCAGCTAGCCGTCCTGCTAGCTCCTTCCTAGCCTGTGTTTGTTCCTCGTGACAGCTAGCCGTCCTGCTAGCTCCATCCAAGACTGTGTTTTGTCCCTCGTGCCAGCTAGCCGTCCTGCTAGCTCCTTCCAAGCCTGTGTTTGTTCCCCGTGACAGCTAGCCGTCCTGCTAGTTCCTTCCAAGACTGTGTTTGTTCCTCGTGGCAGCTAGGCGCCCTGCTAGCTATTTCCAAGACTGTGTTTGTTACTGCTCAGCTAGCCGCCCGGCTAGGTACGTTCACCAAGGACTCTGTATCCACAGCCAGCCAGGTCATCCGTCACCCCGTGGTTCCAGCAGTCCTGCTGGCCGCCCGCAGCTGGGGGCTCAACCCTCGGTGAACGGCGGTCGCCGCGGGTGAAGATTCGGGGTGCTCGGCTATTTCCTGGGCCTAGTGGAGCTCGGGAAAACTCGAGAGCTCACCAACACCAGAGTGACATCAGAGCCGCGACAGAAAACGGAAGCCATGAGCTCGCCGACGCAACCTGATCTACGGGACCTGGCCAAGGTTCTTCAGCAGCAGCAGGAACAGCTTAATGCCCTGTCTGGGGCGCTCCAGAATGTATGTTCTCAACTATCCACGCTTCAGGTACAGAACCAGGCCGCTGCGGTCCAAGGGGCCGCAGCGGCTCCCCGTATGGGAGGGTTCCGCGTGGGACCTCGGTTCCCTGAACCAGCACGATACGACGGGAACCCGGGAGGTTGTCGAGGGTTCCTCCACCAGTGTAATCTGGCCTTCCGGATGCAACCGGAGGCCTTTGCTTCGGACCAAAGCAAGGTGGGCTACATTATGGGCCTTTGTGAAGGAAAGGCCCGGGACTGGGTAGCCCCCCCTGGACGAGCAACATGATCCCATTTTGGAGGATTATAGTGAATTTCAGCGCCGGTTCCGGATGGTGTTTGACCTGCCGGGAAGACCCTCCTCCGTGGCATCGGAGCTGCTCCGGATTCATCAGGGAGAGGGTACGGTGGCCGACTATGCCATCCGGTTTCGTACCTTAGCCACGGAGCTGCGGTGGAATCCGGAGTCCTTGATGGCCATTTTTATGGAGGGATTGCAAGAACGAATCAAGGATGAATTAGCGGGACGGGAGATTCCCGGGCAATTGGATGCCCTCATTTCACTCTGTATCCGGGTGGACACCCGATTCCGGGAGCGAGCCAGAGCCCGGGTGGAGCGGCAGAAGTGGGTACGAGGGTCCTCTCGGACGAGCAAAGGGCCGTCCTCTCGCCAGGGGAACCGGGACACTACGGAGCCCGGGGAGGAGCCCATGGTGATGGGCCGACAACGGTTGACTCCCGCCGAAAGACAGCAACGACGGTCTAATGGACTGTGCTTCTATTGTGGGCAGGCTGGGCATTTCCTCCGGACTTGTTCCCTCCGGTCGGGAAACGCGCTCCCCAAGGCACCCTGAGGGGAGGGTTCCTGGGGCACTCCGCTCCCCTACAAGAGACCTTGATCACCCTGCCGGTGACCTTACGGTGGCAGGAGGCCACGGTTCAGACCCGAGCCCTGGTGGACTCGGGCTCCGGGGGCAATTTTATTGGGCTCGAACTACTGCAGCAAATGGGATGGCCCACGCTTCCCCGGAGGCCTATGCTACGGATAACCTCTATCCAGGGAACTACCCTTCCCCGGCCGGTCACCGAGATTACTCCCCTATTGGGGCTGCAAATCGGGGAGGACCATCGGGAGGAAGCCGAATTCTTAGTGTTATCCCGGACCATTCACCCTGTGGTTCTGGGATTACCATGGCTACGATACCACAACCCGGTTATCGACTGGACCGGGGGAAAGATTCAGACCTGGGGCAATTCCTGTCAAGAGAACTGTTGTAAGGATCGGGCGGGCAGCTGTCCGGCCTTACTTACGTGGCCCGGGGAGGAACTGGGTAAACTGGGCGCCCTGCCTATGATTTATAGAGACTTTGCAGATGTGTTCAGCCCCAAGGAGGCGGAGGTACTACCGCCGCACCGCTCTTTTGACTGTGCTATTAATCTGAAGACAGATACGGTTCCCCCTCGGGGCCGATTGTACAGACTGTCCCGAGGAGAGTTCAAGGCAATGCGAGATTATATCCAGGAGAATCTACGGAAAGGGTTCATTCAGCCGTCTACATCCCCAGCCGGGGCAGGGTTTTTCTTCGTTACCAAGAAGGATGGGACCCTAAGACCGTGCATCGACTATCGGGGTCTAAACGCCATCACCGTGAAGGATCGATTCCCGCTCCCGCTTATTCCTGAGCTCTTGGACAAACTGCAAGGAGCTCAGATCTTCACGAAGTTGGATTTGCGGGGAGCCTACAATCTAGTACGAATCCGGGCAGGGGACGAATGGAAAACGGCCTTCAACACCCACGAGGGACATTTTGAATATCGGGTAATGCCATTCGGTCTCTGCAATGCCCCTGCGGTGTTTCAACGCCTTATCAATTGTGTACTAGAAGAATTGCTAAATTCCACGGTGATTGTATATCTGGATGACATCCTAGTTTACTCTAAGGATCCCCGGGAGCACCCGGGCCATGTACGGGCTGTGCTGTCCCGCCTACGTCAAGCCCATCTATTTGCTAAGTTGAGTAAGTGCGCTTTCCATCAGCGATCCTTACCCTTTTTGGGGCATATCCTGCTTTCAGGAGGGTTACAGATGGAGCCAGACAAGCTCCAAGCCATTCGAGAGTGGCCTCAACCGAAGGGCTTGAGGGCCTTGCAACGATTCCTGGGTTTCGCCAATTACTATCGCCAATTTATTCCCCAGTACTCCAGGTTGACCACCCCGTTGACGGCGCTCACCCATAAGAACGCGAGGGTGAGGGATTGGCCGCCGGAGGTGCAAACGGCCTTTCATCAGGTAAAAGAGGCCTTTGAGTCCGCGTCTATCCTATTGACCCCCGACCCTGAGAAACCTTTCATTGTAGAAGTGGACGCGTCCGCCCTAGGGGCCGGGGCGGTCATTTCTCAAATCAACCCCGAAGGCCGGCGTCAGCCGTGCTCCTTTTTTTCACGGAAATTCTCTCCTGCCGAGCGGAATTATACGGTAGGGGATAGAGAACTCTTGGCGCTGAAACTAGCACTGCAAGAATGGAGACATTTACTGGAAGGAGCGGAACACCGGTTCACGGTTATCACAGATCATAAAAACCTTCTATACCTCCAAGAGGCCCAGCGGCTGAATCCCAGACAGGCCCGGTGGTCATTATTCTTTGCCAGATTTCATTTCCAATTGGTATTCCGAGCGGCCTCCTAGAATACCCCGGCAGATGCACTCTCCCGGGCCTTCGAGACACCAGAAGAAACTACGGAGACTCATCCGATGTTAGACCCCGCTTGTGTCTGTGCGGCCACAGGAGAGGTTGCCTCGATCCAGAAATTCGTGGCGGCCGCCGATCGGAAAAGGGTTCTGCAATGGGGGCACTCGTCTAGATGGGCAGGTCACTTCGGGTATCATAAGACACTCCGGTTCATCACGAGACAGTATCGATGGCCACAGATGAGACGAGATATCCTCCAGTTTGTTACCTCGTGTCCGGTATGTGCCCGAACCAAGCCAATAGGAGGACCCCCCGTGGGGGACCTACAACCACTGCCCGTACCGACCAGTCCCTGGTCGGAGATATCCATGGACTTTATCACGGACTTACCTCGGTCCCAGGGTCATACCGTGATCTGGGTGGTAATAGATCGGTTCTCTAAAATGGCTCACTTTGTCCCATTCATGAACCTCCCGTCGGCCGCCTCTCTAGCTCAAGCGTTCATTCACCACATTTTTCGATTACATGGACTGCCCACTCGGATCATCAGTGACCGAGGGCCCCAATTTACATCTCACTTCTGGAGAACTTTGTGCACGGCCTTGGGGGTAGAGAATCATTTTTCATCCGCGTACCATCCTCAGACCAACGGCATGGTTGAGAGGATTAACCAAACCCTGAAAGGATTCTTACGAGCCTTTGTCAACCAACGACAGGATAACTGGGTTTCTCTACTTCCCTGGGCCGAATTCGCCTATAACCAAAGCGACCACTCATCCTCAGGGCAGTCCCCGTTCTTCCTGGTATATGGACGACATCCCCGGCTTCCAGGACCGTTTCCGGCTACCGCCATGAACCCGGCGGGGGATCAAGTCATAGCCGACCTACAAGAGGTCTGGCGGGTGGCTAGGGAACAATTACAGAAGGCCGCGATCAAGAACAAGATCTTTGCTGACCGCCATCGGCGGCCCGCCCCCGTGCTCCAACCAGGACAGAAAGTATGGTTAAGCACGAAACATCTGAGACTCCGAGGACCTTCCCAAAGACTGAGACCTCGGTATGTGGGGCCATATGCAATTCAAGAACGAATTGGGCCGGTAACGTATCGATTGCGGTTACCCGCCACTCTACGAGTACATAACGCCTTTCACATCTCGCTATTGAAGAGGTTCTGGGAGTCCGGGTGGCACCCACATCCAGCCCGAACCGAGGATCTCCAAGTGGTCCCGGACCCGGAGTACGAGGTAGGAGAGATTCTCGACTCAAAGTGGCGGCGAGGAAGACTGTATTATTTGTTAGCATGGAAATCTTATGGTCCCGAAGATAATTCCTGGGAACCCGTGGCTAATGTTCATGCTCCAGAACTGATCAAAGCCTTCCACGCCCGATATCCGTGCAAACCCGGGCCCCGGAGGAAGGGGTCTTCCGGGGAGGATACTGTCCCGTTCCGGGCCCTTACCTGCCGGTCCGCGGGCCGGGGCAGGAGGTTGGGGCTTCCGTGGGGTGCGGGGCGACGAGGGAAGGCTGCCACCGGGAGGGCCGCGACCACAAGTTGCTCCGAGGCCGGCGTTAGTTCTTCAGGATCGCCGGCCTCGGAGAAGGAGATCCGCCGGCCAAGATGGCGGCGCCGGCGTCGGCGTCCTCGCTGCAGCAGGACCAGCGAGGAGGCTCCGCCCACTTGCGCCGGATTGGCGCATCCACGAAGGAACTCTGCCCCTCAGACGGGAGAACCAATCCGGGGCCCACTGCCGGCTGGGACAGAGAGGATTGGTCCCAGCTGTTCTTCGGCCAGGACGAGCGGGGGATTTAAACGGAAGCACCGAAAGGATCCAGTGCTTCCGTTTTGTTGTTTGAAGCCATCCTGCTAGTCCCTTTCAGACTGTGCTGGTTCCTTGTTTCAGCTAGCCGTCCTGCTAGCTTCTTCCAAGCCTGTGTTTTGTTCCTCGTGACCGCTAGCCGTCCTGCTAGCTCCTTCCAAGCCTGTGTTTGCTCCTCGTGACAGCTAGCCGTCCTGCTAGCTCCATCCAAGACTGTGTTTTGTTCCTCGTGACAGCTAGCCGTCCTGCTAGCTCCTTCCAAGCCTGTGTTTGTTCCTCGTAACAGCTAGCCGTCCTGCTAGCTCCATCCAAGCCGGTGTTTGTTCCTCGTGACAGCTAGCCGTCCTGCTAGCTCCTTCCAAGCCTGTGTTTGTTCCTCGTAACAGCTAGCCGTCCTGCTAGCTCCATCCAAGCCTGTGTTTGTTCCTCGTGACAGCTAGCCGTCCTGCTAGCTCCATCCAAGCCTGTGTTTGTTCCTCGTGACAGCTAGCCGTCCTGCTAGCTCCATCCAAGACTGTGTTTTGTTCCTCGTGACAGCTAGCCGTCCTGCTAGCTCCTTCCAAGCCTGTGTTTGTTCCTCGTGACAGCTAGCCGTCCTGCTAGCCCCATCCAAGACTGTGTTTTGTTCCTCGTGTCAGCTAGCCGTCCTGCTAGCTCCTTCCTAGCCTGTGTTTGTTCCTCGTGACAGCTAGCCGTCCTGCTAGCTCCATCCAAGACTGTGTTTTGTCCCTCGTGCCAGCTAGCCGTCCTGCTAGCTCCTTCCAAGCCTGTGTTTGTTCCCCGTGACAGCTAGCCGTCCTGCTAGTTCCTTCCAAGACTGTGTTTGTTCCTCGTGGCAGCTAGGCGCCCTGCTAGCTATTTCCAAGACTGTGTTTGTTACTGCTCAGCTAGCCGCCCGGCTAGGTACGCTCACCAAGGACTCTGTATCCACAGCCAGCCAGGTCATCCGTCACCCCGTGGTTCCAGCAGTCCTGCTGGCCGCCCGCAGCTGGGGGCTCAACCCTCGGTGAACGGCGGTCGCCGCGGGTGAAGATTCGGGGTGCTCGGCTATTTCCTGGGCCTAGTGGAGCTCGGGAAAACTCGAGAGCTCACCAACACCAGAGTGACATCAGAGCCGCGACACTTGGGCAGGGATGGGTTCTCAGCACCTCTGGGTTTGAGGGTGCCCAGTCTCTGGCATATGGTCTTTTTCGTAGACCAAATGTATGTAGATGCACATGATAAATAGTTGTTATGGATATCCAGACAATCTGACTTTTTTTGTGGCCTTTGAAGATTGGATCAGACTCCACTTGGCTTCAGGGTCACTTTGTCATGGGGTTGGGAGGGAACAGTGTGGGGTCATAGCCTGAAAATCTTCAAGTCATAATGTTGGGAGTTCATGAAGGAAGTGTGAAGGGCTCTGGCAGAAACGATCCCAGAGTCTGGATGCTGGGAATATACATTTAGGTGCCTTAAAAATTTGAGTGCATACAAATTGTAATAAACCTATGAATTATCACATGTACAATTGATTTTTCTGTGTTAGAAAATTTTAATGCACATACATCGCCAAATTCTATAAAGCTGGCCATCCAAATTTACACTTACCCCCGGCTTCTATATATGGTGTCCACAACTGGACGCTGATCTAAGATGTGCACCCAACCAAATTGACTAAGGAGTTAATTAGTGCAAATAATTGACTGCTAATAGGTGCCAATTTCAACATCATGCTACACGCTATTCTATTATAATCTGCGCTGAAATCCCATCACATGTAACCCAAAAGGGGGTGTGGGCATGGGAGGTGGATCGTGGGCATTCCTAAAATGTGTGCTCAATGTTCTAGAGGACCCCCAAATTGGGTGCCAGGAATTACACCTGGTTCGCAGCAGGCATAAGGAGGCCAAGTGCCCAAATGCGGTGCCACAATCTGTACTCAACGCTGTTGAATAATGGACGCTCATCTTTGAGTGCCCATTGTAGAATAACATTGAGCATGCGATTTTTAAGTGCCATTTACTGACTATAGCCCTTAGTGCGTAAAGTTGCCCACGCAATTTACAGAAAAAGATCAATTATGTGCGCAACTGAATTCAATAATTGGAGTTAGCCAATTATTGGCTATAATTGACCTTAATTGGCAACAAGTAGTAGTAACACATGCAGCTTCCTTTAGTCACTATTCTGTAAGTTGCGTGCTCAAATCTCAGAGTGTGCAACTTCCAGGGATTGTGGCCATGGGAGAAGCATGGGCGGGTAAGGGGTGTGTCAGGCAGTTGGGCGCACATGTTATTGAATACTATCGTTTACACTAGCCTCTGAGCTGGCATAAGTTCTCGTGCTTAACATGAGGACATCCGTACAGATCTACTGTTATAGAATTCGTGCTCAGCGAGCATCAACCTGGTACCTAAATTTCAGCGCCATTTCTTGGAAGTTCCCCCAATATATGTGCGTGAAAAATGAATGTGCGAAACTAGCCAAAAACGCACCTGAAAACTGCAGATGTTTGATGCTGGGGTTTTAAAGTCCAAACTCAAACACTGAAAGGCTTCTTTGGCATGCAATTCAGCTGTTGTAGTTGTTTTTGCTCTTTGAATTTTAGGATGTTAATAAATGACCAGAGATTATTGCTGGCTTGTGGGGGGACAAAGGTCTTTGCAAGCAGAAAAAGTGCTTAATCTTCCCCTCTTAGGTGTATGTAATATTAAATGAATCGATGAGAAAAGTAACATTGTGCATCCATTTATTTACACAGGAGGGGAATGAGCTGGACTAATGAGGCAGAAATTGCACTGGTTTTAATTCTGCACAAATGTTTTGTTTAAGAAAGAACTAAAATGTACTCCAGCATTGCACGCACAGTACATCTTATTATTACAAGACATAACCCTCTTATTATTTTATCCATAACTTATTTTCATTTTTATTATCATCTTTCATTACGTTTCCCAATGTTTATACTTCTCTCTGAATGCAAGATATCATTTTTTCTATATGTGATATATTATCCATTTTTTATATTAAAAAAAACCCCCACCATTGTATGCTATTTTAACAGAATCATTATTATGTTTGATAACAATTATTTTACATTTTTATTACTCTTTCAATAGTATATTTTGAATATAGTTATTATTCACTTTGATACAAATTATAGCACAGTCTCATGTCATTTTGACAATAAACTTTGTTTATATTTTTTTTCTGGCTACCACATATGAATGTTTTCATAGTTGCCATTTCTCCAATGTGACACATTACATACATTTTGCATTTTATTACTTATATATTGTCTTGTATATTAATTTACATATCATAATTGTTTTACAAGTTTATCATACACACAGGGGTGTGCTGGTAAATTTTTAACAAAAGGCTCTTTCTCCGGACGTAGCCAGCTCCGCAGTTGGAAGGGCCAGGGGTGGCCGGGGGGTGGGGGGGAGCAACACTTGCCTCTCTCTCCTCCCTCCCTTCGTGCGGGCACTCTAGGCATACCTTTGCTGGCAACCAATAAATAGACTGCCACCACTCCCAACGTCTTGCTCTGAGCAGCATGCTGAAACTTCTCACACATGCTGTTGAAGTCCCAGCCTTCTGCTCAGAGCTGGAAACAAGGAGCGGGGAGCAGCAGCAGTCTATTTACGTGGCTGGCAGGGCTCAGCATCCCCACCAGCAAAGTAAAAGACAATTCAGCAGGGGGCCCAAGCCCACATTTTGGGAGCCAGTTGTTAAAGTAGCCATGGAGAGCCTTCTTTAACAACCGGCTCCCAAAATTCTTAAAAACTTAACAACCGGCTCTTGCAAGCCTGTGAGAGCCTGCTCCAGCACACCACTGCATACACATTGTCTTATATGGTATGTGTGAGAATGTATGTCCTTAGACTCCTGAAGCAGGCCTGTGGCCGAAACACAGATCTGTGTTGAGTCTAATGTTTAAATCTTTTTTATTGACTGAAAGAGCAATGCAAACCAACATTAACTTCCACATTAACATTGTACAAGTATCAATTAAAAAGAAAAAAAAAGAAAAAATAAAATCTTCTAACATTCCAGTCAATGAAGTTTTTCTTTTTATCCCCCCGCCCCCCCTCCCCTTCCCTAAACCCTCTGCTTTATAGTTCAACATTTTATTGTGACCATACATAATTCTCCATTTATTCATAATTCCCATTACATATTCATCCTCTTTCAATACCGTCCTCATTCCTATCTCTTATGGTCCCACTAAGAACAAATATTATAATATAAAAAAAAAAAAAAAAAATCTCCCTCTTTACAGTCTATTCAACAGGAAACTGCGGGCTCTTGAGGATAATGATTGTATGTACATTTCCCAGATTCCCAAAAACACCTTTCTTCTCTTGGGGGAAGATCCCACCACCCTTCTTTCCTGCAAAAGCAAGTCATATAATCGGTTTCTCCAGTGCCAATAATCTGGCGGCTCCTCTGTCATCCAGCCATTCAAAATAAGCTTCTTTCCCAGTATGCTGGCCTTGCGGATGAACTGCCGAGCCCCTTTCTGCGGAACTGCTAATGTTTCATATTGATCTAACAAGACCCCCAAGGGGGAAAACTGAATTTTATGCTGCAACACCTTTTCCAAGTATTGAGCTATTTGCCTCCAAAAATTTTGTATTTTGTAACAGTCCCATAAGTAGTGAAATAGCGTGCCCTCTCCCTGCCGACACTTAGAGCACAAAGGATCCGGGATCCCTCCCATATGGAATACCTGAGACTTGGCCATGTATGCTCTGTGTAAAATTCTATATTGACATTCTCTCAGATTTGCGTTTCCTGACAGTGAGGGTATTCGTGACACTAGCTTCCGAAAGTTAATTTGCAAATTAGGCTGTCTCAAATCTCTCGCCCACTTCTGTTGTATTTTGCCCGTCTCCTTCCCTCCTCCCCTGTGTTGAGTCTATAATAAAATGTATTTGTTTGACCCTGCTGTCCAAGTTTCTGGAGTCATTGGTCCACTTCCCACTCCTTCTTTTGTTTGTTGGTTCCGTGGGATTCTGTTGTTCATCCACCTAGGTGGATTACCCATCCTTGTCCAACTCATCCTATCAAATGCTTTCTCTGCACCCAACCCCACCAGCAGAGATGGATGACTTCTCTGATGACACCCAACCACTGCAGCTAAGACTTTATGAATATTGAAAACGCCTACCACCCGTGACAAACCCCTCCCATTCTTCCCCACAAATTGGAGAATAAAGTAAATCTGTAAAATCTTTGCCAGTAAATTGGTATCTAATTCAATAAAGAAATAGGGTGGTATGATTCCAACAACTGGTAGAACTCTGCTCCTGCAACCATCAGGGCCCGAGGTCTTACAGAGTCTAAACCCTCTAATGACCGTTTGAATTTATCCTGTGGTAATTGGTGCATTAAGGGCTTCCATATTAACTGAATCGAGACTCGGCAATTACACTGCTCATCTTGCATCAATTGCTCCATGGTCTCAATGTCATCGGCGTACATCCACTAAAAAAATGAGTCTTAGAAAATACTCCACTGTCTTTGCAACTTAAGTAGTAGCAATCTCCTCCATATCCTTTGCTATTGAAATAACTCTAATCCCAATCCAGGTCTTGGTAAGATTCGCTAATAACTTACCTGGCTTATTCCCAAAGCTATGCAGCTGATAATTGCGATACATTAACATTTTATAGAATTGCTCATGGATAAGTGAACTGAGACCTGTGTGGCTACTAGACTATCCTTATTAGAGGGGGGCAGACACCTAAGGTAGGCCATTTTAGCATTATTCACGGTGGCAAACTCTGCAGCAGCCCATCCACCATCTTGTCTTCACTGAACTTCCATCTGTCTTTGATCCTTTGATAATTTTTTTGAGCCTTAGACTCCGTGACTTAACCTGATTTCATAATATATCTGTCCATAAACTACTTGTCTGCTACTTAGAGAGGTAAAGGTCTTAAATTTCCTGTGGCCAAATGTGATGGGTTTGACTGGTAACAGGCCCTCAGAGCAGCTCAGACACATTCCCCTGCTCCTCTCACAGCATCACTCGGTCTCCCTGGAGAATTCATTCTTATAATGTGTAAAGATAAAGGTGTTCTAAAGATGAGGGGATTCTTCAAAACGCTGTAGAGTGATATGCTGCTTTTTCTCTTTCAGGAAAATGTTGTACTGGCAGTGATTACTGTAGAAACAATAGTCATTTCTGAAAGGTTTTTTCCATTATCTCTCTATATAAAAGGCAACACCAACGTTCTATGAAGCCTCCAGCCGGAAGTGTGAAGGGGGCGAGATATCCGGTTTCCCTATGAGTGTCTGCCCCGCCCTCTCTGTAACACAGTCAGTGAAGGAAAACAGCAGAGCACGAAATCAAATCGCTGGCTCTGTAACAGTGAAGGACTCAGAGGGGGGAGGGGAGAGAGGCCAGAGGGCAGGGACACACACACTCCCCCATGCACACATCTCTCTATATAAAAGGCAACACCAACGTTCTATGAAGCCTCCAGCCGGAAGTGTGAAGGGGGCGAGATATCCGGTTTCCCTATGAGTGTCTGCCCCGCCCTCTCTGTAACACAGTCAGTGAAGGAAAACAGCAGAGCACGAAATCAAATCCCTGGCTCTGTAACAGTGAAGGACTCAGAGGGGGGAGGGGAGAGAGGCCAGAGGGCAGGGACACACACACTCCCACATGCACACAGAAGAAAACATTGCTAGCCCCCGTTTCATTTGCATCAGAAACGGGGCTTTTTTACTAGTATGTAATAAAAGTGAGACAACTATCAGGCAACCAATTCATTGTGACATCACTGATGAGGTTGGCTGTTATTGGTGAGATGACGCATTATGACATCACAATAGCAGCTCTAGTGACCAGAGACTAAAACTCTTCACACTAAGGGGGGGGGGGGGGGGAGGGTATAGTTATCAATGTGCTACTATTAAGATGTGTTATTTTACCACTAACTCGTGTTATTTTAGCACAGGTCCCATTTTGTTTCAATGAGACCTAGATACAAATAACTGGGGTTAACAGTAAAATAACACATCTTAATGGTAATGTTGATAACTTCCTCTCTTAATTAAAGAAAAAAATGTCTCTAGAAATGGAAATCATTGCTATATGTAATAAAAGTGAGCCAAGTAGAGGGCAGCCAATTCATTGTGACATCACTGATGAGGTTGGCTCTTATTGGTGGACTGAGGCATTATGACATCACAATATCAGCTCTGGTTAGCAGAGACTGAAACTCTTCACACTAAGGAGGGAAGTTATGAACGTGGGCTGCTGTTAAGACGTGTTATTTCACCACTAACTCGTCCTATTTTAGCACAGGTCCCATTTTGTTTCAATGAGACCTAGATACAAATAACTGGGGTTAACAGTAAAATAACACATCTTAATGTAGCCCATGTTGATAACGTCCATCCTTATTAACGAAAATAGAAATGTCTCTAGAAATGGAAATCACTGCTATCTCTCTATATAAAAGGCAACACCAACGTTCTATGAAGCCTCCAGCCGGAAGTGTGAAGGGGGCGAGATATCCGGTTTCCCTATGAGTGTCTGCCCCGCCCTCTCTGTAACACAGTCAGTGAAGGAAAACAGCAGAGCACGAAATCAAATCGCTGGCTCTGTAACAGTGAAGGACTCAGAGGGGGGAGGGGAGAGAGGCCAGGGGGCAGGGACACACACACTCCCACATGCACACAGAAGAAAACATTGCTAGCCCCCATTTCATTTGCATCAGAAACGGGGCTTTTTTACTATCTCTCTATATAAAAGGCACCACCAACGTTCTATGAAGCCTCCAGCCGGAAGTGTGAAGGGGGCGAGATATCCGGTTTCCCTATGAGTGTCTGCCCCGCCCTCTCTGTAACACATGTCAGTGAAGGAAACCAGCAGAGCACGAAATCAAATCGCTGGCTCTGTAACAGTGAAGGACTCAGAGGGGGGAGGGGAGAGAGGCCAGAGGGCAGGGACACACACACTCCCACATGCACACAGAAGAAAACATTGCTAGCCCCCATTTCATTTGCATCAGAAACGGGGCTTTTTTACTATCTCTCTATATAAAAGGCACCACCAACGTTCTATGAAGCCTCCAGCCGGAAGTGTGAAGGGGGCGAGATATCCGGTTTCCCTATGAGTGTCTGCCCCGCCCTCTCTGTAACACAGTCAGTGAAGGAAAACAGCAGAGCACGAAATCAAATCGCTGGCTCTGTAACAGTGAAGGACTCAGAGGGGGGAGGGGAGAGAGGCCAGAGGGCAGGGACACACACACTCCCACATGCACACAGAAGAAAACATTGCTAGCCCCCATTTCATTTGCATCAGAAACGGGGCTTTTTTACTAGTAAACCATAAAATTGTACTGCTTTGTCACCCTCCTGTCTCCATGCATATCTCCCTGTCCCTCCTCCTGTCTCTCACCTATCCACCCCCACCCTGTTAGACTGTCACTGGAATGCTTTGATGTTTCACTTAAATATACTGTCATCTACCAACATTTGCTTATTTCCGATCTGAGAAGAAGGGCAACCTTCGAAAGCTAATCAAGTGGTTAGGGTGGTGGACTTTGGTCCTGGGGAACTGAGGAACTGAGTCTGATTCCCACTTCAGGCACAGGCAGCTCCTTGTGACTCTGGGCAAGTCACTTAACCCTCCATTGCCCCATGTAAGCCGCATTGAGCCTGCCTTGAGTGGGAAAGCGCGGGGTACAAATGTAACAAAAAAAAAAAAGGTATCATCTTATTTTCTCTTCCATGTTTTATTTTGTTTTATTTCTATTGATTACCTTTAAAAGTGGACTAACACGGCTACCACACACCTCTCCCACGTCATTGAAACTGTGTTTATGCTGGAAGGCATTATTTCACAACTGAAGAGATTTTGGAAACTCTGAGGTGACATTGTACTGAGTAGGTCCGATTCCTTTTCTTCTGTAGACCTGACCTGTGATTTTGGTGTTGACCTTTTGGCTTCTGTATTGCAGGGGCTACTCGAAAGACGATAGTAGCTGGTTTCGCTCCTTGTTTGTCCACAAGGTTGATCCCCGTAAGGATGCGCACTCTACCCTACTGGCAAAGAAAGAAACTAGAGGCCTGTACAAGATCCAGTGTGAGTTTTTCTGCATGTTATTCTACCTCTTGTCAGTGCAACTCAGTGCTAACAGTGGGCACTCTTATTTCAATACTGGGACGTGCACACATTTTACGTTTTTTTTTACAATAATGTGTATGTTGCTTTGACAACGTTTTAGACATATTTTCCTTCTGTTAAATATGTACTGATATATCTAGTGATATGCAGACGTTTTTATTACATTTGTCCATTTATCGTTTTGTTTACACAATTTTGTTTGAAATGCATGCTTTCACCTTTTTTAATGCGATGATTATACAGCTCTTCCGAAGTCATGCATAAGTACCTCTTCACATCAGTACATTTCGTTTTTATATTGTACCAATGATTACTGTTTTTCAGCAGTCGGTATGACACAATTTGCTGTATCCCCATGTCTGTTGTTACCTCACCTGCCTCATACTTTTCTATAACTCTCATCATTCATTTCCCACCTCCGCTTACTTAGCACCTTTATTTCTCATGCATTCCTATTCATTAATTTTCTCTACATTTTATCACTTACAGAACGACCATAAATTTTATATTGTCCATGCAACATCTTTTTTGTCTTTTGCCAGAGCCGGTGGTGGGAGGCAGGGATAGTGCTGGGCAGACTTATACGGTCTGTGCCAGAGCTGGTGGTGGGAGGCGGGACTGGTAGTTGGGAGGCGAGGATAGTGCTGGGCAGACTTATACGGTCTGTGCCCTGAAGAGGACAGTACAAATAAAAAAGTAGCACATATGAATTTATCTTCTTGGGCAGACTGGATGGACCGTGCAGGTCTTTTTTCTGCCGTCATCTACTATGTTACTATGTATCTCACCATCCGCTGCCCTTTCAGGACAGGGACTTGCACATTTCACTAGTTTGCTGATGCGTTTCAGTGAGCAACTGTCAGTCGTTCTCCTGCTGAAAGAAGCTTTGTAGAAAGGTGTGTGTACATGTAGTGATCTACAATGCAAAAAGGGCAAGAATGTTAAGTGTTACAACAGAGCAGGGGTCCTCAAGGTCTACAACCCAGCCTGGTTTTCAGGATTTCCACCATGAATATGTATGAGATCTATTTGCATTCAGGGCTTCAATTGCATTCAAATAGGTCTCATACATATTCATGGTGGAAAGCCTGAAATCCAGTCTGGGTTGTGGATCTCGAGGACCGGATTTGAGGATCCCTGCAATAGAGGGCAAGCTGATAGCTGGTTACTACTACTATTAGTACTAATACTAATCATACTACTACTACTAATAATACTGATGATAATCATAGTAACATAGTAACATAGTAGATGACGGCAGAAAAAGACCTGCACGGTCCATCCAGTCTGCCCAACAAGATAACTCATATTTGCTGCTTTTTGTGTATACCCTACTTTGATTTGTACCTGTGCTCTTCAGAGCACAGACCGTATATGTCTGCCCCACCTCCCAACCACCGGCTCTGGCACAGACCGTATAAGTCTGCCCCGCCTCCCGATCTTGACTAAGCTTCTGAGGATCCATTCCTTCGGCACAGGATTCCTTTATGCTTATCCCACGCATGTTTGAATTCCGTTACCATTTTCATTTCCACCACCTCCCGCGGGAGGGCATTCCAATCTTAGAAATTTCTTAGAAAATCTTAGAAAATTCCAAGTAACATACATGAGTGAATCTCTACATAAAGGCGGTTAATAAATCCCAATAAACAAATAAATAAAAACAGTGTTTAAAAATAACATATAACATAGAAATCTACACAGGCAATAAAAGCAAAACAGCGACAGAAAACTAAAACAGAAAATCATACAAAAACCCGCACAACTGGGAATGAATTACACAAACTTTCTCCTGCAACTGAGTAGAGGAGTGTGGTAGCCGTGTTAGTCCACTCTTAAGGTTATCAATAGAAATCAAACAAAATAAAATCATTTCTAAAGCGCTACAAGGTGCTTTACACAAACACATAAGAGATGGTCCCTGCTCAACAGAGCTTACAATCTATTCAACACAGACAACGGAATTAGGGCAGTGGTTCCCAATCCTGGTCCTGGAGGCACCCCAGCCAGTCAGGTTTTCAGGATACCCAAAATGAATATTCAGGAGAGAGATTTGCATGCACTGCCTCCACTGCATGCAAATCTCTCTCATGAATATGAGATAAACCATCCAAATCTAACAGGCCACCTCAACACAATCCTATTCTACAGACCCCCAGGGAAATGGCAAGACTCCCAAACACAATTCATGGATTTCATCTCGAATTCCTGCGTATCTTCCTCAAACATCCTCATACTAGGAGACATCAACTTACACCTAGAAGATGACACCTCATTAAGCACACGAGAGTTCAAAGAATTCCTAAAACTTTGGGATCTACAAGCACCTTACATGCAACCGACTCATGAAAAAGGACACACACTAGATATCATAACAAACAAATTCGAATCGGATTCAACCATCATGATCACGGACACAAGTTGGACACCTACACTATGGTCAGACCACCATAAAGCAAATGTCACTCTCTGCTGGCGAAAAACACACTTAAACACGACCAATAAACCCGAGCGAACAACATACACAACGAGAGGAAAAATAGACTCCGCGACATTCTGGCAACAAATCTACCAGTACGAATGGACAACAAACGCTGACACCATCCAATTCCTCCAAGAATGGGATGAGCTATGTACAACAACATTAGACAAAATCGCCCCAACCCAAACCAGAACATCACACAGGAAAAAAACAAACCCATGGTTCACCGAAGAGCTGAAAAAACTTAAAACACAAGTCAGGAAACTAGAACGAGCTTGGAACAAAAAGAAAGACGAACAAACACTAAACGACTGGAAACTACTTCGGAGAAAATACAAATACACCATAAAACAAACAAAAAGACAACACTACAAAACAATAATAGGACCAAATTACAAAGACACACATAAACTCTTCAGCCTTGTGAACAAACTGCTAGATACCACACCAGTTACAAATAACGGTGAAAATATACCAGACGTCGACAACCTTGCGAAGTACTTCAAGGAGAAAATCATACTATTACGACACAAAATACCCGCCAGTCCCATAGAATACGCCACTCTTCTAGACTGTCTGGACCCAGAAGAAGGAGCACACCCAGCAGACAGAACCTGGACCGAGTTCGAACCACTACCAGAAGACCTCATCTCTAAAACTCTCAAAAAATATGCCAAATCCAACTGCAAACTAGACGCATGCCCAAACAGCCTCATGAAATCAGCCCCTCAACAATTCACAACTGACCTAACGAATCATGTAAATTACATGTTACAAAATGGACTCTTCCCAAAAGAAAAAGGAAAAATCTTACTCACCCCAATTCCAAAAGATACAAAGAAAAACTTGAGCGAAATTACCAACTACAGACCAGTAGCATCCATACCACTAATAACCAAATTAACCGAAGGGATGGTAACCAAACAACTCACAAACTATCTAAACAAACACTCAATACTGCATGATGCCCAATCCGGATTCCGGTCGAACCATAGCACAGAAACAGTACTAGTCACCCTTATGACCAAATTTAAGCAAATAATAGCAACCGGGAACAATATACTCCTCCTACAATTTGACATGTCAAGCGCCTTTGACATGGTCGACCACGAAATCCTACTACACATACTTGAATACTTCGGCATTGGAGGAAATGTCCTAAGCTGGTTCAAGGGGTTCCTAACCCTGCGCTCGTATCAAGTTACATCACACTCAACCACGTCCAAGGCATGGATACCTGAATGTGGAGTTCCACAAGGATCACCTCTCTCACCAACTATTTTCAACCTAATGATGATCCCTCTAGCAAAACTCCTATCAAACCATAACCTCAATCCACATATATACGCTGATGATGTGACAATATATATCCCTTTCAAACAAGACATCAAAGAAATCTCCAACGAAATCAATCAAAGCCTACACATCATGAACACATGGGCAGACACATTCCGTCTGAAATTAAATGCAGAAAAAACTCAATGCCTGGTACTCACCTCCCTACACAACACCAACGAATTCAACGCGATAAACACAGCAAACCTAAACCTTCCAATCTCAGAAACGCTAAAAATCCTTGGAGTCACTATCGACCGCCACATAACACTGGAAACCCACGCAAACAACACAACTAAGAAGATGTTCTACTGCATGTGGAAACTGAAAAGGATAAGACCACTCTTCCCAAGATTCGTCTTTCGTAACCTAGTGCAATCCCTCGTCCTCAGCCATCTGGACTACTGCAACTCATTATACGCAGGCGGCAAAGAGCAAACACTGAGGAAACTTCAAACAGCCCAAAACACAGCAGCCAGACTCATCTTCGGAAAACCAAAATATGAAAGGGCAACACCACTACGAGAGAAACTACACTGGCTTCCACTGAAGGAACGCATCACCTTCAAGGTATGCACACTAGTCCACAAGATCATCTACGGCGAAGCCCCAGCATACATGTCCGAGTTGATTGACCTACCACCCAGAAATGCCAGGAGATCTTCCCGAACATACCTCAACCTCCATTTCCCTACTTTCAAGGGCGTGAAATACAAGACGCTACACGCGTCAACCTTTTCTCACACGAGCACGCAGCTTTGGAACTCACTGCCATGCAACTTAAGAGCGATCCACGAACAAGCATCCTTCCGCAGATTACTGAAGACCCACTTGTTTGAGACAACCTACGGAAAAAACCTAAACACATAGAGTCTACACTCACTTACATCAATGCATCACACATCCACTCAAGATCTCTCATTCCCCCCAATTCCACATAACTCATACATATACTTACAGGAATAGGTAAACCATGTGCCTATATGTCTTAACACTGCCCTTAAACTTCCTATTATCTCCTCCCAAAGTCTCCCTGTTGATGTCCCATTGTGATATTCCTAATGATAATTTGATTATCTCGCATAACTTGTACAATGTAACCCATAACCAATTTGTATCAACTGTATTCTCTTTATTCAAATCTTATTGTAAGCCACACTGAGCCCGCAAAGAGGTGGGAAAATGTGGGATACAAATGCAAACAATAAATAAATAAACCACTGGATTAAGGGGAATTATTTATTGTGGGAATGATTAAAACAACTTAGGTATTGAACAGATTGATAAGGGGTTAAGAATTAAAAGCAGCCTCAAAAAGGTGGGCTTTTACCCTGAATTAGAATAGGGTTAGGGATGGAGCATGATGCGTCGGCTCAGGAAGTCTATTGATCACTCACCAGATACCCTGCGCCAGTGGCGTTCCTAGGGTGGCTGACATCTGGGGCGGATCGCCGATGGACACCCCCCGGATGCATTTTTACCTGCTGGGGGGGGGGGGGGTGCCGCGCGCCTGTCTGCTTCGCTCGTTCCATGCTCCCCCTGCCCCGGAACAGGAAGTAACCTGTTCCGGGGCAGAGGGAGCATGGAACGAGTGGAGCAGACAGGCGCGCGGCACCCCCCCCAGCGGTGTGCACCCGGGGCAGACCGCACCCACCGCCCCCCCCCCCTAGGAATGCCACTGCGTGGGGCTGTGGAGGCCTAACCCCCCCCAAAAAAATTTTCCTCTGGGCCCCTGGTTTTGCTGGCAGGGGTCCCCAACCCCCGCCAGCTGAAACGATGTCCAACGCCGGTCTCTGGCCCTGCTCTGTCTTCCCCTCACGTCCAGCACGCTCCTTTTAGTGAAACTGAGCACGCTCAATTTCACTAAAAGGAGCATGCAGGATGTAAGGGGAAGACAGAGCAGGGCAGGCAATGCCACGGCACCAGAGACCGGCGCTGGACAACACTTGAGCTGGCAGGGGTTGGGGACCCCCGCCAGCCAAGGTGTTTGCTTCGGCAGTGGGTGGGGAGCAGTAGGGCAGTGGGAGAGAGTGGCGGGGCAGCAGACCAAAATGTGCCCCCTCCCACCGCTAGGTCTGGCTACGCTGCTGCCCTGCGCTAGGTATAACTGCTGTTTTTGTGCCC
Organism: Microcaecilia unicolor; assembly: GCF_901765095.1. Classification (NCBI taxonomy): domain Eukaryota; kingdom Metazoa; phylum Chordata; class Amphibia; order Gymnophiona; family Siphonopidae; genus Microcaecilia; species Microcaecilia unicolor. Next base: position 13,371,232 of record NC_044041.1, on the reverse strand, counting down.
TCAGCTAAGGCCCAGGCTGCTGGAGCGGAGATTCTAGGTGTCGGTTCCCTTTCTGTTATGACTCATTTCTTTTGTTTCTTCTTCCAGTTCACAACGTGAAACCCGAATGCCTGGATGCTTACAACAGTCTGACGTGAGTCTCTGTTCACACTCTGTGCGTGGTAGAAGCTTATCTGGGCTCCCGTGTAGCAGAACTTGCCGGCAGGAACTAGTCAGGGGCCCTCTCTCAACCTGGGCCCCAGAGATCCATAATCCAGGCCAGGGAGGCTATGTCCAAGTCCTGTCTTTACAAGAACAAAGTAGACTCATTACAGGAGATCATCGGACAAAGGCTGTTATTTTAGAAACCCTATTCATGATTCGCATACTTGGTAACGTAGTAGATGATGGCAGATAAAGACCTGTATGGTCCATCCAGTCTGCCCAACAAGATAAACGTTTTGCTTTTTCGAAAGTGGTTACATTTGCTATTCAGATTTGGGACGTGTAGCACAAAATGTCCAAAGTCCGACTTAGACATCGTATCAAAAATTCCCCCTCCATGTAACTTTCTAAGTCTAAGTGGTTTGAAATTACACCTCTATCAGGCTCATTTTCAAAAGAGAAAAATGTCCAAAAAGTGACATTGGACATTTATCTCACAAAGACGTCCAAATCAGTATTTTCGAAACCTATTTTTAGACGTCTTTTTCTCTGAAGTCCGTCAGAAGGACGTCTAAATCTCAAGGGGGCGTGCCAGGGGTGTGTGTGTTCAAGGCGGGACTTGGGTGTTCCTAAGAGTTAGACGTCTTTCAGCCATAATGAAACAAAACAAAAACTTGGACGTTTTGAGCTAGACCTACCTGTTTTTATAAAAAATAGCTGCATTGGGAATTGAACCCACTTCCCCAGGATCAACGTCTGCTGCACTAGCCACTAGGCTACTCCTCTACTCCACACAAGAGGTGTCCCAAATGACCACTGGAGGGAATCGGGGATCACTTCCTCTTACTCCCCTAAATCACAAAACATGTTTCCAAACAGCATTTTCAAAAGGAAAAGATAGACCCTTTTTTTTTTTTTTAGAAAATGACCTTTCCTGTTCTGATTTTGGATGTTTTACAAAAAAACGTCCAAATTCAGACTTAGATGTCATATCCAAAAATGCCCCTTGTGCATTTGACTTGCCCAAAGTCACAAGGAGCAGGCAGTGGGAATTGAACCCATGTTGCCAGGATCAAAGCCCGCTGCACTAACCATTAAGCCACTCCTCCTCTGTTTTGGACGTCTTTTGTTTGAAAATGAACCAAAACCAAAAAGGACGTTCAAATCACAAGACATCCATAGCATTTTAGAACACAAAATATAGATGCCCATTTTCAAGTCCTTACTCAAGGCCCATCTCTTCTCCCTTGCTTTTGGCGCCTAACCACCTTCCCATTCCTGATACCTACACTTACATAGTTTTTACCTCTAGATTGTAAGCTCTCTTGAGCAGGGACTGTCCTTCCCCATGTTTTAAACTTGTACAGCGCTGCGTAACCCTGGCAGCGCTATAGAAATGCTAAGTAGTAGTAGTAGTAGTAGATGTCTATCTTTTTCGAAAATGACCTTCTTTCCTGTTCAGAATTTGGACATTTTTGTAAATGTCCAAATTCTGATTTAGACATTCTATCGAAAATGCCCCTCCACGTGACTTAACCCAAGGTCACAAGGACTACAGCTTTATACTGCTTATGAATACGTAATAGAAGAATATAGCTCTTATACAAACTTAGAGTGTAGTGCAGAAAACATCTAATATGATGATATAAATATACAAAGTTTTAAATAATTTAGTTTCCTGTAAACAGGGCCGCCGAGACGGGAAAGGGGGGGGGGAGCAAAATTCCCTGGGCCCGGGCCACCAAGGAGGGCCCGGCACCAGAGTCTCTCGCCCTCTCCTGCTCCCAGGACGCTGGCGCCGCAGTCCCGTCTCCTGCTGCCTACCCTCGGCTCCCTTCTATCCGAGCCCCTGCATTAAAAAAAAAATCTCTAAAGCAGCAGCGCCTTCTCTGTGAAAGGGGCAGATCGCCTCGGGCAGCCCTTCCCTCACTGTGCCCCGCCCTCCTCTGATGTAACTTCCTATTTCCGTGAGGGCGGGACACAGTGAGGGAAGGCCCGCCCGAGGCGATCTGCCCCTTTCACACAGAAGGCTAGAGATCTTTTTTTTTTTTTTTTAATTTAAATGAAGGGGGTCGGATGGCAGGCAGAAGGGAGCAGAGGGTAGGTAGATGGAGACTGGGAACTGCGGCACAGGAGAGGGAGGCGACAGAAGTAGCAATTGAGGGGTGGGGGGGGGGGTGATCCTTGGGGGGGGGGGTGCGATCTTGCCTCGGGCCTGGCTCAGTCTCTAGGCGGCCCTGCCTGTAAAAAGTAGATTATAACTAGAGATCTGTGGAGTTTATTCCCAGCAGAGGTGAACAGGTATTGTCACGTTAAACTGAATTTAAAAAGGTAGTTGAAAAGCATCTGCATTGATGGTGGCTACTTTCCTCTGCAGGGAACAGGTGCTGCCAAAGTTACACAAGGATCCAGATTACCCGTGTGACCTGGTGGGGAACTGGAACACCTGGTATGGAGAGCAGGATCAGGCAGGTGAGCTGGGCAAGGCAGTTTGTGAGCTGATGGTGCTGTCGGGCAAGAGATTTTGGCGCAGTTGGGTGAGTGAGGAGGAGGAGGAGGATCAGAAGGGAATAGGATCCAGTGAATGTTTAGTGCTCTAGGTTGGTCTTAGACATGCTGGGGCCTAGGCCCTGTTGGCAGGCTGTGCTGCCTTCACCTTCATGCAATTTTGGGGCTTGGGGGCAGGAGAGTGGAGGAGTAGCCTAGTGGTTAGTGCAGTGGACTTTGATCCTGGGGAACTGGGTTTGATTCCCACTGCAGCTCCTTCTGAGTCTGGGCAAGTCACTTAACCCTCCATTGCCCCAGGTACAAAATAAGTACCTTTATATATGTAAACCGCTTTGAATGTAGTTGCAAAATACCACAGAAAGGCGGTGTATCAAGTCCCATTTCCCTTTCTACAGTTGCACCTTCCCTTAATATCAGCCCTGTTCGGGTAGTTAGATAGATAGATGAACTGCCCGTGATCGGAGAGAGGCTGGGACACTCAGACAAGTGCTGGTGGCTTAAATCAGATAAAAGGGGAAGCCAGGTACTTAAAAAGGAGACCAGCAGATGTGGGATAGGGGCAGTTTTGTCAGCAGCAGTAGAGAAACACGCTAAGAGGGTTAGAGGCAAACTTAGGAAAAGTGGGCCTTAGCATAAGGAAAGGCTGGAGCCTGGCAGAGACTTCCTGAACATTCACACCAGGGAGGGGCCCTGCAGTGTCGAACTTAACTGTTATAGTATCTGTTTTCACATTACAGTGCATCTGTGGCGTTTCTCTGGTGGCTACTCTGCCCTCACAGACTGCATGAACAAACTGAGAAGTAACCAGGTACTGGAGAATGTTGAAAGACATAAATCTGGCGTCTCCTGTCTCAACCCTGACCTGTCCTTCTGATGAAGACATCGGTATCAAGTTTACTCCTGGGGGGGGGGGGGGGGGGGGGGGTTCTGCACAACTGTGCAATTCAGATTTCCTCACGTGCGCAGTATTCTTAGTCTGCAGAATTTGGCCAGTGACCTGTGTGGCCAGAGGAGGGGGGCCTGGAAGACAGTACGTCTAGCATTCACAAAAGGTGGGGTAGGAGGCAGCAGCTGTATGGATAGGAGGAAGAATCAGCAATCAGCCACTGTGACAGAACAGTGTGTTTTAAACTGTAAAATTGCCTTTATTAACTCTTGAAGTGCATTTTTCTAGTTTGGCCAGCAGGTGGTGCATGTTTTATGTTAAAACTGTTATAGAAAAGTGTATGTCCTCTTTTAGTTTCACTTAGTGAAGAAGTGAATCTACAGTACTGTGAGCAGTATACTTTTAAAACTTGTTGACTGGGTTCTGATTGGCCTGGAGTTTGAAATTACCCAGTAGTTGTTGCTGGCTATTGTTTCAGTCATAGCCCGGGAGAAAAGAGAGACAGATCTCTTTGCTGAGGCTCAGTGAATTATATGCCCTGACCTTTCCAGTTATTATTTAGCCAATATGCAAATGTTTAGTTAGTGTTATAATTGATCCATAATTCAGTTACTTGTTATTGTTTGATAATTGCACTTTTTTATTTGTTCATTGTTCCAGTGTGACAATAAACCTGTTTAGTTTGTTGACTCCGCCTGTCTGGACTGATAAAGAATCCTGGTGGTTTGCGTTTTGGGTCTGTGAGTGCTTTCTGGGAACTGTGGGACCACTGGGAGTGTGGCCGCCAGTAACCTAGAAATCACTGGAGATAATTTGAGAGCGGGAGACTCACCCGGAGGCGGCTGTGACCCAGTTGGTGGGAGGAGGGTGCTAGTGTAGAGCACAAACGGCAGGTGCAGGCGGACTTGAGCTGTGCTGTGAATAGACCCTCTAAGTGACTGCGGGGTAACCCCAGGCAGGTGGTTAGGCAGCATTTCGTGACAACCACCATTGTCAGAAAAGGCAGAACAGGAAACAGCTATGCAAGTGGGAAGAGGAGAGAAGCTCTGGCAGCAGTCATCCCTAGTGGATGGGAGAGGTGGCTGAGAAATGTCAGCTGTGCAGGAAAGAGGAAGAATCAAAATTGGAGAGAGGGACAAAGAATTGTAAAGAGAACAGAAATGGTAATTGAGAAGTGACAAGAGAATATTAGTGGGGGAGGGGGGGACAAAAAGCAAATGGCACCAAGGGAGCGAAAGAGTAAGAGAGCAAACTGGTGGACTGAACTTGAGGAGGGAAGTGTGAGCTGGTGAGTTGAGCCTGGGGACAGGATGGCCAAGGGTAGGGCTGATGGAGTTTGTGACTCTTCAAGGCTGTGGGGAGATACTCAGATATAGAATGTACTTCACAATCATCCTGCAGAAAATTCTACATCTTTGAATAACATTTTCTGTCTTCATTTTCAGTGAATAGTTGTTCAAAGATAATTGTTTTGTTATTTCTGACAAATCAAATGTGCAGAATTTTTTTGTGTGTGCACAATTCCCCTAGGAGTATAAGTTGCAATCTGACCAGGGGCGTAGCTACATGGGGCCACAGGGGCATGGGCCCCCATAGATTTGGCCCTGACCCCCCTCCCGCCACCAACCCTCCCCCCGCCGCTGCCGTCGGGTACCTTTGCTGGCGGGGGTCCCTAACCCCCGCCAGCTGAGGTCCTCAGGATATCAGACTCACAGAAACAGAATCCTGCCCTTACAGATCAGCAACGTGGCCGCCCTGGAGAAGAGGACTTCGGCTGGCGGGGTTGGGGACCCCCGCCAGCAAAGGTACCCGACAGCAGCGGTGGGGGAGGGTTGGCAGCAGCGAGAAGAGGGGGTCGAAAGGGTTGGCGCCGGGGTGGGGGTTAAAGGTGGTTGACGGCGGGGGGGGGGGTTTGGCGGGGGGGTTTGGCGGCAAGGGGGGGGGGCTAAAATGTGCCCCCTCACCTCTGGCTCTGGACCCCCCTCCCGCTGAAGTCTGGCTACGCCCCTGACACTGACATCTACTCTCAGAGCAATAAAGGATCAATTTACTAATGTGTCAGTTAAAGACCTTTACACAGCTCAGAATAGGATTCACACACCACTGATGCTGTGATCGATTCCCGCAGACCCCACTGAGTGAGTGTTTCACAGCGATTCCCCTCTTGTCTGTGTAGGAATACCTGCAGTTTCGCAAAGAGCGGAGTCACATGCTTCTGTCACGAAGGAATCAGCTGCTTTTGGAGTTCAGTTTCTGGAATGAGCCTTTGCCAAGGAAAGGCCCCAACATATATGAGCTGAGAACTTACAGATTAAAGGTGAGGAATTTTTCCTTATATTTTCACACTAATCTTTCCCCTATGAACCTTTTTCAGTGGCGGATGAAAGGGAAAAGGACTGCTGACCTTTTGGATCCGTAAAATCCGCCCCTTTCTTTCCGAGCACTCTACCAAAACCCTTATCTATACCCTTGTCACCTCTCGTTTAGACTACTGCAATCTGCTTTTTGCTGGCCTCCCACTTAGTCACCTCTCCCCCCTCCAGTCGGTTCAAAACTCTGCTGCCCGTCTCATCTTCCGCCAGGGTCGCTTTACTCATACTACCCCTCTCCTCAAGACCCTTCACTGGCTCCCTATCCGTTTTTGCATCCTGTTCAAACTTCTTCTACTAACCTATAAATGTACTCACTCTGCTGCTCCCCAGTATCTCTCCACACTCGTCCATCCCTACACCCCTTCCCGTGCACTCCGCTCCATGGATAAATCCTTCTTATCTGTTCCCTTCTCCACTGCTGCCAACTCCAGACTTCGCGCCTTCTGTCTCGCTGCACCCTACGCCTGGAATAAACTTCCTGAGCCCCTACGTCATGCCCCATCCTTGGCCACCTTTAAATCTAGACTGAAAGCCCACCTCTTTAACATTGCTTTTGACTCGTAACCACTTGTAACCACTCGCCTCCACCTACCCTCCTCTCTTCCTTCCCGTTCACATTAATTGATTTGATTTGCTTACTTTATCTATTTTTTGTCTATTAGATTGTAAGCTCTTTGAGCAGGGACTGTCTTTCTTCTATGTTTGTGCAGCGCTGCGTACGCCTTGTAGCGCTATAGAAATGCTAAATAGTAGTAGTAGTAGTAGTAGTAGTGTTAGACTGATATGAGAAATGACAGAAATGTTTTTCATAGTTAATTTTTATTTGATGTACTGTCAATCGTAAAATATCTAGGCAGTTTACAAGAGAAAAAGAAAATGTTGATAAACAAGGAAGGATCAAACCAAAGAGTCGAATTTACATTATCAAGTTATTATGTAACTAAATATATCAGTTTAGACTCGGAAACTGCCGAATGAGTTTCTGGAGGGAAACCTGTTTGTCCAGTCCTCGGTTTTAAATGTACATCACAGTGCATTGTGGTATATGTAGTTCTACATTTTATATTTACATCAACCCCACAAAGGGGCCTTTTACTAAAGTGTGTTAGGTTTTGCATGTACCACGCATTCAACACCAAAAACTAACGTGATAAATGCAAAGGCAACACGTTCTCTGCAGTTCCCACATAAAAGTGTTCTTTAGTGCATGGTACTTGGGCTCAGGGGCGTAGCCAGACTTCGGTGGGAGGGGGGTCCAGAGCCCGAGGTGAGGGGTCACATTTTAGCCTCCCTGCCGCTGCCGCCAACCCTCCCTGCCGTGGGCTACCTTTGCTGGCGGGGGACCCCAATCCCCGCCAGCCAAGGAGGTCCTCTTCTTCCCGCGAAGGCTTCGTTCTGTTTATGACGTCGACGTCAGAAACAGAACGAAGCCTTTGCAGGAAGAAGAGGACCTCCTTGGCTGGCGGGGATTGGGGTCCCCCGCCAGCAAAGGTAGCCCACAGCGATGGCGGGGGAGAGTTGGTGGCGGGAGGGGGGGGTCGAATAATAATAAAGAATGAAAACAATTACAATAAAACATAATACAAACATTAGAATCGGATACACAGAGGCTACAAATATGAGAACTAAAATACATTGAAAAAGAAGTTACAAAAATTGCAAGATAACATAAGATTATATACACAAAGGCTTCACATCCTCCTGCACTTTTCCCAAGATGATCAACGCTAATAACACACCTAAATTAGCATGTTATTAGCGTTGATCATTGGGGAGTTAATTCCCTGCGATGTTCTGGTGCTATCTTTAGGCCTCTGTTTCGGAACAGCACGGGGAAAGTCAGTAGGCAGGCGGCAGGCAAGAGAGTAATCCAGGTTCAGGCAAAAGTCAGTAGGCAGGCAAGAGAGTAATCCAGATGCAGGCAAATGTCAGTAGGCAGGCAAGAGAGTAATCCAGGTACAGGCAAAAGTCAGTAGGCAGGCAGCAGGCAAGAGAGTAATCTAGATGCAGGCGAAAGTCAGTAGGCCGGCGGCAGGCAAGAGAGTAATCCAGGTACAGACAAGTCAGTAGGCAGGTGGCAGGCAAGAGAGTAATCCAGGTACAGGCAAAAGTCAGTAGGCAGGCGGCAGGCAGAAGGGTAATCCAGGTACAGGCAAAGTCAGCAACGAGGGACCAGTAGATACGAAGCAGACTACAGAGTTAGAAAAACCTACCAAAGTAGAAGCCAAAGCATGGAGTCTAGGGAGAGCTCAGCTGATAAAGTGCTGGCGTCTGACATCAGCAGGGAGAAGGGGCACAGCCATAGGACAAGAGCAGGGGAAGTAGGAACCGGAAGACCAATAGGAGAGAAGCAAGAGAAGCCAGGCAGAGGAAGAGCAGACCCAGGTGGGTGGAAGCAAAGCAATCAAGGAGCCTGGAAGCCAGGCAGAGAGAGAGAGAGAGAGAGAGAGAGAGAGAGAGAGAGAGAGAGAGAGAGAGAGAGAGAGAGCAGAGCCAGGTGCATGGAAGCAAAGCAATCAAGGAGCCTGAAGCCAGAGAAGAACTACACACACATGGCTCAGGGCTGTGCCAGTCAAGTGTACGTGTCGACGGGACACTGCACAGCCCGAGGACACCGCTCGCGTTGAGGTAGGGGACATGACAGCAGGCCAAAATGTGCCCCCTCACCTTGGGTTCTGGCCCCCCCTCCTGTCGAGGTCTGGCTACGCCCCTGATACACATATACATACACCTATAGAGGGGGTGTAAATAATTCCGTGAGCCATGCTCTACATGCTTTGTTTGTCTGATCCTAGGTTTCAAACTTACATCTCAGTGTTTTGTGTTTTATGGAGTTCAGCATCTTAGATTTGCACTCGGCACCAAAAGTGGCACTGAGTTACCAATTCATAGGGCTCCTGGATTAGCTTTGATGAATATTTCTTTACAAATTGGTGCTATTTTGCAGTTACTCATACACAGTGTGCTGTGATAAGATTTTGAAAAATTGTTAATGTAGATCTTTTCCAAGAATGGTACAATTTGATTTCCCTCACTGCCTCATTGGAAAAAAAACATTGTCATGATGAATGATAATCTTTTGAAACATGTAATATGCTACGGTTCAAATTTTAAAAAATTTAATATAAATGCAAAAGGGTGTTAACTGATTAGGATAAAGCTCTGATTAATGGTGTTTTGGCCCAGTTGTGAAATTAAGAAATGGCAAATAGGCTTAAGGACAGCTAGTTATGGCATTACTGAATACAAGTGTATTTTTTTTTCGGGAAGGAAGTGGGCAGGGGGAAGATAAAGGAGGTGTTTGGAATATATATTATTAATCAGAACATGAAATTATAACAGTCTTAAATATCTTTTGAAATATTTCAAAATTCTAATGACATACTGTATATTATTTTTGTTATCATTGAATATTTTATTGTATTTTAATGATGTATATGAACAACTTGTACAATACCATTGCAAAACCAGCAAAATAAATACATGAAGATGGAGTCACAAACCGTGTAACCCCCTCTCATAGACCTCAGTGTACAAACGCTTAAATTCCCTCTAATACAAATCAACATCTGTCCATATAAACCCCCACCCCACCCCTCCCTCCCCCCTACTCGCACCTTAACCCCCAACTCTGTTGGATTTCCAGTGGGTTCTTCAGGACAATCTCCCCACAGACCCCCCCCTCCCAAACTCAGATATGAGCTAAACAAGTTTGAAGTCTATCCTAATCTCATATGTTTGAGTTTGATTTTACTTGATATGTTCTTGTGGTCGGGAAACCCTTGATCCAGCTAAGTATGTTTCCACCAATCCCAAACGTCAGTGGCGTAGCAGGGGGGGCTGCCACCCGGGGCGGGGCGGTTCGCCGTTGCATCCCCCCCCCCCCGGGTGCAGCACGATGACACCCCCCTCCCCCCCCCCGACCAGCTCCCGCACCCTACCTTTAAAAAGAATATCGAGAGCACGCCTGCCCACGTAAAAGAAATATGGACCGTCGGGCCTTCTCTCGCTCTGTCTCTCCCGCCCTTGCGGAAATAGGAAGTTGTGTCAGCGGAGGGCAGGACAGATAGAGCGAGGGAAGACCTCACGGTCCACATTTCTTTTACGTGCAGGGCAGACGTGCTCTCGATATTCTTTTTAAAGGTAGGGTGCGGGAGCTGGTCGGGGGGGGGGGTGTCGATTCACCGAGGGGGGGGGGCTGGAAGGGAGCACCCGCCCCCTGAGCTGACCCGGGGCGGACCGCCCCTCCCGCCCCCTTGCTACACCACTGCCAAACTTATCTAGTACTCTTATTAATATATTGTGGTTTACCATGTCGAATGCACTAGACAATTTAGGAGCTTAAAAATTATGGGGTTGATATTCAAAGTGATTAACCAGGCAGGAGAGGCTCTAAGTGCTAAAGCTGTAGCTGGTGACTTTGTGGGTCTAGAGGTAGAGTCAACATTTATGTGCTTAAGTGCTATTCGTCTCTTAAGCGCCTAAGTTTAACCAGACAAATCAGACCACATAAAACACACATCTTTTTTCTGATTTCACTTAGGCTGTTGTGCTGATGAATATCAAACGTAACCAGATAGCCTGACTATATAAACACCGATATTCAGTGCCATGGCCTGGCATTGACTATCCGAGAATAACGCTGGCAGCTGCCAAAAAAAAACACAGACCACCGACAGCTAAATATTTACATATTTAGGTCTGCCATTAATTTTCTACATTTATGAGTCAAATTTATGAGCCTAGAAAATCTAAGCTCCTAACTTGTTTCCGCCCACCCTAAATCTACCAACCCCTGATGCCTCCCACTTTTCCTACTCCTAAATTTAGGAGTCTAGTGAAATTTATGAGTATAACTTTATTTATTTATTTGAACATTTGATATACCGCAAATTGATCCTTAAAAGGTGACAAAGCGGTTTACAACAGTAATTAAAAGAAAAATTCTGACGCTGCTGATGAAGGGGAAGAAAAAGTGGCGAAAAGGAAGGAGGGTGTGGGATAGAAGGGAGGTAAAAGGGGGGAAGGGAGCGAAAAATGGGAAATATAAGGGCAAAAAAGGGAGGAAGCAGATAAAAAGGAGAAAGATAAGGTTCATGAAATAGAATCAAAAGAATCAGAAAAAAAGTTGGATCTTCAGAAGAATCTTGAAAGACTGCAAAGGAAGGGGGAGCTGTAAGTGCAGAAGGAAGACTATTCCAGAGCTTGGGGCCCAGATAGCTAAGTGCAGGGCAGGAGAGAGAGATAAGTGCAAAGCAGATAAAGAAGGGACACAAAGAAGATTATCTGAGGAAGAGGGTAAACGCCTGGAGGGGGCGTAGGGAATGAGCAATTTGTTCAGGTAGGCTGGAGCATAGGGGAAGGGACATTTACACCCAGATGATCAAAAACCTTGCGCTGTTCCAAACAGCGCTCTAAAATTTTATTTTATTTTTGTTACATTTGTACCCCGCGCTTTCCCACTCATGGCAGGCTCAATGCTGCGGGCAATGGAGGGTTAAGTGACTTGACCAGAGTCAGAAGGAGCTGCCTGTGCCGGGAATCGAACTCAGTTCCAAGGTCCAAAGTCCACCACCCTAACCACTAGGCCACTCCTCCACTGGAAGATCAGAGATAACGCATGCAAATTTAAGCAGTGCAATTATCTCTGATCATGGGGTAGAAGTGCCGGCGAATTGTGCCTGAGCATGCGCTCAGCACAATCCTCCCGCACTTGTTCTGTAGCCCCGCCCAGCGCATCCCAAGATGCATTGGGCGGGGCTGGGCACCGCCATTTTGTGCCGTCGTCAACCCAAGGAAGAGGAGGGAGGCAGGCTATCTCCCTCCTCCAACTAAGGTAGGGGGGGCCGGGAGGGGGACCACCACTGCAGACAACGCTGGGTGGGAGTGGGGGGGGGGGAGTTGGGGTGGGCTGGAGGTCCACCGGACCTCCAGCCCCCCCCTGTCGCTCGTTGGGAGGGGAGGGTGGGAGGGGGTTTAGCCGGCGGCCACTAGACCACCAGGGACCATTTTTTCGGGGGGGGGGGGGTTGGGATCATCGGGGGGACCGGAGGTCCACCGGACCTCCTGCCCCCTGTTTGCAGGTTTGCTTTGGGGGGGAACGGGGGCCTGCCAGCATGCAAATGCATGCTGGACAGGGCTCACCATTCCTCCCCAATGATCTGCAAACCCTAACGCCAGCTCGGAGCTGGCGTAGGGTTTGCCGCAGCCAGCGACCCAAATTTTGGCGCGCTGGCCGCTAATCATTGGTGATGAATGCGCTAAGCCCTGTTTAGCATGCATTTGCATGCTACTTGCGCAAAGAGCCCTCGAGGGCGTTGTTTCACGCCCTCGAGGGCTCTAATCATGGGGCAGTAGCAAACGCTAGTATGGCGCTAACAGCCTCTAGCGCCAGCATTTGCTTTTGATCATGACCACCTTAAAGACTAGCATGAGGATTTTGAAGGGAATGGAGGCCCAGACAAAGAGCCAGTATTCAAGGCAAAGAAGAAGTTTAACAGTGGTAGGTTGAATCAATTAGAGGCGTTTGAGGAGAGAGGAAAACTCACATAGAGGGGAATTACAGTAGTGCGAAAAAGGAGGAACAGACCACAGAATGAATCTGGGCTTTGAAAGCGAGTCTGAAATCGAAGATAACGCCTAGAATTTTAACAGATTTGCAAAAGGGAAGTGGCACTCAGCCCTGGTACATTTTCAAAACAGGCCAATTTATTATGACATTTGTATTCCACATTATCCCAAACAGAGTTTAGGTTCAGTGTGGCTTACAATCCAGTTCTCCAAAGACAAGCAGGCTGATATTCTCACAAGTGGGTGACGCCACGTCGGCCCCGGAGGATTTTAAAGCAAAATCTCAAAATCTCTTTACGGCGTTCCGTCGCGCGAGCGATCGTACTGCGCATGTGCGCACACCTCTTCCCGCTCGCTGTGCGGACACGCCCCTCAGTTTTTCTTTTTCCGCGTCTGAGGAGACACGGAGTTCGTTAGGGCTTCGTGTTTTCATCAGGTCCTCGGAGTAAAATCTCTTTTTTTATTTTACCCTTTTGGGTGTTCTTTATTTTTCATTTGTACTTTTCATGGCAGGCTCATTGTGGCTTATATTTATACAGGTTCTTTTTGTACCTGGGGCAAGAAAAAGTTAACTAATTGCCAGAGTCACAAGGGGCTGTGCCTGAAATGAAAACAAAGCTTATAAGCTTCTCTTTTCTTTTTTCTTATAAAAGTGCTGGTATATTGTTATCTGTGGGCTCTCTCTCGCCAGCAAATAAAAGAAGCCCACATTTTTAGATCCATTTATTAAAACTTAAACAAATGGCTCTCGAGAGCTGTGAGAGTCTGCTTCAACACAAGTGGTGAAGGTGTATGTTAAGCAGGTGCATCCCTGCTCAGCCACTGAATGGGCAACCTGGTGACACAAAATCAGTGGTGTCACCTTTGAAGCGAGTCTCCACCCGCCTCGGCGTCTCCTGCTCTGCAGGTTATTCGGGCGCATCGGCGGACGTGTCTTGGGCCGGATCATCTCCCTGTGAAGCGCAAGTAGTGTCTCAAAGACGAGACTTATGCTACTTGTCAGGGATGCCCAAAGGAGATTCTGGCGGATCATCTCCCTGTGAAGCGCAAGTAGTGTCTCAAAGACGAGACTTATGCTACTTGTCAGGGATGCCCAAAGGAGATTTGGGCGCATCGGCGGATGTGTCTTGGGCCGGATCATCTCCCTGTGAAGCGCAAGTAGTGTCTCAAAGACGAGACGTATTCTACTCTGCCAGGGATGCCCAAAGGAGATCATTCTGGAGTCCGACAGAGACCGATGCACGCTGGGTATAGTTATGCATCGAATAGGTCTCCACCTGCCTCGGCGCCTCCTGCTTGGCAGGTCATTCGGGCGCATCAGCGGGTGTCGGTACCATCGGTGCCCAGAGCTTTGCTCCCTCTGTTATGGAGGTATCGGGGCTTCACATCAGTCGGTGCCGAGAGCGTTGCTCCCTCTGTTATGGAGGTATCCTGGCATTGGACGTCGATACCGGTACCAGGTATCAACGGTGCCATTGGTACCGGGTATCATCGGTTCCGTGGATATCATCGGTACCGGGTGTCATGGGTACCGTCGGTACCGAGTATCATCGGTACCATGGGTGCCGTCGGTACCGAGTATCATCGGTGCCATTGGTGCCGTCGGTGCGTCGGTACCGAGGAGTATCGGTGCCAGGAACATTGGTACATGGGTCCCGTCGGTACCGGGTGTCATCGGTGCCGTGGGTCCCGTCGGCACCGGGTATCATCGGTACCCCGGTGCCGAGTGTCTTCGGTGCATGGGTGCCGTCGGTACCAGGTGTCATGGGCACCATCGGCACCAGGTATCATGGGCACCATCGACCATCGGTACCAGGTATCATCGCCCATCGGTACCGAATATCATGAGTACCATCGGTATCGGGCATCATCGGTACCATGGACAGGTATCATGGATACCGTCGGTACATGAGTACCATCGATACCAGATATCATGACCAGGTACCATCGGTACCATGAGTGCCATTGGTACCAGGTGTCTTGAGTGTGTTGGTGCCGGATATCATGGGTACCATCGGTACCACATGTCAAGGGTACCATCGATACCAGAGTATCGTGGGTACTATCGATACCAGATATCATGACTATCATCGGTGCCAAGTACCATGGATTCCATTGGTACCGGGGGTCATCGGTACCATGTGTATCATCGGTACCGTCGGTGCCATGGGTACTATCGGTACCATCGGTCGCATCTCTGTTATGGAAGTCACCTGGCAGTCTGGTTTCGATTCCCTTGCATTTCCAGATTTTGTCCTTGGCTTTGGGACCATGGGTACCATTGGATGCCATGGGTGCTACCGCCTCCTGCGGCATCTAGCTTTTCACCTGGTCTCCTTCACCGATGCTGCCTCTGGTATGGGTGTTCGCAGCCTACTGGGGCAACTTCTTGACCCCGTCGTAGAACTTACCGCGCCTCCATACCTTGGCTTCCAGGCCCAGAAATGCCTGTTAAGAACAGCCAGTTTGCCTACAGGAGAACATAATTTTCCATAGCTGTTCTGGTATAATTGTATGTATGACAGTTGCTCTATACTGGTCAATGTTTGGATCTGAGCTGCTCTGTTTGAGTAGTTAGCTCAGTTCAATGATGGTTCATCTGATGAACATGAAGGTCATGGGGTTTTCTCTGCTGAGAATCCTCTAGATCTTCTATCTGTCTTGACATTACAGTCGAGATTGTGAATCAACCCAATGCAGATGCTCGAGGTCCTGGACTACCATCTTCATCTGAGTCTTCTGTCACTCAGAACAGATAGGAGTTCTAAGAAGTTGCTTCGGCGCCCCCGGGGCCAGAGCATACATCCTTAGCCTCCTTTGGGGAATGGCGTACCAGGCTGGCATGATCGCGTCCAAAACCAAGTCCTGCCAGATCTATACGAGCATTCCCACCGGAGTAGGCTACACCTTTTCACCAAGTGGTCAGGTGGCACACGGTGTGTTGCAAGTTCCTGTCCAATGGCATTTCGACACTTGTAATGTAACACCTAGATTTCTGCTCTAGCTACAGTGATGCGCAGACTCTCATGACTGTGTGCCTCTCACCTGGGGGAGGAGACTCAGCAGAAAATTGTAGATATGCTGTGCTTACACTTCCTCATCTCGGAAGTTCTTTGAAGAGAAGAGTAGTTTTCCTTGTGCCTTAAGGGGTCGTACGTATACTCTTACTTCTCGACAGCCGGTTTAGGCTATGCCTCAGCACGCTCGTTCTAGTTAGCGGCGTGCACCTAATCAGACTCCTGCAGCTGTTCCGCAGGAACCGGAGAGGGGTTTTTGACTGGCTCCAATTCAGCATAGCCACTATAAAAAAACAAAAACAAAAAAAAAAAACGTCCGTACCGGCCAATCTGCATTCTCAATCTGGAATCAAACCCTCCACATTGTTCATTGGGAGCTTAATCCTTTAGCTTCCATCATCAGTGAGTACTTGCAGAGGAACTCTCTGTCTTTCTCAGTGCAATGCAGTCGAGCCACCAGAACAAGAAGGGTTGAGTTTCTATTCCAGGTCCTTCCTTGTGGGTTGCGTCCCATCATAGACATAGGAGGCCTAAACAGATTTCGTTCAGGATGATTTCCCTGGGCATTCTTCTTCCCATACTTCAGGAAAACGATTGGTTATGCTCTCTGGACTTACAGGATACTTATACTCACTTTGCGTCCAGAGTATGTTTTTCCTAGTGCCTGGCTGTTCTGCAGCGTATCTTCATGGACTGGGAGTGCATGTGTTCCCTTATCACCCATGGCACTTTTGCACATGACATCCGCTCAGTGCATCCTAGCTTCCCAGTGGTATCAACTTTAGGGTATCTAGAGGATGTGACCCAACTGTTTGCCAGTCTTCGGAATTCCCCTCAGAGGTGTTTAATTCTCTCCATTTTGATTCTGAGGCTTCCCGTCCACCTTATTCAGTCAAAAGCTGCTCGCGAGGGTTGCATCCCTCCTGGCTATCCAACCAAATTATTTTAATTCAACCAAACAATCGGGTTGTGATGTAATCGATAACAAAGGAGTACTGGATCTTGTCCTCTGAGTCAGGATGCCATGCAGATGTAGCGGTGGGCCCGCCAACGCGGCATGTTTTCTCCAAGCCATTTATCTAATTGGCGAAAACAGCAGTCTGGCCGACAGACTGAGCAGGATAATGCTACAGTCATGGTTGTTGAGCATGGCTGTAGCTCGAAAGATCTTCCGGGAGTGAGATACCCCCTCAGTGGATCTTTTTCCTACTTAATCCAATCACAAAGTCCCTCAGTTCTGTTCCAGGCTGCAGGTTCACGGCAGTCTATCATCGAATGCCTTTCTCCTTCTTTGGGGGACAGGTTTTCTGTATGCGTATCCTCCCATACATCTGGTGGAAAAGACTTTGCTGATTCTCAAGCAAGATTGTGGAGCCATGATTCTGATTGCTCCTTTCTAGCTACGTCAGATACGATTCCCTCTTCTTCTGGAGTTGGAATGTTTCCAGCTCTCATTACACAGAACGAGGGGGCACTTCTACATCCCAACCTCCAATCTCTGCCTCACACGGTCTGGATGTTGAATGTGTAGTTTTCGTTGAGTTTTCCAGAAGAGTGTCTCCCGACTCTTGCCTGCTTCCAGAAAAGATTTCACAAAGAGATGTTATTCTTTTCATGGAAGAGGTTTGCCGTCTGGTGTGACAGCAAGGCCCTAGATCCTGCCTCTTGTCTTATACAGACCTTGCTTGAGTTCTTTCTACACCTGTCTGAGTCTGGACTCAAGACCAACTCTGTCAGTATTCATCTTCGTGCAATGAGAGCTTATCATCAATGTGTAAAAGGTCAGCCTTTAGCTGTCCACTTCATGAGAGGTTTATTTCTCCCCCAGTGTTGAGAAAATTCCTTCTATGTGTCTAGGGGGGATTATTTCTGTTGAGCTTAGCACAATAATTTTCACAGTTGGCTCTTATGCTTCGGTCAGAGCCCTTATCACTCCTTATTCAGTATCTTGGGGTTTCAATGTCGTTTTCATCCAGCTGCTGCAAGCTCAATTCGGGCCACTGGATTCCTGTCATCTGAAGTATTGGACCTGGAAGGTCGTTTTTTCTTAGTGGCTGTTCCTTCAACTCGTAAGGTCGGTGAGCTTCAGACTCTAGTAGCTCAAGCGCCTTACCTTACTCCTCATCTTTACAGAGTAGTTCTCCGCATGCAGACAAAGTTCTTACTGGCGCTGCTATCAGAGTACCAGCTGATCCAGTCAATTCTCTTGCCAACATTCTTTCTCCCTCATCTTGCAAGCCCTGGCGAAAGCAAGCTCCGCACTTTTTGCGTGGAGCAGACGAGCTCCCTCGGACGGTCCGCCCAGTTGTTTATTTCTTTAATGCCGGTTGCTGTCGGAAACCGCATCATTTCTTCTTAGCTAGCAGATTGCATCTCCTTCATTTTTGTCCAAGCTGGACTGACTCTAGAGAGCCATGTCACGGCTCACAAAATTAGAGCCATGGCTGAGTCGGTGGCTCATCTAAGATCAGTCACTATTGAAGAAATCTGCAAAGCTGCGGCGTGGTCATTAGTCCACACATTCACATCTTACTACTGCCTTCAGCAGGATAGCCGACGCGTCAGTCGGTTTTGGGCAGTCGGGGCTGCAGAACTTCTTTGGGGTTTAGAATCCAACTCCAACCCTCCTAAGCCCATGTTTGTTCTGTTCCAGGCTACACTCATTTAGATGTTTCTTCTTTTCAGGTCAATTTTTATTCTGGCCTCGCCGTTGCGAGACTCAATTGACCACTGTTTGTTGTGTAAGCCTGGAAGCTAGGGATACCCCACTTGTGAGAATATCAGCCTGCTTGTCTTTGGAGAAAGAGTAGTTACTTACCTGTAACAGGTGTTCTCCGAAGACAGCAGGCTGCATATTCTCACAAACCCTCCCACCTCCCCTTTTGGAGTTGTCTCCTCTATCTTTTGGATATAACTGAGGGGCGTGTCCGCACAGCGAGCGGGAAGAGGTGTGCGCACATGCGCAGTACGATCGCTCGCGCGACGGAACGCCGTAAAGAGATTTTGAGATTTTGCTTTAAAATCCTCCGGGGCCGACGTGGCGTCACCCACTTGTGAGAATATGCAGCCTGCTGTCTTCGGAGAACACCTGTTACAGGTAAGTAACTACTCTTTATAAGCAGGTACTATCTCTGTCCCTAGAGGGCTCACAATCTTGGTTTTTGTACCAGAGGCAATGGAGAGTTAAGTGACCTGCCCAGAGTCGCAAGGAGCTGCAGTGGGAATCAAATTCAGGATGCTGGGATCAAAGTCCGCTGCACTAACCATTAGGCCATTTGTCCACTATGAGCATACCTCTTTGAATCTTTGGGTAGACCCATCCCTAGGATTCCTGTACACTTAGGCCTGAACCCTTAGTGCTGTCTATTCCAGAGCTAGGAGGACAAACCTTTACCATTACATGGCCCTTGTGTGGTGCACTCCTGTTTTGGCAGAGTCCAAGGGGCTGTACCAGTGGGCTTGTATGAGCCATGATGGAGTAGAAATATGGTTCAGACTTAGGATAATGTTAAAAAGAATACTGTATGATTATAACCATTTTCTTTCTTGATTTCCAGCCAGGAACTATGATTGAATGGGGAAATAATTGGTAAGTATTTCAATCACCTCTTCACCAAGCACTAACTTTTGTTCGCTCCACACGCTGCTGCAAAGTCCCTGCGTACTTTTTACCCAGGTGCAAATCTTCAGTGTGGAAGTACACAGGTACCATCTTTTTAAAAGCTGCCTCTGGAAAAAGTATCATTGGAAACTTTCATCTTTTTTTATTTTGTGTGTGTGTGGATACTATTTCCTAACTAAAACAAATAGAAAGCCTTGTGTATTTTAGCCATACCTGCCGTGACCCGCTCTCCCGGGAAGGTTTCAGTTGAATGCAGATCCAAGATTTACAATACAGACACTTTAACCTGCTCGCACTTTTCAAATCACTCTTTCGTATTTCTAAGGGTCAGTAGGTATTTAAGGGTCCTTTTACTAAGGCGCTTCGAGAAACGGCCTGCACTGGTGTAGGCGCGTTTATCGGACGCGCACAGGTCCATTTTTCAGTGCGCCTGCAAAAAAGGCCTTTTTTTTGCCGAAAATGGACGTGCGGCAAAATAAAAATCAACGTCTGTCCGTTTTGGGCCTGAGACTTTACCGCCACCCATCGACGTAAGCGGTAAGGTCTCGCGCGTTAACCGGATGGTAATCGTCAGCACGCGTACGCTGGCGATTACCGCCCGATTAACGCCACGCAGTAGAAAATTGAAATTATTTTCTGCCGCACGTTTTGGACACGTGTCAAAATTAGAACTACTGCCCGGGGCATGCGGTGGGCGGTAGGTCTAATTTGACGCACGTTGAACATGCGTGGGCACCTATGCATCTTAGTAAAAGGGCTCCTTACATAGGTAAATAGCATCTGAAAATTGCCTCTCTTGTCGGAGGAGATTCTTTGGGTTCATTGCTACCGGGCAGTTTGTGAGAAGGGATAGTGCTGGTCAGGGCGGTGGCAACTTCAGCCTGCAGGAGCTCCCCCTCAAATGATGTGGCCACCTAACGGCCTGATATAGGAGGGATAGGAGCTCTCCTGCTAAACTGCCCTCTCTCTATTAATGACCCTGCTGTTGCACTCATATAGCCCTTCCACCAATTGGATTAGTGGGCTGCCTAAGTTGGTATCAGCCCACAGGATGACACTCAGGTGATCTCTGTCTGATCCTCTCTCTCCTGCTCTCTACTCCAGGGCACGGGCCATTCAGCACCGGCAGGAGAACCAGGAAGCCGTAGGTGGCTTTTTCTCTCAGATTGGTGAACTATATGTTGTACATCACCTCTGGGGTAGGTCAATGATTATTTTTACCTTTTGCGTTTTCTCTCTTATTACTCACTATTCTCCCCCACCCATGCGTTTTCCTCCAGTTGGCAGGAGTTGGTGAAAAGTGCTTCTTACCCTGCTGCTTCTTCATCTGATAGTTTTCCTCTGCAGTCAGAACTGTGGAAAGTTAAAAATGTATAAATTATTATGGGTGGGGAAGGAGGGGAGGATCATGGGTGGTATAGTTAACGGGGTCACTAAGGATAGGGGTGTTGGATTATTTGTAGTAAATAATTAGCAGATCTTAGTACACACAGCTTCAGCTTTAGAAATGTTAATTTCTTTCTTCATCTCTCTCTCATTCACCCCTGAATAATTCACTGCTGAGTCACTTTAAAGTTGAAGTAACAAAACATCTGTTTACTCACAGTTTGCAGTTTGATTATAATCAGACAGGCTTATATTTACATATTACTATACATTTGTCTTATCAGCTCCTTCCATGTGCTTAGATGGTAATGGATGCTCACACCACCATAGATCCTCTCAGGTTAGGAGAGATCATGAGCTCCATGTGCTCCATGTGCTGCATCTAACCCCCACAGGAAGTTGCATAGCTGTGTGACCTCTCTAAGTAATTCACATCAGAGGTCACAGAGTAATCACAGAGAAATAATAGGTGACAGGCAATGCATGTAAAATACAATTACATTCCAACAAACCCCTTCTCATGCATAACTGTCATGCAATTATTTATTCATACAAAGTCCAAGCTTTATACGCAGATTCACAAAATGTTCTCTGGGTAACGGTTTGGTCATGATGTCAGCTGTCATCTCACTGGTGTGACAATAGTGTAGACTGATGACCCCTTCTTTTGCCAACTCTCGCACGTTGTGGTATTTCGTTGCGATGTGCTTGGTACGTGACTGAACCTTGTCATTCTGTGACAGTCGGATGCAGCTCTGATTATCTTCCATTATCTGGATTGGTCTCTTTTCAGCTATTCCAAAATCCAGCAAAAGTTTTTCAATCCACATCAGTTCTCTGCACGCTTCCGATACTGCCACATATTCAGCTTCTGTAGAAGACAAACTCACAATACTTTGTTTATGACTGGCCCATGAAATTTGTACATTTCCATACATAAACACATATCCACTTGTGGATTTATAATTAGAATGATCCCCTGCCCAATCTGAATCACAGTAACATATTAGTTTTGGATTACTATTGGCTGAAATCTTTAATTTACAATCAATGGTACCCTTTAAATACCTTACCATCCTTTTAACTGCAGTCCAATCTGATTTGGTAGGTGAGCTGACCCTTCTGCTCAAAATTCCTACTGCATTTGCTATATCAGCCCTGTATGTGGTAGCTAGATATAAAAGCTTACCTATGGCTGATCTATATTGGATGTTATCTGGTAAAGGTTCTCTTACTGTTTCATCCTTCAGAAAATCAGTGATCATGGGAGTGCTTACAACTTGGGCATCTTGCATACCTAAACTTTCAATAAGCTCATTTATTTTCTGCTTCTGGCTTAGAAGATAAGAACCATCATTTTGTTTCTCAATTTCTATACCAAGATAGTATGACACATTACCAAGTTCTTTTATCTCAACATTGTGGTTTAAACACTTTACAATGTCCTTGTACTCTTGCTCACTTTTGCTTGCAATGAGCAGATCATCAACAAAAGCTAAAATGTATGCATATTGTCCATTTGTGCACCTAGTGTACAAGCATTTATCTGCTTCACCTTGCTTAAATCCTAAATTTGTCAATATTTCATGCAATTTTTCATTCCAACATTTTGCACTTTGCTTTAATCCATAAAGACCTTTGTTTAATTTACACACTAGCTGTCTTTGTTTTGTATTTATGAAACCTGTTGGCTGTTCCATGTACAAGTCTTCAGTTATATCTCCGTGAAGAAACGCTGTTTTCACATCAATGTGTTTGACTTGCATGCCTTTTGAGACTGCAATGCTCAGAAGTGTTCTTATTGTCGTGTGTTTCACTACAGGTGCAAACACTTCATCAAAATCTTCTCCATATTTTTGAAGATATCCCTTTGCGACTAATCTGGCTTTATACCTTTCCACTTTTCCTTGTGCATTCCTTTTTAACTTGAATACCCATTTGCATCCTATAGCTTTCTTGCCAGGAGGTAATTTTGTAAGAATCCAAGTATTTTTTTTTATCCAATGCATCAATTTCTTCTTGTGCAGCTTTATGCCATTCAGCAGCTTCTTCTGCTGGCATTTTCTCAATCTCATCCCATGTTAAGGGCTCTTGAGCTTCTGGTGACTTTGTTAGGTAAGACAGTCTTAGGGGTGGAACACCTTTGTTTTCCCTGGATGAGCGTCTGACAACAGGTTGGTCTGACCTTTCCGCATCCTCTAAATCTGAGAGTTCTTCTCCAATTGATTCCCCTTCTCCAACTGTACTGTCTTCTTCAATGATCCTTTCTGTGTCTGCTTCCTCTGCCTGTTCCTCGTTAGATACAGATGAGTTGCTTTCAGACATCTGCCTTGGTATGGCATTTATATACACTGGCATGTCTATTATGGTTCTAGTTTCATATTCTGGATGATAAGGCTCATCTGGGATAATCCAGCCTTTATCAACCCTTTTGTTTTCATCAAAATATGTAACATGTCTTATGCCAACAATGCCAGTTTTCAGATTCAAAATTCTATATCCTTTGTGTCCTGGAGCATAGCCAACTAAAATGCCCCTTTCTGTTGTGGAATCCAGCTTATGCCTTCTTTGTTTTGGTACATGAGCATATGCTGTACTTCCAAATGTTCTTATGTGTGACAGGTTTGGCTTCCTACCATGCCATGTCTCATGTGGTGTGCGCTCAGCGCCTTTAGTTGGCATTCTGTTTTGTAGGTACACTGCTGTGAGAATGGCTTCCCCCCATAGTCTTTTAGGGAGATTGCTATCTGACAGCATACATCTGGTCATTTCCACAAGTGACCTAAATTTTCTCTCTGCAACAGAATTTTGCTCTGGTGTATAAGCTACTGTTGTGATATGCTGAATGCCTTCTTGTTCTAGAAATGTGCGCATGCTTTGTGAAGTGAACTCACCACCATTGTCAGTCTGAAGAACCTTTGGTTTTCTTTCAAATTTATTGCTCACCATGGCTACGTATTTCTTCAGCATGTCTGTGACTTGACTTTTCTCTTTCAGCAAATAGGCCACACAATATCTAGAGAAATCATCCAAGAATATTAGCACAAATCTGTTATTTCCCAATGATGGGATATTAAACGGTCCACATAAGTCACTGTGTATTAAGTCCAGCACTTTATTACTCCTATTTCCTGTGTATGCAGGAAATGAGGGTCTCACACCCTTTTGAGTAACACAGTCTATGCATTTCTCCATATTACCAGCATCTGCACTTATCTGAATGCCGGTGGCCAGTTGCTTACTGTAAAGATCCTGGATCACCTTAGAATCACGATGTCCCAGGCGGCGGTGCCAGATTTCCAGACTACATTTACCATCATTCTTCCTTACTTGCACCATATGTGAGGCTTCACCTGAAATGTTCAGCTTATAAACATCATTATGCATAAAAGCTTCAGCATACACTTCATCATTTTTAGAGATTGTGCACTTACTGTTTTCAAAATGAATCACAAATCCCTTCTTATCTAATGTAGATACACTAAGCATATTGCAAACTGCTTGGGGAATATACAAGACATCACTTACAGGAATTTCTTTAACTTCATTAGACACTTTGCATTTTAAGAATCCAATACCTTTTGCTTGGATCTTAGCAGTCCCTGCGTTTGCAGTTTTAAGAATACCTTCCTCTGGACACATTTCCTGAAAGAAATCCTTAGAATTGGTTAAATGGCATGTGCTCCCTGAATCCAAAATCCAAGTACTTTCATTTGAATTATTATTTACCATAGTCAAAGATTTTTCTGCCATTAGAAAGCCCTTGTGTTTATCTTTGTCCTTCATACATTTCCTGGTTTGAAAATTCTTTAGTTCCATTGGCTTAGGTGAGCTAGAGGGAGTGTTTTGTGTTTCCTTACACCATTTAGATACATGTCCCTCCTTTCCACATGAGTAGCAAATCAGCTTGCCCTTGGGTGGAGTTTTCCCATAGCTCCGCCTTCCTCTGTTCTTTGCCAAGAAATTTGTTTCATTTCTCTCTGACTTGCTTTGAGAACACATCTCCTCAGAATCATTTATTATGCATTCCTGCCTTAGTTTTGATGTTGTCTGTTCAAAAGATTGCCCTTCAATGGCCTCATTTACAGACCTAAAAACATCAAACTTCTTTGATAGTGAGGTAAAAAGAAATGCTCTTTTCAATGCATCACACATGGGAATTCCAGAAAGTTCTAGCTTTTGAAATGAAGACATAAGATGCATAATGTGATCATTACATTTACTTTTATCCCTTAATTTGGTTTCATTCAACTCTGCCAACCAAATTGGTTGCTGCTTTGCATATGTAGTTGCATACATAGTTCTCAGTTTATATAAAATGTCCTTTGGTGTATCTTTTCCCTCCACTAATATGGCTTGTTTTTCAGAGAGAGCTTCCAAAAGCATGCACTTCACATAATAGTTTGCATTGTCCCATTCAGCCATATTTTCAGCTGTTCTGTCTTGGTCTAAGCATATATTTAATCCTTTTGCTCGAAGGAGACATATGAATCTTAGTTCCCACTGCTGATAATTAAACTCAGTTAATTTAGGCACCTTGAGAGAATAGAACAATGGTGAATTTCTTCCCTCAGCCATTTTCTTAGCCTTCTGTCTGCTGTGTGGGGGGAGAGAGAGACAGACTGAATCTTTCCTTTAAAACTTAAGAGAAAAATGTGGCCTTTTTTTCTGCCTGGTAATATTTCTCTTCTTTTTCAATTCCTGGCCCTGGGCCCATAACCCTTTTGTTGGATTATTTGTAGTAAATAATTAGCAGATCTTAGTACACACAGCTTCAGCTTTAGAAATGTTAATTTCTTTCTTCATCTCTCTCTCATTCACCCCTGAATAATTCACTGCTGAGTCACTTTAAAGTTGAAGTAACAAAACATCTGTTTACTCACAGTTTGCAGTTTGATTATAATCAGACAGGCTTATATTTACATATTACTATACATTTGTCTTATCAGCTCCTTCCATGTGCTTAGATGGTAATGGATGCTCACACCACCATAGATCCTCTCAGGTTAGGAGAGATCATGAGCTCCATGTGCTCCATGTGCTGCATCTAACCCCCACAGGAAGTTGCATAGCTGTGTGACCTCTCTAAGTAATTCACATCAGAGGTCACAGAGTAATCACAGAGAAATAATAGGTGACAGGCAATGCATGTAAAATACAATTACATTCCAACAAGGGGAACATGAGATTGGAAGCACAATGGATCCCTGACTTTCCATGGGGAGTGGGGCCTACGGGTAAAAGGCTCATCTCTGGTGTGTGTATGGTGTGAATGAATGTGTGTGTGGGGGGGGGGGGGGGGGAATGAGTTTTCTGCTATAAGACTGTTTGTTTATTTTAGTTCACCATTATTCAGTGGTGTGTCAGTGGTCTTGCCCGAGTATTTGTTGTTTGTATGGAGAGGGGCTGGGGGTGAGGAGGGCTTTTGGGAGATGAAGGGGACAGAATGAGGAGGGGAGGGGGTATTCTCAATTAATTCTGGTTCAATCTTCTGTGTGTATTTGTTGGATTTGTTATAACACTAATAAAATGTTTCTAAGCTAAAATGTATTTATATTATGATGGGGTTGGGCCAAAATACATTTGTTTGCTTGAGGTGCACCATAGGATTGATCTTACATGTGTTCTCTGTGTGGCTTTCTATATCAGGTCAGGAATATTAAAAGCGTGGATATGTCTGAAGTTCAGATCAAGAAAAAGTGATCAAGCTACTGCTTCTTATTTTAGCTTATAGGGACCTGCAATCCAGAGAAGAGACTCGAAATGCAGCTTGGACCAAACGAGGCTGGGATGAGAACGTGTATTATACAGGTGAGGGAAGAGGAGCGTCTTAAATCACTGCAAAAGGTTACCATATGTCCGGTTTTACCTGGACATGTTCTGTTTTTGAGGAAATGGCCGGTCAACCGGGCGGGTTTTGCCAGCCTGCCCGTTTGTCCAGATTTCCGGACAAATGGGCAGGCTGGCGGGCCTAATGGTGTCCGATCCCCTCCCCTTACCTTACTACTGCCCTGGTGGTCTAGTGACCTCTTTGGGGCAGGAAAGAGCCCCCTCTTTCCTGCCTGGAGCACTGCCCTGCCTTCTCTCTCTTCCCCTTGCAATGCTGACGGATGGTCTCGGACTCCCGGCGCCGATTCAAAATGGCCGCTGAGAGTTGAAGACCACCAGGGCAGTAGAGTAAGGTAAGGGTTGGAGATAAGACACCCTTAGGGGGGTGTGGGGGGCGAGGGATTAAAGGGGGGGTGATACGTGACAGGGGGCATGGCATGTGCCTTCTTTTTAGGGGGACCAAATATGGTAACCCTACACACAGGCCAAGCTGTCACATCATTCGCTGCAGTGGCTTCTGGGAGAAGCTGTGAGCTCTATCCCACTCCTAGCGCTCCTGTGCTGTTTCCTAGTTGTGCAAATTCAGGGCCCTCCTTCTGCGTCCTATATAACCACAACGTTTTTGCTCCCTCTTGCAGTGCCGCTGGTTCGGAGCATGGAGTCTCGGATAATGATTCCTTTGAAGATTTCGCCCCTTCAGTGACATTCCATTGATGTTTTTCCTCTAATCCACCGGAGTTCAACCAATGGACCAAAATGAGACATCCCACTTTTTCCATGTTTCTCATAGAAATGTCTTATTGTTTACCTCTCCTATTCTCACTTTACCTGTGAGTTATGTAGGGACAGGGCCTGAGTGGCAGGAGCCAAGCTATTTGCAGTCCACTAGGGCATTTGGGGGATCCGTATCCTGTGTATTGCAGCCCTGACTTTATTCAGAGACCTCTCTCTGGTTTTACTCCCATCAGCCTCTCTTCATTCTTGTCACTCAACTTAGCTTATCTTCCGCCTTCCTCTGTTGGATTTTAATTACTCATCTCATCCAGATCTGAGCTTAACGGCACGTTCCAAGCAGGTAGACAAGTTATTTCCTTTTCCAGTTGGGACCTGAAGCAGTGGAGGGTGTAGTGACTTTTCAAGGTCAGAAGGAGCAGCACTGGAAGGGGCTGGTTCGTAGTGTGCTGCTCGAACCACTAGGCAGCTACTCCAATAACCTCAATCGCTTGCCTGGGTTTCCAAGAACAGTTATAACTATTTCCTGATCCCTTACATTGTAAAGAACAGGGCAGAGAGACGGGTCTGATTTGGGGGCGAGGATAAAAGAGGCATGCAGTTGGGGTAATTGCCTGGGGTTCAGCAATACAAGGCAGGTTCTTACTTTTTATCCTAGGCTCCAGTATGTCTGACACTGGCCAAGTAGAGAGAGGAGGTGGGTTACTCTATTGAGCCAACTGCCTGTTCTCCTACCACAAGCCGTGATTAATGTGAAGTTGAACTCAGAGTCTACACCAGGGACATAGCCAGACCCAGTGGCGTTCCTAGGGGGGCTGACACCCGGGGCGGATCGCCGATGCGCCCCGCCCCCCGGGTGCAGCGCAGACACCCCCCCCCCCAGTGAAAGGACACCCCCTGCGAAGGAACCCCCCCCCCCCCGGGTGCCCGCCGCTGGGGGGGGGGGGGGGGGGGGGTGCCGCGCGCGCGCCTGTCCTCCGTTGTTCCATGCTTCTTCTCTGCTCCGGAACAGGAAGTAACCTGTTCCGGGGCAGAGAAGAAGCATGGAACGGAGGACAGGCGCACGCGGCACCCCCCCAGCGTCGTGCACCCGGGGCGGACCGCACCTACCGCCCCCCCCCTAGGAACGCCACTGGCCAGACCTCAACATTTGTGGGGTCTGGATCCCAAAGTGGGGTGGGGGGGGGGCACAGTTTGGCCCACCTCCCTGCTCCACCACAACCCCCATATACCTTGGCTGGCGGGAGTCCCCAACCCCCGGCCAGCTGAAGCCTTTCTCCAGGGCAGGCAATGCGCAGAGAACAGTGCTGGAGAAAGGCTTCAGCTGGCGGGGGTTGGGGACCCCCACCAGCCAAACCAGGGGTCCCAGATTAAATTTAGGGGGCCCAGGCCCCCAAGGTCGCCCCATGTAGCTATTCCAGTGGTCTGCACTGATCATCTCTCTACGAGGGCCACATAACGTAAAGCAATGCACTGTGTTTAGAATGTATGGTGGTCTGTTTTCTTTCTGAAAGCTGTAAATGTGTTGATTGCAAATATAATTAAATATTTCAGATTATTACATATTTTCTCTCTTCGTACAAGTGAGTAACTGAAATCTCTAAAAGAAGCAAGGTTGCATCATGGTTCCTTGTCATAAGAAATGGTCTAATCCATGCCTGGCTTTACCATGGCACATGAATGGATTTATAGTTCCAGACTTTGTGGGGGAAATGCAGGATGAATATCAGAAGTGCAAGGGCAGATATGCAGTAATGCTGAATTAACCTGTTTCTTTTGACATGGAGCCTCTTGGCAGCTCTAAAAGGAGCCAATCTCTATTGGTTTGGAGTAGAGGGGCAGGGATTGAGACAAGAACAAACCCTCCTTTACAAACCAGATGAAATATGTTGCTTATATAGAAACACAGTAGAGGGAATACCAAAGTACACTCGCACAGGAGTGAAAAGAAAAGCACAAGGGACACTTCAAGAGTGGGGTGTCAACTCAAGAGTTTTACTGAAAAGACCCGACACGGTCCGTGTTTTGGTGAGAATGCCTGCGTCAGGGGTCTATCAAAAAGAATGATATTCCAGTTTGTCAAATATCTATATATATAAAAGGCACTTTGAAGCCTCAAGCCGGAAACTTGAGGGGCCCGAGATATCTGGTTTGGCCTGCAGGCTCCAGTCACTGTAGCTCCGCCCTTGTGTCAAAACGCGATGATGTTGAGGGTGGGGCGGCCCTTGCGTCAAAACGCGATGACGTTGAGGGCGGGGCGGCCCTCACAACCACGTCACTGAGGGACGAAGAGGAGAGGTGTGCAACTCGGAACGGAGGCACGGAGGGGGTGTCTGCAACTCGGGAGGGAGGGAGGACGGGGGGGGGGGGGGGATTACCCTGCTAGCGCCCGTTTCATTTTTGCCAGAAACGGGCATTTCTTACTAGTGTAAAATAATACCCCATTATCTGGGGTGGTAATCTCAAGTCCTAACAAGGATGTAAAAAAAAACGCAGATTAAACACAAGCAAGACCCCGCTTTCATTGAAGCTTCCAGAAACTGCCAGAGTAGCGATTCTAAATGATATAGAACATTACAAATATGGTATAGCAGTGACCCATAAATCTTTGTTCTATATAAGCTTCTCAGACTGCTTCAAGGAATCACAGACATCCAGTGGTATATTAAGTCCAATTTTTAAACTCCCAGCCCACTGCATCTTTGCACAGTTACCAAGTTACCCAGTTCAGAAGGGCAATTTGTGGTCAGTTCTGGTCCTGAACGTAATACTACTTATCATTTCTATAGCGCTACTAGACGTACGCCTCACTGTACACTGGACATGAAGAGACAGTCCCTGCTTGACAGATCTTACAATCTAATTAGGACATACAGGTGGGAATGATAAAATATGGGTACTGAACAAGTGAGTAAGGGTTAGGAGTTAAAAGCTGCATCAAAAAGATGGGCTTTTAGCCTAGATTTGAAGACGGCCAGAGATGGAGCTTGATGTACTGGCTCAGGAAGTCTATTCCAGGCATATGATTTATTTATTTATTTAGATTTTGCTCACACCTTTTTCAGTAGTAGCTCAAGGTGAGTTAAATTCAGATACACTGAATATTTCTCTGTCCCAGGAGGGCTCACAATCTAAGTTTGTACCTGAGGCAATGCAGCAAGATGAAAGGAACAGAGTCTGGAGTTAGCGGTGTAGGAGAAGGGTGTAGATAAGAGAGATTTACCCAATGAACGGAGTTCTCGGGGAGGAGTGGAGGGAGAGGAGAGTCACTGAGGAGCTGCAGAGTGAAGGCACTTGTAAGTCAATAAGAGGAGTTTGAACTGTATGCGGAAACGGATAGGAAGCCAGTGAAGTGACTTGAGGAGAGGGCTAATATGCGCATAACGACACTGGCGGAATATTAGTCGTGCAGCAGAATTTTGAACAGATTGAAAAGGAGAGAGATGGCTAAGTGGGAGACCTGTGAGAAGCAAGTTGCAATAGTCTAAGCGCGAGGTGATAAGAGTGTGGATGAGGGTTCTGGTAGTGTGCTCGGAAAGGAAAGGGCGAATTTTGGTGATATTTTAGAGAAAGAAGCGACAGGTTTTAGCAGTCTGCTGAATATGTGCAGAGAAGGAGAGGGAGGAGTCGAAGATAACCCCAAGGTTACGAGCTGATGAGACAGGAAGGATGGGAGTGTTATCCACAGAAATAGAGAATGGGGGAAGGAGGAGAGGTTGGTTTAGGGGGAAAGATAAGAAGCTCAGTCTTGGTCATGTTTAGTTTCAGATGGTGCTGAGACATTCAGGCAGCAATGTCAGACAGGCAGGCTGATACTTTGGCCTGAATTCCTGCTGAGATTTCCGGTGTGGAGAGGTAGATCTGGGAGTCATCAGCGTAAAAACCCCTACAAGAAAAGCTACACTGGCTCCCACTCAAAGAACGCATCACGTTCAAAGTATGTACCCTAGTTCACAAATTATCATCCATGGCGATGCCCCAGCCTATATGTCAGACCTGATAGACCTACCACCCAGGAATGCTAAAAATCATCTCGCACATTCCTGAATCTTCATTTCCCCAACTGTAACGGTCTAAAATACAAATCAATGCACGCATCAACCTTTTCCTATATGAGCACGCAATTCTGGAACATGTTGCCACGCAACCTAAGAGCGATCTATGAACTGACCAACTTCCGCAAACTACTGAAGACCCATCTCTTTGACAAGATATACCACAAAGATCAACACATGTGAAACTCCCCACATATATACAGAAATGTTTAATAATGCCTCTGTTATATTACTATCATGTATTCCATTACCATGCAACCCAAAATCCTTCTGTAACACCTAATGTCTATTTTCTTCCTATTTCCACTATCCATGATGTATTGTAAGCCACATTGAGCCTGCAATGAGGTGGGGAAATGTGGGATACAAATGCAATAAATAAGTAAAGATGATACTGAAAACCATGGGATGAGATCAGAGTACCAAGGGAAGAAGTATAGATGGAGAAAAGAAGAGGTCCTAGGACAGATCCCTGAGGGGCACCAACTGACAGTTTAATGCTTATAGATGGACCTAATTGCAGTATAATGCTGGTGTTGATTTGAAGGTTTATTTTGTTTTATGTTGGTTTTATTATGTAAGTGTTTTTATATTAAAACTAGTAAAAAAGCCCCGTTTCTGATGCAAATGAAACGGGGGCTAGCAATGTTTTCTTCTGTGTGCATGTGGGAGTGTGTGTGTCCCTGCCCTCTAGCCTCTCTCCCCTCCCCCCTCTGAGTCCTTCACTGTTACAGAGCCAGCGATTTGATTTCGTGCTCTGCTGTTTTCCTTCACTGACTGTGTTACAGAGAGGGCGGGGCAGACACTCATAGGGAAACCGGATATCTCGCCCCCTTCACACTTCCGGCTGGAGGCTTCATAGAACGTTGGTGTTGCCTTTTATATAGAGAGATGATTATGATTGTAGTACTGTAAGCTGCCCAGAATGGTAGATGGTGCAGATTATAAATGTTTTAAATAAATAAGGATGAAAAACTGGTAGCTAAAAAGGCAACTCCAATACCTAAAAAGCTGTTGTAGAGTAACGTTCTTGAGAAATTCTTTCACTGATCCAATAAAAAGGTATTGCAATGTCTGCTAAGAACTCAATAGCAGCAATTTTAAGAACACAACAAGGCAAATCAGCCCAGAGAGCTTTAAGATCTGACTGCTGTCTCGAAATGAGGGGGAAAAATGCTGTAGTACAGTGCTTCCTTCCCATGTCTGGTCCTGGAGTACCCCCTTGCCAGTCAGGTTTTCAGGGTATCCACAATGAATAAAAAAAAAACAACAAGAACGGAAGATGTACAGAAAGACCAAACTAAAATCACAGGTGTAAAAAAGCCAAATTCCTTTATTAAGACCCTACACGGTCCGTGTTTCGGCCAAAAAGGCCTTCTTCAGGGGTCTAAAACAAAACAAAAATACAACACATATATCATAAAAACATATATCATGCTTGATACAAAACATAATATGTAAAAGTAAGATAAAAATTATAGGACATTTGCATTGTCGACAATGCAAATGTCCTATAATTTTTATCTTACTTTCACATATTTAGACCCCTGAAGAAGGCCTCTTTGGCCGAAACACGGAATTTGGCTTTTTTACACCTGTGATTTTAGTTTGGTCTTTCTGTACATCTTCCGTTCTTGTTGTTTTTTGGTGTTTTTTTACTGGAGATTTGGACTCTCTTTGTCGTTATCCACAATGAATATGCATGAAACAGATTTGCATATAATGAAGGCAGGGTATGTGTGGCGAATCAGGGGGTTTTCAAGCCTGTGAACTGTATTAATTTTTTCATACAGTGTGATTCTCTTGTTTGGTGAGCAGGTGATGCTTGTTTTCTGTTTTAAAGCTGTTGCAGGGAAGACTTGTTTATTTTTCAGTTTTAGTCCTGTGGAAAGGCAACCTGCAGTGCCATTGGCCAGATACTTTCAAGGTTGGTGCTCTGGGCTCCAATTGGCCCTGGAGTTCAAGTCCAGCCAGGAGGTACTGGATTTCCCCAGTCTCAGATAGGAAGTGCAGAGGGTAAACATCTCTGCCCTGAGGCCCTGTTCAAGAAACTGTGAAAAGTTATTTTCTTGAAACTCCCCAGGTACTACCCAGGTAATGACAGAGTATTTAGATTGCTTTCATATTGATCCTTATTCAGTTACCTGTTATTACATAGTAACATAGTAGTTGACGGCAGAAAAAGACCTGCACGGTACATCCAGTCTGCCCAACAAGACAACTCATGTGTGGTACTTTTTGTGTATACCCTACTTTGATTTGTACCTGTGCTCTTCAGGGCACAGACCGTATAAGTCTGCCCAGCACTATCCCCGCCTCCCAACCACCAGCCCCGCCTCCCACCACCGGCTCTGGCACAGACCGTATAAGTCTGCCCAGCGCTATCCCTGCCTCCCAACCTCCAGTCCCGCCTCCCAGCACTGGCTCTGGCACAGACCGTATAAGTCTGCCCCGCCTCCCACTACCGGCTCTGCTTGTTGTTTTTCCATATGTTTTATATCGATCACTGTTCTATTTTTGTGCTAATAGTTTGTTAGCTCTGATGTACTGGACTGACTGAGAATCCTGGTGGTTTGTGTATTGGGTCTGTGAGTGCTTTCTAGAAGTGCAAATCAAGTTCATGCACATTCATTGTGGCTATCCTGAAAACCTGACTGGCAAGGGGTACTCGGACTGGACTTGGGAAACACTGCTTTAGTAAACCAAACCACATATAAATTGATTAGGGGCTGTATTAGCGCATGAAAAGACAGGGTGGTAGGGGTAGCGGCTTGGTGCATGGGAAATCAGCCCTACCACTGGGCTTGCCCAGGACCCCGGCGCTAGTTCCGCCTTTTCCGCTTGTCACTTCTAGTGCTATAAAATATTTTTGGATTTTCTGGTGCTAGGGATGGGCCTGGCTGCAATGATTACCGTCGGATTGTCCACACGAGCCCTCACCAGGGCTCCAGCAGTAAATGGCTGTGCGGCAATTTTTTAATTACCGTACGGCCCTTTAAAAAAAAAAAAAAAGCCCTTGTACTGATAGTGGTAAAAGGTGGCCTCGGTGTGTGGCAATCCCACGCGCCTATGCCGCCGTGTGGTTAGAAGGGCTCCTAAATGC
Organism: Microcaecilia unicolor; assembly: GCF_901765095.1. NCBI lineage: Eukaryota > Metazoa > Chordata > Amphibia > Gymnophiona > Siphonopidae > Microcaecilia > Microcaecilia unicolor. Next base: position 13,337,008 of record NC_044041.1, on the reverse strand, counting down.
ACAACCGCTCCATTCCAGGGACTTTGCCTAGCTCATCATGCCACATCACCCACTAGAGTCGGGCAGCTGTTAATATGTGCATGGAGTTACTCTCTCACCAGGAAGGAAGGTACAGATTCAGAGAACTTTATTAGCCCAAAATGTTGCCAGAGTAATACACGTGAAAGTAATTTTAGAACAGAATGCTAATCAATTTTTTTTTTTTAATCACTCCACAGGATCGGGGGGGGGGGGGGTAGATGGAATATAGGGGATATAGCGGTAGCTCGGGTAAGTAATGAAGTTAATTAAAATACTTGAAAGGAAAGTAGACTTCTCATGGAAGATAGAGGTTAAGCAGTAGAGGCCTGTTGAAAGGCTACAAATGCGCAACATGCAAAGAGATACCCATACCCTCTGTTAAAGTGTAATAAGAAATGCTTTACCCCTGGGAAAACAATGTCATTTAAGGTATTCATAACGATCAACTCCACTCAAGGTAAATTGGCTTGGCTGTGTCTAGCATATTGTAGAATCCGGAGTATATATGATATAATACTTGGGAGGAGTAGCCCATGTGAGCAGCAAAATAATATGTCAAGAACGTCGGACATGTGAAGATGACCTTGAGGTGGGGGGGGGGGATGGTAGACAGTTGTTTAGCAGGGTCTTAGCTTTCGTAGGCATGTGGGGGTTTACCCGAGTAGGATTTAGTTTGCCCTTGCAGCTGTTGTAAGAGGGGAAAGGCGGTTGGGGGCTATTAATGGATGCCCTGTTGGTCTAGATACAAGATTATACTACATATACAGACATTTATTTATTTACTAGTAAAAAAGGCCCGTTTCTGCTAGAAATGAAACGGGCGCTAGCAAGGTTTTCCTTGGAGTGTATGTTTCAGAAAGAGCGTGTGTGAGAGATGGAGCGTGTGTGTCAGAGAGAGAATGTGAGAGAGAGAGGGAGAGACAGAGTGTATGTGTTTGTGCGAGAGAGAGAGTGTGTGAGAGACAGTGTTTGTGTTTCTGTGTGACACTGTGTGAGAGAGAGGGACAAAGACAGTGAGTGTGTGAGTGAGAGTGTATGTGGCAGACAGAGAATGAGTGACTGCATGTGTGGTGTGAGGAACCCCCTCCCTCTCCCCTGCCCCCTTGCAGCCAGGCATGTGCAGCGACCCTCCTCTCCCCGTGTTCCCCCTGCAGCCACCCATGTCCAGCATCCCCCTGCAGCCACCCATGCCCATCAACCCTCCTCTCCCCCTGCTGCGTCCTTCCTGTCTCCCCTGCTCCCCCTGCAGCCACCCATGTGGTCTCAGGCCCCCCCCCTCAGCATCCCTCCTGTCCCCCTGCAGGCACGCATGTGCAGCATCCCTCCTTTCTCCCCTGTCCCCCCTGCAGCCAGCCATGTCCAGCGATCCTTCTGTCCCCCTGCCCCCCCTGCAGCTACCCATGTCCAGCGACCCTCCTCTCCTGTGCAGCCACCCATGTCTGAGGACACTCCTCTCCTTTTTCCCTGTTCCTCCCCTGTGGCCAGCCATGTCCATCGACCCACCTGTCCCCCCTGATGACCACCAACCCTTCTGTCCCCCTGCCCGCCCTGCAGTGTCCGTCCTGTATCCCCTGTCCCCCTTGCAGGCACCCATGTGGTGTGTGGAGCCCCCTCCCTATCTCCCTGTTCCCTGCCCCCCCTGCAGCCACCTATGTGCAGCGACCCTCCCCTCCCCTCCCCCTGCTTCCTTCCAGCCACCCATGTCCAGCGAGATCCCCCCTTCCCCCCCCCAGCCGGTGCAGCACCCAAAGAAAGCCCCTTGTCCCCCCCCTTTGCGCATCACCCGACCCCCCCCCCACCATGGCACATCACCAAGCCCCTCCCCCCTCATCAACCCCTTCGCCACCCGCAACCGCTAATACAAACTGTGTCCGGCGGCCTGCTGCTTCTGCTATTCAGCAGCAGCAGCCCGTACATAAAGAAAACAAAAAAAAAAAATCCTCCTAAAACGCACCTCCGTTGAGAAGCATCTCACATTGGCTGAAGTCTCAGCATGCGCTCCTCCTCTCCCCTCTGATGTCTCGGCGTTTCTCCGGGGTCTTCCGGCAGGGGCACTGACGTTGAGGGGAGAGGAGGAGCGGCTGCAGAGACGTCAGCCAATGTGAGATGGTTCTCCACAGAGGTGCGTTTTAGGAGGTTGTTTTTTTGTTTGTTTGTTTTCTTTATGTACGGGCTGCTGCTGCTGAATAGAAGCAGCAGCAGCCACCGGACAGAGTTTGTATTAGCGGTCGATGTTGGGGGGGGAGGGGTTGGGTGAGGAGGGAAGGGGGGTAGGTGCTTTCTGATGCCCCGTTGCAAGGGTTGTTGTGGCGATGCAGCGGGGGGGGGGGGGGGCACTTAGAGGTGCACCGTCGAGGTTGTTTGTGTGTTTGTGTGTATGTGTGTGTGTGTGTGCCTGTTTGTGTGTGTGTTTGCGTGTTTGCGTGTGTGTGTGCGTTTGTGTGTTTATGTGTGTGTGTGTGTGTGTGTGTTTGCGTGTGTGTGTGCGTTTGTGTGTTTATGTGTGTTTGTGTGTGTGTGTGTGTGCGTATGTGTGTGTTTGCGTGTGTGTGTTTATGTGTTTGTGTGTGTTTATGCATGTGTGTGTTTATGTGTGTGTGTGTGTGTGTGTGTGTTTGTGTGTTTATGTGTGTGTTTCTGTGTGTGTGTGCATTTGTTTGTGTGTGTGTTTATGTGTGTTTGTGTGTGTTTGTGTGTTTGTGTGTGTGGGAGGGTTGCGGGTGGCTTTTGTGGTCGTGTGGTTGGGGAGTTTGCCAGCAGTCTGTAGCGATTCCTAGGCAGGGGGAGGAGTACGGAAACACTCCCCCTGCCTGGGTCGTTGTTTGTTGGAGGGGGTTGCCAGTTGGTAGGGGTGCCTTTATGGATCCCTTTACTCTCTGTGTTCCGCCCTTGAGGGCGGGGCAGAGAGACATGGTGAGTTGGATGGCTTCACCACCATGAACTTACGAACTGTTTAGGGATTTTGCAGATGGCTTCAGCAGGTTGTCTTCAGAATGTTGAGTTAGCGTTTTATGTACAGATGGGGCGTGGCTGAGGGCGGGTCTATGAGTGAGGGTGACTGGTCCTAGCCTATGAAGACTACAGGATTTTTGTGCTTCTCTTCCTTGGAGTGAGCTTCAAACGTTCAAGGTGGGATTTATTAATATAGATTTGTAGCATTTGTATCCCACATTTTCCCACCAATTTGCAGGCTCAATGTGGCTTACATTTGCCGTAATGGCGGTTGCCATTTCCGGGTAACAGAATTACAAATGGTATTGTGTTAAGGTGCATCCATACATAGTAACATACATGGAACATGATATATATGGACAGGGGTGGGTTAAGGGAGGTGGGAGTTGGGGGGGGGGGGAAGTGGGGGAAATGTTGATGGTGGAATGGGCATAATGTTTGTGTTTTCTGCTTTTCAAGAAATGATCAATGGATGTATACTGAATCGCAGAATGTTTTGTATGTTGGTTTTAATATAACACCAATAAAAATTGTTGAAACATAAAAATCACTCCAAAGTCATAAGGTCACTCCAGCCTTCTTGGGGGTCTCTGAACCCTAGATTTAAAACATTATGCAATTACCTGCCTTCATACAACAGGATGCTACAACCCCCAGCAGCACACACATGCTCTCACATAACGCTACACCCAATCCAGTTAAATAGCTAAGTCTGAATTGGGCCCCTATAACACTATTGGGCTCATTTTCAAAACAGAAAAACGTCTAAAAAGTGGCATAAAGCAGCATTTGGACGTTTTTTGTCACAAACACTTCCAAATCAGTATTTTTGAAACCTATTTCTAGACATTTTTGTATGAAGTCCGTCAGATGTGCGTCCAAATCTCAAGGGGGCGTCAGGGGCGTGTTCAGGCCATAATGGAACAAAACAAAACCGTCCAGGACTAAAACTAAGACGTTTTGAGCTAGACCTGTTTTTATAACGAACAAGGCACCAAAGGGTGCCCTAAATAACCAGATGACCTCCCCTTAATCCCCCAGTGGTTACTAACCCCCTCCCACCCCCACCCCCAAAAATGTGATGACAAACATTACTTGCCAGCCTCCGATGTTATAGTCAGGTCCATTAGAACAGAATCAGGTCCCTGGAGTAGTCTAGTGTTGGGTGCAGTGCACTGGAGACAGGTGGACCCAGATGCCTACTTCCCCCTACCTGTTACACTTCTGGAGGAAACTGTGAGCCTTCCAAAATTCAACCGAAACCTACTGTACCCACACATAGGTGCCCCCTTCACCTGTAAGGGCTATGGTAGTGGTGTACAGTTGGGGGTAGTGGGTTTGGGGGGGGGGGGGCTCAGCACACAAGATAAGGGAGCAATGGTGAAATGTGTACCTGGGAGCATTTTATGAAGTCCACTGCAGTGCCCCCTAGGGTGCCCTATTGCTGTCCTGGGATGTCAGGGGGACCAGTCTACTAAAAATGCTGGCTCCTCCTACATCCATTGGCTTGACTGTGTGCGTTTTGCACTTGGAAGTTTGTTTGTTTTTGGTTTTTTTTCGAAAATGGACCAAAAAACAAAACGTCCAAATCACAAAACTTTGTTCACAACAGTATTTTCGAAAACAAAAGATAGACGTTTTTCTTTTTTGAAAATGACCTTCTTTACTATTCGGATTTAGATGTCATATTGAAAATGCCCCTCTATCTCTCCCAAGGTGGTGAGGAGGGGAGAGAGGGTCAGAGACAGGGAAACCCCTTCAGAGCTCCAGTAAACAAACATTGCAAAAGGCAAACAGATTCTAGACCTATATAGAAAACTTGTCATAGTAACTAAAATGGACGCATGTAACTAAAATGCAGGATGTCAAAGATGATCACCAAACAAACACTGTATCAGTGTTCAGTATTCTAATACAGCATAAACAACACAGTTTATACTAAATTGTTTAAGCACACTTTGGTTTTGACTTCGGGTTTAATAAGCAATACCATGTGCATTTAAGGTCTAGATAAAGAAATGTAAACAATCTATGTTTAAGGCATATGCCCTAAACATATAATACTTAGTAGCAGTAATTAAACAGTGATAGAATATTCGCATAGCAGGGAGACAAATGATTTATTTTCCACTGAAAGTAATCAACTTTGTATAAACTTGGTGACTAATACTGTGCTGCTTGCTAGTTTGTATTTTGGTGGTGTATTGTTTGCCTGCATAATGTTGCACTTGCAAATATTTTTCTGACACAGCTTTAATTAACAAAAGCTACCATAAGAGGCAGCCACAGTCGTCTAATTAAAATTATAGTTTTATTTGTATTTGGGTTCACTCTCATGGATCTTCCTCCACCCCCATCCCCTTATCTGTTGGTGTTCCCCAGGGATCGGTCCTTGGACCCCTTCTCTTCTCAATCTACACCTCTTCCCTGGGCTCCCTGATCTCATCTCATGGTTTCCAATATCATCTCTATGCTGATGACACCCAACTGTATCTCTCCACACCAGACATCACCGCGGAGACCCAGGCAAAGGTATCGGCCTGCTTATCCGACATTGCTGCCTGGATGTCCAACCGCCACCTGAAACTGAACATGTCCAAGACCGAGCTTATCGTCTTTCCACCAAAACCCACTTCTCCTCTTCCTCCACTTTCTATCTCAGTTGATAACACCCTCATCCTCCCCGTCTCATCTGCCCGCAACCTCGGAGTCATCTTTGACTCCTCTCTCTCCTTCTCTGCGCATATCCAGCAGATAGCCAAGACCTGTCGCTTCTTCCTCTTTAACATCAGCAAAATTCGCCCTTTCCTCTCTGAACACACCACCCGAACTCTCGTCCACGCTCTCATTACCTCTCGCCTGGATTACTGCAACTTACTCCTCACCGGCCTCCCACTTAGCCATCTATCCCCCCTTCAGTCTGTTCAGAACTCTGCTGCACGTCTCATATTCCGCCAGAACCGATATACTCATATCACCCCTCTCCTCAGGTCACTTCACTGGCTTCCGATCGGATACCGCATTCAATTCAAGCTTCTCCTTCTTACCTACAAATGCACTCAGTCTGCTGCCCCTCACTACCTCTCTACCCTCATCTCCCCTTACGTTCCCGCCCGTAACCTCCGTTCACAGGATAAATCCCTCCTCTCAGTGCCCTTCTCCACCACCGCCAACTCCAGGCTCCGCTCATTCTGCCTCGCCTCACCCTATGCTTGGAACACCTTCCTGAACCCTTACGCCAAGCCCCCTCCCTGCCCGTCTTCAAGTCTTTGCTTAAAGCCCACCTCTTCAATGCTGCGTTCGGCACCTAACCCTTACCGTTCAGTGAATCCAGACTGCCCCAATTTGACTGCCCCTATCGGACCGACCGTTCACTTGTCTATTAGATTGTAAGCTCTTTGAGCAGGGACTGTCTCTCTTTGTTAAATTGTACAGCGCTGCGTAACCCTAGTAGCGCTCTAGAAATGTTAAGTAGTAGTAGTAGTAGTAATGAATGAGAAAAATGCAATTAAAAATTATATTAGAAAGCATGAAGTTGCCTTGGTTAACTTCTGCTTTATATCAACCAGTAGTAAATAGTAATAAACAAAAATATTAAGTGCATGTTTACCACTGCATTCTTCAAAACAGAAGGAGCAAGTTCCCACAAACCATCTAGGCACAGGTATAAATAAATAAATGTCAAATGCTCCCAGGTTTCAACCTAATAAATGTTAAATGTGGGATATGATAGAAACTCTGAATGTTAAGCACCTGATTCTCATAACATGATATGTGTTTTAGTGACCTATTACCAGGATACAAAAAAAAAATCTCTGCAGGAATATAACACGTGCTAGGGTGTCCCTGTAACCAGCCCTCCAACTGCCCACTGATTAAAGATTTATAACAAATTACTACTCTACCTATGAAACGTTACCCCGTTTTTATGGTTCCTCTGTGTACATCCGTATGCTGCACAAGCTGGCATGTTTGAAACTGTAAATGTTAAGTAGTAGTAGTAAGTGAGATTAAATAAAAGTGCTACCAACAACAAAGAACGACAACGCAGATGCAGCAGCTCAAAGGTTTGCTTGCTTTGTTTTGAGTATACGGGGATGACGGCTGGGCGGCGAAGGGAAAACTCAGATTGACCTAATTTGGCTTCAGCGTTTTGACGTCACTTCATCTCCTGTCTATTACACCTCCTTGCTCATAATGGTCTAGATAGGCTCGTGACGTCTCCTGTTCTCAATCTAACCTCCTTGGGTTAGATCTCTTTGTCCGCGTCCCACGCCCCCCCTCCCCCCCCCTCTCTCTGTCGTCCGCCTTTCTTAAACGTAACTTCTTCCTGTTTCCGGCGGAAGCCACTTGTATTGCTGCTGCTGCCGCCAGCCACCTCCGCACTGAGTTTTCACGTTTGAGGGTAGGAGGACGGAGGGTGAAGGGGGTTCAAGGAACTATGCCAGCCCTTGGAATGCATGTGAATAGGGTGCTGTGCGCGTGAGAAAGGAATGAGGTGGGAAAAGGGAAAATTGATGGAGTGAGAGAGACGGTGCGGGGTGGGGGGAGAGGGAGCCTAGAGGACTAGAAAAGCACCAGGATAAAAGGAGCTGCAGATGTGTTGTTAAATGGTGCTACAGAATTCTTAAATTCTTGTTGCATAGTAACATAGTAGATGACGGCAGAAAAAGACCTGCACGGTCCATCCAGTCTGCCCAACAAGATAAACTCATTTTAGTTGTTACATTTGTACCCCACATTTTCCCACCTGTTTGCAGGCTCAGTGTGGCTTACATGGTACCGTAAAGGCGTTCGCCAGTCGGTTGATAACAGATACAAGGTTGAATTGTGGTCGAATGTGCTACTTTTTGTGTATACCTTACCTTGATTTGTATCTGTCATTTTCAGGGCACAGACCGTATAAGTCTGCCCAGCACTATCCCTGCCTCCCAACCACCGGCTCTGGCACAGACCGTAGAAGTCTGCCCAGCACTATCCCTGCCTCCCAACCACCAGCTCTGGCACAGACCGTAGAAGTCTGCCCAGCACTATCCCCGCCTCCCAACTACCAGTCCCGCCTCCCACCACCAGCTCTGGCACAGACCCTATAAGTCTGCCCACTACTACTACTACTTAACATTTCTAGAGCGCTACTAGGGTTACGCAGCGCTGTACAATTTAACAAAGAGAGACAGTCCCTGCTCAAAGAGCTTACAATCTAATAGACAAGTGAACGGTCGGTCCGATAGGGGCAGTCAAATTGGGGCAGTCTGGATTCACCGAAGTGTAAGGGTTAGGTGCCGAACGCAGCATTGAAGAGGTGGGCTTTAAGCAAAGACTTGAAGACGGGCAGGGAGGGGGCTTGGCGTAAGGGTTCAGGAAGGTTGTTCCAAGCATAGGGTGAGGCGAGGCAGAATGAGCGGAGCCTGGAGTTGGCGGTGGTGGAGAAGGGTACTGAGAGGAGGGATTTATCCTGTGAACGGAGGTTACGGGCGGGAACGTAAGGGGAGATGAGGGTAGAGAGGTAGTGAGGGGCAGCAGACTGAGTGCATTTGTAGGTAAGAAGGAGAAGCTTGAATTGAATGCGGTATCTGATCGGAAGCCAGTGAAGTGCCCAGCACTATCCCTGCCTCCCAACCACCGGCTCTGGCACAGACCGTAGAAGTCTGCCCAGCACTATCCCTGCCTCCCAACCACCGGCTCTGGCACAGACCGTAGAAGTCTGCCCAGCACTATCCCCGCCTCCCAACTACCAGTCCCGCCTCCCACCACCAGCTCTGGCACAGACCCTATAAGTCTGCCCAGCACTATCCCTGCCTCCCAACCACCGGCTCTGGCACAGACCGTAGAAGTCTGCCCAGCACTATCCCTGCCTACCAACCACCGGCTCTGGCACCCAATCTCGGCTAAGCTTCTGAGGATCCATTCCCTTGGAACAGGATTCCTTTATGTTTATCCCACGCATGTTGAATATTTACTTTAATCGGAGCTGCTGCACTTCCAGCAGCAACAACAACAACCCCCCCCCCAAAAAAAAAAAAAAAAAAATCTAGTAAGTATCAAGTACAAAATTCTCCTTTAATTTTTTTAAATCAGATACTGTCTTTTGCTATTTTATCTAAGGGAAAGGATTTGCTCACATCTGCCCGACATCAGCAATGTATTTCATAACCCCAGTTGAATGGGATCTGAACAGGAATTGCACTTGTATTTATGCTTAACAATAATTTACTTGCAGTGAGTTTAAGCTGCTTCAATAAATTATATATACGTACATCCTCCCCCAGTTGACTGCAAATAACACTAGGAGAATTATTGGGACCGATGCAGATAGCCTCATGGTACAGCCTGTTTAATGTGCAGCTGTACTGCAAAACTCCAGCTCCACAACAATTGTAGCATGTTACAAGTAGCGAGCATGCAAATTACTATCACATTAAAATCGTAGCAGTAGGGGGTCACGTGATGCTGTGTGCAGCAGAGGACATGCACGAAGTGTGCTGCTGTGGAAACTCCCTGCCTTCACTAATTTCTTCTACTCTAAAAACAGAGATTTAACAAAATATTGATTTATCTAGTGGACCAGAGTATATGGACAAATTTTTGACTAAGATAGAGCAGCCAATGTCAATTAAACCGCTAAGAAGAGGTCCGGACCGATTGCACCCCGGCGAAGACAAAATGTCGCCCTCCCCGCCGGCCGCGCAGCCTACTTTGGATTTCATCCTTGAGCTTACAGAAGCGGTGGTGAAGGCGCTAGATGCCAGATTCGTACAGCTTTCTGAGCAAATATCAGGGATGGTCCAGGCTACTCGGAGTCGGGAGAGCTGGAGTGCAGAGTCTCTGACGCAGAAGATACGTTGCAGGCCCATGCTGAAAGCATAGAACGCCTGGAGGCGTTGACTCACACACAACAACTGAAGATCAGACTTGGAAACAGGGTGAGGCGGGAGAACCTGCGGTTTGTGAGATTCCCGGAGACAATCAAGGAGTCGACATTGTTATCATGGTTAGAGGCCTGGTTGCTGGAGAAATTTCCATCCATGGGGGAATGAGGAGCAATTCCGCTGGACAGAGCGCACCATGTGGGACCAGCTTGTGCAACTGAAGACAGGCCAAGAGTAGTGATAGCAAAATTCCATCGTTATTCTCAGAAAGCCCAGATTTTACGTCAATATAAAAGCAAGTTGGAGGAGATACAATTTGAGGGCCGCCCGGTCCGAATATTTCAGGATTATCCAGCGAATCTTTCACTGAAACGAAGAGCTTTTTCTACGCATATGCGGTTCACCCTGCAGTACCCAGCCACACTAAGGGTCCAGCACAGCAATAGTTGGTATTCCTTTAACACTCCGGAAGAGGCCAAGTCTTGGGTGCAATCCCTGGAGGGGCCAGGAGAGCTGACTTGACCGTTATAGATCAGCGAAGCGCCTGATAACACTGTTAGATCATCAGGAAGACAGCTAAGCATGTGTATCTGGTTATCATATGATTAAGAGAGAACTGTTTAAGTTTGTTCTTTAAAATGAAGGGAGGGGGTCTTGTGGTCCGTTCCCCGGTTGGGATCGCGACACTGTTTTTGATAATTGGGGTGGAATGGGGGGGGGGGGGAAGAGAAGAGGGTGGGTGGGAGGGAGGGAAGGGGTGGGTGTTGGGCAGATTTGGCTGGAATGGAGTGCGGGAGAGTATGTTTGTGGAAGTGCAAGTTTGTAGTAGACTGGAGAGCATGGCTTGGTGGCTCCTCGCTTTGGCAGAAATGGGCACATCCCTGGGGGAGGCTGGGCTTCCGGGGATTTCTTTGAGAAGGTTGGGACAGTTTTGTAGTTTCTTTGCCCAGAGAGAGGATAGGTAAACCCAAACTTCGTATAGTGTCTTGGAATGTATCGGGAATTACCTCTCCGGTAAAACGTTACAAAATACTATTGCAACTCAGACATCACGGAGCTGCTATTGCCTGTTTGCAGGAGACTAAACTGTCAGATATTGAGCATGTGAAATTGCGCCAACAGTGGGTTGGGGAATGCTATTATTCCTCCTCCGGGAATCGTCGGAGCGGAGTAGCTATCTTATTGAAGAAAGGCCTGCCATGTAAATCAGAGCTAGTGTATAAAGACTCAGAAGGACGGGTACTTTTGATTCAACTTCATTATCAAGGGCAAAAGTTTTATCTATGCGCGGTTTATGGCCCTAACACCTATTGCCCCAGGTTTTTTCAGTCGCTTGCAGCACTGGGATTTCAATACGCTGATGCACCTTAGGTTTGGGTGGGAGATTTCAACCATGTGATAGACCCTACCTTGGATAGGTCGTCTCCCCGGGCTTTCCCTGCGGTGGGAGGGGGGAAGGGGCTCCCGACATTGTGTAAAACCCTGCAGTTAGTAGATCCTTGGCGCCTGCTTCACCCCACCATGCGAGACTACACCCACCAATCAAAAGCCCATCAATCTTGGTCGCGTATTGACTATATTCTTCTCTCACAGGTGTGGTTTTTTTTAGAATTAGTAGAGCTGTCATAGGACCAATTGAGATATCCGATCACTCCCCGATTTGGGTGGATTTGGAGCTGGACCCTGGGGGCCCAGCTTCTAGATTCTGCCGATTTCCCTCTTATCTATATCAAGATAGAATTCTCTTGGATCATATCAGAGAACGGTGGAAATTTTATGATGATATAAATGCGGAGTCTTGCGAGTCACCGATAATTTTTTGGGAAGCTTCTAAAGCAGTCCTACGGGGGTAAATAATAGCCTTTATGTGTGCCCGGGCTAAACGCTTGGCAGCAGGGGTACTACAATTGGAAGGGGTTTATAGAGCAGCCAAGAAAGTATGCATAGCTAACCCTACACAGGGCAGTAAGGAGAAAATGATGTCAGCATTAGTCGCTTTAAATTCACTCATACACGAGCAAACCAAGAAGAACTTGCTCGGCGGTTACATTTCCAGCGGTTTGGAAATAAATCTGGGAGGTTATTGGCTCAGGTGGCTAGGGCAAGGGCACCCCGCCAGTTCATTGCTTCTCTTAAAACATCCACTGGGGTGCATCTAACTCAATCAGATGAGATAGTAAAAGCTTTTCATAACTATTTTAAAGCAATGTACTCTACACAGAAGGGAGAACAGGGATCTTTAATTTGGGATTACCTAGTAGATGCAGGAATGCCACGCTTAGAGCAAGTAGTCCAAAAGCAGTTGTCCTTACCCATACATGCGCAAGAATTACAACAAGTAGTTAAATCTCTCCCTCTGAGGTTGGCTCCCAGCCCAGACGGATTCTCCAATGAGTACTATAAAATGCTGTCACACCAACTATGTGGCCCCGTAATCGCGTATTATGATTCGGTGGTTGAAAGAGGGTTTTTTTCCCCCGAGTGAGAACGAGGCTCTTATTACTCTCATCCATAAACCGGGCAAGCCGCTTGACCAGGTAGAATCTTATAGACCGATCTCATTGTTAAATGTTGACATAAAAATTTTAGTGCGGGTGTTGGCGGATAGATTGGCCCAGCATATCCCATCCCTGGTGGGAGAACATTAAGTGGGATTTGTCTGAGGCCGACATGCCACTCTAAATGTTCGGAAGGTTCTTCTTTCCATTGCCCATAGTCAATCTCTTAAAGACCCACTATTGTTAGTAAGCTTAGACGCAGAAACAGCGTTTGATAAAGTTCAATGGGAATACCTATTCTAAGTTCTAAAATATGTTGGATTGGGAGGGTGGTTCATGGAGGCGCTTGAAACGCTATACCGTGGTCCCTCTGCCAGTCTGTTGGTCAATGGGATTAAATCTCTGTCTTTTGTAGTTCAGAAGGGAACTCGACAGGGGTGCTCCCTCTAGCCACCACTATTTGTTTTATATTTAGAGCCGTTATTAAGAACAATCTTGGCAGACCCAGGTATTGTCGGGGTATCGTTACCAGCGCAGCCGGTAAAAGTTTTGGCTTTCGCTGATGATGTGCTCCTCACTCTCACCCAGCCAAAGGCATCTATCACTCAACTATTAGAGGTGCTAGATGAATTTGGTTTTATCACTGGATTTTCCTTGAATTTTAAAAAATCGGTGGCTTTACCAATTCAACCCGAGATTAGAGAAATCTGGGAAGGCCCCTTTCCCTTTCAGTGGGTGTGGGATGCAATTAAGTACCTGGGAGTCTATGTTCCTGCAGACCTGTCTCAGCTTTATGCTGATAACATGGGGCCTTTAAAGCGGCGAGCGACTGAAATCTTACAGGGGTGGCAAGCGCTGCCAATAACTTTGCTAGGAAAGATCGCGTTATATAATATGATTCTTTTCCCAAAATGGATCTATATATTTCAATTGCTCCCTCTCCTGCTTCACTATAGGGATGAAAAGTGGCTTTGGAAGAGACTAAATTTTTTCCTATGGCAGGGAAAGCGGGCACGCATGATGTTACCCAGGGTGATGCTCCCGCGTGCCATGGGGGGATTGGGTCTTTTGGATCTTCGCTTGTTCTCAATAGCCAGCTGCATGCGACACCTTTCTGATTGGTTTCGCTCTACCCAATTTTTTTCCTGTACACCTAAAGAAACCTCTCTGTTATGCCCCTTCAACTTTGCATATTGGCTACATGCTTCTGCAGACAAATTAGCCCCGTTAGGATCCTATAATTTTATTTTCCGATCATTACGCTTGACGTGGCGGTGGTTATGTAAATTCTACAAATTGAACAGAGAGGTTTCCCTATTGCTTCCCATAAAGGGCAATTTGGCATTCCTGGCAGGCAGTTCCTCCCTTTCTTTTCACAAGTGGGCCTCTTGTGGGATACATTATTTATATCATGTGGTGACGGAGTGAGGAGCTATCAAGTCTTTTGAAGTGTTGTGTGATGAATTTGGCTTGGATAATAGAGATGTATTTGCCTATCTTCAAATTCGTCACTATGTTAACTCTTTGCCCTCAGCTTCATTGACTGTAGAATCCTGGGAAAGCCTCAATGAAATGCTGGGGCTAGATGCTCAAATGAGGGTACCTCTAAGATATTTCCATAGATATTTACGAGACTCAGTTGACTCGTATGATTACTGTATCGTAACCTAAAGCTGGAATCAGGAATTGATGATGAAGCTGCAACCGGAGCAAGTGGAGGCTTCTCTAAAGTCCATATATGATATGACAGAGAATGTTGCCTGGTGGGAACTACAATATAAATTGATATTTCGTCTACACATCTCCCCGCACAGAGCTTTTCGGGCCACACTGCGAGAAGCGGACAATTGTCCAAAGTGTACGGGCAGAGATGCAACTTTGGGTCATATGTACTGGAATTGCCCTTTGGTGCACCGTTTCTGGGTTGAGTTGAATAGTCATGTCTCATATATTTGGAACACCGCTTGGCAGCCAACTCCTGGACAGTTGTTTGACCATTTTAGGGTACAGAGAACAGTACCCGTGGGTTTTAAAACCTTCTTAAAAAGAACCGTCTTGATGGCAAAGCGGGTGACTCTACAACTATGGCTAACCCCAGAGTCTCCAAGTGTGTCACATTGGAAGTCGGCTATGATACAGTGTTGCTCCTTGGAGAAAAGGGGAATAGTAGACTTAGCCTCCAAGAAAGGTGATATGTTTTGTAAGACATGGTCTCCCTTCTGGGACTCTCTCACTCCAGTCACACGAAGTAGGATCTTGAATTGTTAAGGGGTGGGGAGGGAGGAGGGGGGTGGGGAGGTTGTGGGGGCTGAGGGAGTAGGGATAATCTCTATATATAAAAGGCAACCCCAACGTTCTAATGAATCCTCCTCCTCCATGAGTGTCTGCACCGCCCTCGCGTCAAAACGTGATGACGTCGAAGGCGGAGCAATGACACTCGAGGGCCGAAATGGAAACGGCACAGGCACGGAGGCGCAGCAAAAAAAAAAAAAAACCCTCCCCACACAGAGCGAACCACGAACAATCCCAATCCCCCCCCCCCCCTGTTTTGCCCTGATTACAAAAAATTAAATCTGGTGGCACCCACCTCCCACCAGCACTTCCCTGCAGTTTCCCATACTTCAAACAAAGCAGGAGCAAGTCCTTCTTGCTCCTGCCTCAGATGCCGCCATCTTCAAAATGGCAGCACCCTGCCCTACTTAGTGCATCCCTGGCTTTCAGCCCCACGTGCTTGAAGCAGTAGATCAGGGGTTCTCAACCCAGTCTTTTGGACACACTCAGCCAGTCAGGTTTTCAGGCAATCTACAGTGAATATGCGAGAGATTTATTTATTTGTTGCATTTGTATCCCACATTTTCCCACCTATTTGCAGGCTCACTGTGGCTTACATTATGCCGTAATGGCAATTGCCATTTCCGGAATGAGAAATACAAAGTGGCATTGCATTAAAAGTTCATAAGTGATAGAGTAAATTAAGCAGTCAAGTATAGAGAGTTTATTTCCGAACAAGAAATAAAGTAGTATTGTGTTAAAGTTCATTGGTAACAAGGTAAATGAAGCAGTCAAGTAAAGAGAGTTCGGTATTTGTCCAGTTCTGGTATAAGTTTCGTTGTCTGGTATTTAGGATGGATCATTGCGGTATGCCTTTCTGAACAGGTTGGTTTTTAGTGATTTTCGGAAGTTTGTTAGGTCGTGTATTTTATGGCGTTTGGTAGTGCATTCCATAGTTGCGTGCTTACAGTGGGGGAAATAAGTATTTGATCCCTTGCTGATTTTGTAAGTTTGCCCACTGACAAAGACATGAGCAGCCCATAATTGAAGGGTAGGTTATTGGTAACAGTGAGAGATAGCACATCACAAATTAAATCTGGAAAATCACATTGTGGAAAGTATATGAATTTATTTGCATTCTGCAGAGGGAAATAAGTATTTGATCCCCCACCAACCAGTAAGAGATCTGGCCCCTACAGACCAGGTAGATGCTCCAAATCAACTCGTTACCTGCATGACAGACAGCTGTCGGCAATGGTCACCTGTATGAAAGACACCTGTCCACAGACTCAGTGAATCAGTCAGACTCTAACCTCTACAAAATGGCCAAGAGCAAGGAGCTGTCTAAGGATGTCAGGGACAAGATCATACACCTGCACAAGGCTGGAATGGGCTACAAAACCATCAGTAAGACGCTGGGCGAGAAGGAGACAACTGTTGGTGCCATAGTAAGAAAATGGAAGAAGTACAAAATGACTGTCAATCGACAAAGATCTGGGGCTCCACGCAAAATCTCACCTCGTGGGGTATCCTTGATCATGAGGAAGGTTAGAAATCAGCCTACAACTACAAGGGGGGAACTTGTCAATGATCTCAAGGTAGCTGGGACCACTGTCACCACGAAAACCATTGGTAACACATTACGACATAACGGATTGCAATCCTGCAGTGCCCGCAAGGTCCCCCTGCTCCGGAAGGCACATGTGACGGCCCGTCTGAAGTTTGCCAGTGAACACCTGGATGATGCCGAGAGTGATTGGGAGAAGGTGCTGTGGTCAGATGAGACAAAAATTGAGCTCTTTGGCATGAACTCAACTCGCCGTGTTTGGAGGAAGAGAAATGCTGCCTATGACCCAAAGAACACCGTCCCCACTGTCAAGCATGGAGGTGGAAATGTTATGTTTTGGGGGTGTTTCTCTGCTAAGGGCACAGGACTACTTCACCGCATCAATGGGAGAATGGATGGGGCCATGTACCGTACAATTCTGAGTGACAACCTCCTTCCCTCCGCCAGGGCCTTAAAAATGGGTCGTGGCTGGGTCTTCCAGCACGACAATGACCCAAAACATACAGCCAAGGCAACAAAGGAGTGGCTCAGGAAGAAGCACATTAGGGTCATGGAGTGGCCTAGCCAGTCACCAGACCTTAATCCCATTGAAAACTTATGGAGGGAGCTGAAGATGCGAGTTGCCAAGCGACAGCCCAGAACTCTTAATGATTTAGAGATGATCTGCAAAGAGGAGTGGACCAAAATTCCTCCTGACATGTGTGCAAACCTCATCATCAACTACAGAAGACGTCTGACCGCTGTGCTTGCCAACAAGGGTTTTGCCACCAAGTATTAGGTCTTGTTTGCCAGAGGGATTAAATACTTATTTCCCTCTGCAGAATGCAAATAAATTCATATACTTTCCACAATGTGATTTTCCGGATTTAATTTGTGATGTGCTATCTCTCACTGTTACCAATAACCTACCCTTCAATTATGGGCTGCTCATGTCTTTGTCAGTGGGCAAACTTACAAAATCAGCAAGGGATCAAATACTTATTTCCCCCACTGTATGTAGGAGAAGCTGGATGCATATGTTGATTTATATTTTAGTCCTTTGCAGCTGAGGTAGTGGAGATTCAGGAATGTGCATGCTGACCATTTTGTGTTCCTGGTTGGTAAGTCTATTATTATTAATGACGTCTGCACGCATTACTTCTATTCTATGCAAAGGTATCTCACGGAGGATATTCTGAAAACCTGGCTGGCTAGGTGTATCTCAAGGATTGGGTTGAGAACCCCTGAACTAGACTACTCTTGTCAGCGTGAAATGTCTAAATAGGGAGCAATTGAAACATACAGACAAGACAAGATGGGTAAGGCAAGGGCACTGGATTAAGTAAGTGATTAGGCTGAGGATAAATTACGTATACTTTTCAATAAGGTATATGACGCTGGTCTCAGTTACAGTGTGTGGTATAAGCTAGTCCAGATGCAGTGTGAGTGATTGGATAGTCAACTCACCACAGCCATTAAAGGCTTGGGAGAAGAGCCATACTTTCACCTGTTCCCTGACCCTTGAGTTAGACGTAACCCTTTATGTTATGGGGGCTACTCCTGAGAACGCTTGCTGAAGGGTGTCATATCATGTGATTAGACTATAAGAATTGCCATATAGGGTCAGACCATCCAATGGTCCATCTAGCCCAGTATCCTGTTTTCAAGAGTGGCCAATCCATATCACAAATACCTGGCAAAATCCCAAAGAGTATCGAGATTTCCATGCTACCAATCTCAGTGATAAGTAGTGGTTTCCCCATGTCTTTCTTAATAGCAGATTATAGACTTTTCCTCCTTGAACACGTCCAACCCTTTTTTAAACCCAGATACGCTAACTGCTTTTATCACATCTGTCAATGAGTTCCAGAGCGTAACTATTCGTCAAGTGAAAGAAATATTGTCTCCTATTTGTTTTGGAAGACAGTCTTCTCTTAAAAACAGTCCAATTGATTTATTATTATTATTTTTTTTTTTTTTTTTGTATTAAGCCCATGTGGAGGTACAGACTTTTCTTTTAGGAAATTATCCAAATCTTATTTTCAACCCTGCTAAGCTAACTGCTTTTACCACATTCTCTGGCAACAAATTCCAGTTCCAGAGTTTAATTACACGTTGAGTGAAGGAATTTCTTCTCTGGTTTGTTTTAAATATAGTACTTTAAGTAGCTTCATTGCATGCCCCCTACTTCTAGTATTTTTGGAAAGAGTAAACAAGCAATTCATGTGTACCCATTCCACTCCACTCAGTATTTTATAGATCTTTATCATATCTTCCCTCAGCCATCTCGTCTCCAAGCTGAAGGAGCCCTGCATACAGAAGTTCAGGTTCAGAATTTTTTTTTTATATATTGCCTACAACCAAATATCTAAGTAGTTCACAGTAATTATAAAAATAATGCGGTGACGGTCAGGGAAATATCTAGGACAAATGGAGAAAACTACACACTCTTGACTGTTTTTCCCTCTCTTGTATGCAGTGACTTCCAGCTGCTGAAAATTGGATATAATATTAGCATGCCACAATGCTGACTGACACTGTTTTTACTTCAGGAGAAAAAAAGGCAACTTATCAGTGAGGTGCGTTTAGAAATGTATTTTGATCAAACCAGTGGCATCTAAAACAGTTGGGAACATTTGTCTTTCTGCTGCAGTTTCTTAGTCTCCAATTGCCTGTCCTGGTGCTTGAGGATGTTTTTTTTGTGGGATGTCTTGTGTGTTGGTGATACAACTACTCACCATCAAGCTCATTTTCAAAGCACTTAGCCTCCCAAAGTTCCATAGAAACCTATGGAACTTAGCCTCCCAAAGTGCTTTGAAAATATGCCTCCATGTCTTCTTTTTCTGTTTCAGTAATCTTAGTGCAATTGAATGTATGATTTTTTTTCAGCTGCATTTGTATTCCAATTATTCCATGTAATGCCATTTAATCAGCTAGTAAAGCTCAGCACAACTCTCCTAATTTTTTTTTTAGCTGTGTCTTGTCGAAACCAAAATGTCAGATTCTGGTAAAAAAAGAAAGCCAAAGGTCATTCGCACTGACGGGGGTCCTCAAGAAGGCAAGCGATCCAGACCTGATTCTGAGCAGGTAGAGCACTCTCTCATGTTAACTAAAATGGCTTTCTCGTTTGGGAAAACCCCCTCCCCATTGTATTAATTTAAAGCATCCTCACTTCTGTTCCCTGACTTTTGACCAGAGACATCGCATCCAGAGAAGTAATGTTGGCTGAGAGCAGGGAAGAGAGCAATGGCTTTGGTCAGGATGATAGCGGACATGGGGCTGCGAATGGTTTCTCTCTGAAGTCTGTATATGTTGCTGTTTGCAGGAAGGGAGATACTACATTGAGGAAGCAGAAGTGGATTTTCGGGACCCCAACAAAGACTATGAGCTCTACAAGCAAACCTGTCAGGAGCTGCAGAGACTAATGGCCGAAATCCAGGACCTGAAGAGTAAAGGCAGTAAAGAGAGTGTAAGGAACAACTGGATTCTATAAAAGTCACACACAATAATTAGTGGGTTCAATGATTTAATTATTAGAGCTAACGAGCACTCAGTTGGCACTGATCATGATTTGGGCCAGGCTACTCACTTTTCTGTAACAATAGGTGTCTAAATTGGATCATGTGTATCTCCAAAAGGGAGTGTGGCCATGGGCCATGGGAGAGGTATGGGTGGGTCAGGGCATGGCCACCGAGAGACTTCCCCCCCCCCCCTCAGACCACTGCGACACATTTGCCCCCCCCCCTCCCCCCCCCCCCCCCCCCCCGCTGCAACACCACATACCTTGGCTGGCGGGGATCCCCAAGCTTCGCAAGCAGAAACCTTCCTCCAGTGCTGTTCTCCACTGAGGAAAAGCAGCCGCAGGGCAGGCAATGCAGTGGAGAACAACGCTGGAGGCTTGGGGACCCCCGCCAGCCAAACCAGAGGCCCCAAAGCCCTGTGTCTGCTCCTCCTCAGCCTCTAAGGGGGGGGGGGGGCCCAACACCGAAGTTTTCTTTCTCCTGCTTCTGTCGGGACACGATCACCCGGGTCCCGTCAAGAGCAGGAGAGAGACAGACCCTGACACCGGGCACCCCTTAGAGGCTGGGCCCGGAGGAATCTTTCCCCACCCTGCCCCCCCCCCCCCTCTCGGCAGCCCTGGGTCAGGGGCGTTCACAACTGATACATGCAGTGTTACAAAATAGTGGGGATCTGCGTCCAATTTGACGTAAGTCCTCGCTTCCAAAGTTCAGTGCCAAAGTCAGTACCCGATGCTGCTCCATAAAGAACTCTCATCCCGAGGAGCCCTTTATAGAATAGTATTGAGCGCCAAATTTTATTGATGCCACTTATAGAATTTGACCCTTATTGGGGTAAATTTCTCAAAAGGTCGCCAACAATTTAGGGGCTTGGATGATGAGCACTGGGCCCGAATTCTATAACAGCAGTTCTGCATGCAACTGCCATTATAGAATACTAGTGTAAGGCTTCTGATCGCTCCTGTTGCCCCGCTCGCCTTCTGAATGCCACTGCTCCTGCTGCCCGGCCTGAACACATGCTCCTGCCTGCCCCGACACTACCTGTAAGTCCCTCTTCCCCCCCACTCTGACGAGGCCTGTTTCTTCTCTGGGTCCCATTCCTCCCCCCCCCCCCCCCCCCCCCACAAGGTCAGGGTCACTTCAACCTCTTCACACAGCTCCCTGCTTGCATGCTTGATCTGTAAGTCGGAGCAGGCAGGCAATTGGGGGGGGGGGGGGCAGGAGGGAAGAGAGGAGTCACTCACAGCCTGGGTGATTGCATTTCTCTTACCCCCCTCCCCAGACTGTGTGCTTCCTTTTCTTTGTTTTATCGTGCGATCAATCGCGCGATTAAAGATTTTAATCGAACTGCAGCCTTAGTAAGATTGCATTTTGCAGCTGATCTTATTCTATAACTCTTGTGTACCAGTTTGCATGCTAGTCAGAAATTTGAGCATGTAAGTTTATAGAATGAGGGGCATTGTGTGCTGGGGGACACAAGGAGGTTTCTGAAACCTCTTCCCCAATTACAAATCTTTCTAGGATGTTGTTCGTCTTCATTTTATTTAATATACTGTCCAAGTTGATGAATCTAAGTGGTTTACACGATTAAAGGGGGAAAGGGAGAGACAAAGACAGATACAAGACAAATTAAGAAACTTGGAGAAGAGATAATACAATATTACATGAGAGGGAGAATTAAAGAAAGGAGAAAACAGAGCGGAGAAAAAAGCTTTCTTACTCTGAAGTATGGGGTGTTAAAGTAGCCTGGTATCAGCTCACTTTGTGGTTCCGAGCTAAGTTGGAAGTGGCCTTGGTTAGTATGCAGGCCCCATGAGTCTTAATTTCCACTTCTCCAAGGATTTTCCCTCTTACTTTACATTCCCCCCCCCCCCCCCACCTCCCAATTTGCCCAACTATTGCAGCGATGGCAACTCTTGGCTGGGAGTTCAACACCAGGGACCCTGCAATTGTGGTCTCTTATGTCCAGTTACTAGGGGTGGTCTTGGAACAATGGATGATCTCCCTCCTTCCTTAGCATTTCCAGTCCTAGCTAACCTGTGAGTTAAACACAAATTGGCAAGCCAACAGATGCCACAGGGCCATGACAATAAAACTTCTCTGTCTTTGTAAAAGAATTGTAACTACATTATGGAACTTCTGTTTCCAGAGATGATTAGAGTTTAACATACTGTTCTTTCAAGCTTCTTTTTCTATCCTTCAGGCTGCAGAGATTGAGGAAAAACGCGTCCAGAGCTGTGTTCAGTTCATGAACTTAAAGAAGTTGAATCGTTTGGCTCATATCAGATTGAAAAAGGGACGCGATCAGACCCATGAGGTGGGTGTTGGGGGGGCTAGAAGGGGGGGACAGGATAGATGCATTAGGTGGGAGTAGAGGAGTCTAGGCCTATGAGCTGGAAATGGGTAGCTCCAGTGGGAGAGAGTATAAGTAGTAGTGCTTTTTTTGTAGAAAAAAAGGTGCCGGTACTCATTATGGGCGGGGTCGCCACATATGGCTCCACCCCTATGATAGCCACACCCCTTATATCAGCTATGGCACATATAAACAGACATCATTGAAAATATTATACTAGTCTAGGAGGAAAAAAACAATGTGATTTTTTTTCATTATAAATAATTTTTATAAGCTGTTACAGTGCAAAATAAGACAGCAGATGTAAGTTCTGAAATTGGACATATTTCAAACGCTAAAATGAAAATAAAATGATTTTTTTCTACCTTTGTTGTCTGGTGACTTTGTTTTTCTTTCCATTTTGGTCCCAGTCTCTGATTCTGCTTCCTTCATTTTTGCTTAACTCTTCTGCGCCATTTGTAATTTTTCTCTCCTTTTTCTTTGCTTTCTTTAATATTTTTCTGCCTCTCTGTCCAGATTTAATTCATTCTTACTATCCATTCTTTAATTTCCTTCATCTACCTATGGCTTTTCATCTTTTTCTCACCCTTGTTCTCCCCATGCCCCTTCCTCTTATTCTCCAGTCTTTCTCTACTCCCCTTTTCCATCCAGCAGCTCTCCTTTCTCTCCCCATCCTTCCAGTGTCTCCCCTATTTCTTTCTGCATTCTTCCATCCATTGTCTCCTCTTTCTCCCTACCCTTCCATCCAGCGCCTTCCCTCTTTCTCTCGCCATCCCTTCCACCCATCTACCTTCTTTCCTGATCCTTCCATCTAATGTCTCTCTCCCCCTCTTTCTATCCAGTGTCTCTCTCTACCCTTTTCTGTTCAGTGTCCCTTCTCTCTCCACATCCTTCCAGTTTCTCCCCTTTCTCTCTGCATCCATTTGTCATCTCCCCCTTTCTCTCCCCAACCTTCCATCCAGTGTCTTTCTCTCCCCATCCTTCCATCTGTTTTCCCTCTCTCTCTCCCCATCCTTCCATCTGTATTCCCTTTCTCTCCCCATCCTTCCATCTGTTTTCCCTCTCTCTCTCCCCATCCTTCCATCTGTTTTTCCCTCTCTTTCTCTCCCCATCCTTCCATCTGTTTTTCCCTCTCTCTCTCCCCATCTTTCCATCTGTTTTCCCTCTCTCTCTCTCTCTCCATCCTTCCATCTGTTTTTTTTCCCTCTCTCTCTCCCCATCCTTCTGTCTACCCCCCTCTCCCGATTCTTCCATCAGTGTCTTTCTCTCTATCCCCTTCTTTCCATCCAGGCCCGCCCACCTACCTGCCTGCCTGCCAAGTCTCCTGCGAAGCACGCGGCGCCAGCTCCCACCTCCAGCCGCTGCTGCTTCTCCTGTTCAGCAGCAGCGGCCGCTACAAAAAGATAAAGATCAAAAATGTTTTTAAAAAGCAAGGGCGGCACCGCAGACAGCCATCAGGCATTGGCTGTCGGCTCTGCAGCCGCTCCTCCTCTCGCCTCTCACGTCGCTGCATTCCTCCGGGGTCTTACTCCAGGGGCAGTGACGTGGAGGCGAGAGGAGGAGCGGCTGCAGAGCCGACAGCCAATGCCTGATGGCTGTCTGCGGTGCCGCCCTTGCTTTTTAAAAACATTTTTGATCTTTTTCTTTTTGTAGCGGCCGCTGCTGCTCAATAGGAGAAGCAGCAGCGGCCGGAAATGGGAGCTGGCGCCGCATGCTTCGCGACTTCACAGGGGACTGAGAGGAAGTGCAGGACTCAGGGGAGGGGGGCAAAAAAAAGGTACCGGCACAAAAAAAGCACTGATAAATAGTATAATATGGAAAAAAAAGTTACTGCAGCTTTTGACTCAGGTAGATTTCTAACAATGGTCCCCTCTATTGAGTGTTCGCTCTCTGATGCTTCCACCTTCTCTTGCAGGCAAAACAGAAAGTGGACGCATATCATCTGCAGCTGCAGAATCTGCTCTATGAAGTGATGCATCTGCAGAAAGAGATCACCAAGTGTCTGGAATTTAAGTGAGTGGGAGGCAGGTGTAGCGTACCTTCGGCTCTCTCAGGAGTACGCTTGCTTTTGATTCCGTCCTCTGTGTGTCCACATTCTATTAGGATTCTAAGTTTCTATTGAAAGTCGGACATTGAAGGCCTTATTTTTGAGATATTTCACCTTAAAACAGAGAAGACACTGTGAATGAGGTTCTAGGTATTAACTAATCCAAAACTTCTATAAGACACCTCTTAAGTTTCCAGTGGTAAAACTGCACTCACTATAGGAAAATTCAGCACACAAAGGTTAAGATGCCTAACTTGATTTTCCAAACTCTCCAGCCTTCTATTTAACACTTCTTGATCTTTAATAATAGCGACTTGCATTTAAAATTTTCCAGACTCTTCTTTCAGAATGGTAACATGATCTTTAAATTCCTTAACACTACCTTCGTGTGCCTGAGCCAACATTTGTACCAGCGAAGGAAGTTCCAGAGAACAGCACTGTATGGGAGCTTCTAAGCGAACCAAGGCCTCACCCAGAGTCTCGAGTGTAAAACTCTTGGAAGAAGCCGAAACAGGGGGGTCCCTTGCCTGGAGAAACCCGAGGATCCTCCTTCGGGGTCGTGCCTTGACCCGGCAGTGATGAAACTCCAGATGCTACGTCTCCAGAAGACATTCCACCTGCATCCACCTGCCGATTTTCCAACAGCAACTTCCGTTTCAACAGTGTCCCCCACAATGGCGGTTGGAGATACCTCCTCCTTCCTCGGGGTTTCTGCAGCCAACTATGTGGCCTTCGTCTGTTGGAGCAGTGGAGGAATCTGGTCGGAGAGGGACAGAGATATTTCTCACGGGACTCTGCCTGCGTCCCATGCTGAGATTCCACCCTTGTTACCTTCCCACCATGGGAGCACAAAAGAATCCAACTTCTGCCGACCAATAGGGGTAGAGGTGGTCTCGTGGGGGATAGAATCTGAGCTTTCCCTTACATTTAAAAGGTATAATAGCAATCGGGAAACAAAGATATGAGCAGAGCTAGTTCTCATGCGTCCTCTCAGTCAAACATCTTGCTCCGCCCCCTCCCCTTCCTAGTGATTCTTGACCAAAGATTATAATAATACTTGTACAATAAATCAAATCGTTCAAGTTTATTTAATATTTGATGTGTTGTAAATTGATAGCGCTAAGCAGTTTTCAATAATCATAATACTATAATAGAGAAGAGGGAAAGAAGAGAGTAAAGAAAAGCTTAAAACATGGTTTTCTACATGTTTAAAACCATGAAAGATAGGAAAGGAGAGAAGTCCTTGTTCCGTAAGCTCCAGGCTCAGTCCTCACATCCTCGAAATAGTCATCCGTATAACAACGTGAGAGAAGATGCTTCTGGATCAAAAGCTTTTATAAAGAAGTATGGTTTCAGGCCACTCTTAACTTACTTCCAGCCTCAAATGTGAGGACAGGTTATTCCCTAAAGATGGATCAAAAGCTTTTATAAAGAAGTATGTTTTCAGGCCACTCTTAACTAACTTTCAGCCTCAAATGTGAGGACAGGTTATTCCCTAAAGATGGATCAAAAGCTTTTATAAAGAAGTATGTTTTCAGGCCACTCTTAACTTACTTCCAGCCTCAAATGTGAGAACAGGTTATTCCCTAAAGATGGATCAAAAACTTTTATAAAGAAGTATGTTTTCAGGCCACTCTTAACTAACTTTCAGCCTCAAATGTGAGGACAGGTTATTCCCTAAAGATGGATCAAAAGCTTTTATAAAGAAGTATGTTTTCAGGCCACTCTTAACTAACTTTCAGCCTCAAATGTGAGGGCAGGTTATTCCCTAAAGATGGATCAAAAACTTTTATAAAGAAGTATGGTTTCAGGCCACTCTTAACTAACTTTCAGCCTCAAATGTGAGGACAGGTTATTCCCTAAAGATGGATCAAAAGCTTTTATAAAGAAGTATGTTTTCAGGCCACTCTTAACTTACTTCCAGCCTCAAATGTGAGGACAGGTTATTCCCTAAAGATGGATCAAAAACTTTTATAAAGAAGTATGTTTTCAGGCCACTCTTAACTTACTTCCAGCCTCAAATGTGAGGGCAGGTTATTCCCTAAAGATGGATCAAAAACTTTTATAAAGAAGTATGTTTTCAGGCCACTCTTAACTAACTTCCAGCCTCAAATGTGAGGGCAGGTTATTCCCTAAAGATGGATCAAAAACTTTTATAAAGAAGTATGTTTTCAGGCCACTCTTAACTTACTTTCAGCCTCAAATGTGAGGACAGGTTATTCCCTAAAGATGGATCAAAAACTTTTATAAAGAAGTATGTGTTCAGGCCACTCTTAACTTACTTCCAGCCTCAAATGTGAAGGCAGGTTATTCCCTAAAGATGGATCAAAAGCTTTTATAAAGAAGTGTGTGTTCAGGCCACTCTTAACTTACTTCCAGCCTCAAATGTGAGGGCAGGTTATTCCCTAAAGATGGATCAAAAGCTTTTATAAAGAAGTATGTTTTCAGGCCACTCTTAACTAACTTTCAGCCTCAAATGTGAGGACAGGTTATTCCCTAAAGATGGATCAAAGCTTTTATAAAGAAGTATGTTTTCAGGCCACTCTTAACTAACTTTCAGCCTCAAATGTGAGGACAGGTTATTCCCTAAAGATGGATCAAAAGCTTTTATAAAGAAGTATGTTTTCAGGCCACTCTTAACTTACTTCCAGCCTCAAATGTGAGGACAGGTTATTCCCTAAAGATGGATCAAAAGCTTTTATAAAGAAGTATGTTTTCAGGCCACTCTTAACTAACTTTCAGCCTCAAATGTGAGGACAGGTTATTCCCTAAAGATGGATCAAAAGCTTTTATAAAGAAGTATGTTTTCAGGCCACTCTTAACTAACTTTCAGCCTCAAATGTGAGGGCAGGTTATTCCCTAAAGATGGATCAAAAACTTTTATAAAGAAGTATGTTTTCAGGCCACTCTTAACTAACTTTCAGCCTCAAATGTGAGGACAGGTTATTCCCTAAAGATGGATCAAAAACTTTTATAAAGAAGTATGTTTTCAGGCCACTCTTAACTTACTTCCAGCCTCAAATGTGAGGGCAGGTTATTCCCTAAAGATGGATCAAAAACTTTTATAAAGAAGTATGTTTTCAGGCCACTCTTAACTAACTTTCAGCCTCAAATGTGAGGACAGGTTATTCCCTAAAGATGGATCAAAAGCTTTTATAAAGAAGTATGTTTTCAGGCCACTCTTAACTAACTTTCAGCCTCAAATGTGAGGACAGGTTATTCCCTAAAGATGGATCAAAAACTTTTATAAAGAAGTATGTTTTCAGGCCACTCTTAACTTACTTCCAGCCCCAAATGTGAGGACAGGTTATTCCCTAAAGATGGATCAAAAACTTTTATAAAGAAGTATGTTTTCAGGCCACTCTTAACTTACTTCCAGCCCCAAATGTGAGGGCAGGTTATTCCCTAAAGATGGATCAAAAGCTTTTATAAAGAAGTATGTTTTCAGGCCACTCTTAACTAACTTTCAGCCTCAAATGTGAGGACAGGTTATTCCCTAAAGATGGATCAAAAACTTTTATAAAGAAGTATGTTTTCAGGCCACTCTTAACTTACTTCCAGCCTCAAATGTGAGGGCAGGTTATTCCCTAAAGATGGATCAAAAACTTTTATAAAGAAGTATGTTTTCAGGCCACTCTTAACTAACTTTCAGCCTCAAATGTGAGGACAGGTTATTCCCTAAAGATGGATCAAAAGCTTTTATAAAGAAGTATGTTTTCAGGCCACTCTTAACTTACTTCCAGCCTCAAATGTGAGGGCAGGTTATTCCCTAAAGATGGATCAAAAACTTTTATAAAGAAGTATGTTTTCAGGCCACTCTTAACTTACTTCCAGCCTCAAATGTGAGGACAGGTTATTCCCTAAAGATGGATCAAAAACTTTTATAAAGAAGTATGTTTTCAGGCCACTCTTAACTAACTTTCAGCCTCAAATGTGAGGACAGGTTATTCCCTAAAGATGGATCAAAAACTTTTATAAAGAAGTATGTTTTCAGGCCACTCTTAACTTACTTCCAGCCTCAAATGTGAGGGCAGGTTATTCCCTAAAGATGGATCAAAAACTTTTATAAAGAAGTATGTTTTCAGGCCACTCTTAACTAACTTTCAGCCTCAAATGTGAGGACAGGTTATTCCCTAAAGATGGATCAAAAGCTTTTATAAAGAAGTATGTTTTCAGGCCACTCTTAACTTACTTCCAGCCTCAAATGTGAGGGCAGGTTATTCCCTAAAGATGGATCAAAAACTTTTATAAAGAAGTATGTTTTCAGGCCACTCTTAACTTACTTCCAGCCTCAAATGTGAGGGCAGGTTATTCCCTAAAGATGGATCAAAAACTTTTATAAAGAAGTATGTTTTCAGGCCACTCTTAACTAACTTCCAGCCTCAAATGTGAGGGCAGGTTATTCCCTAAAGATGGTCACACAGTGCAAAATCTCCTGCCCATGGCAGTACCTGGGTCATTGAATAGTGAAGTTAGCCACCAGAAATCAGGATTTTGACACTTACTGATGCAAGAACATAGTGGTGCCCACCCATACTTCAGCTTCTCCCAGCACCAGACGCTTAATGGACCAAAAGATGGATCCAGAATTACTCACCCACTTTTGCTATATCGTTTTCAAATTTGTCTTTTTATAACTCAACAAAATCTGAGCGTGTAGACTGCTCAGTGGATGCAGTGCACGCAAATGTCTCTCACCAATATTCATTGTGGCTATTTTGAAAACCTGACTGGCTGGGGTGTCTCCAGGACCAGGTTTGGGAGCCAGTGAAATAAGGTGATTTAATACAAGGGCCTAATCACAGGTTCTTTTTCTTGTCATCAAAAGCATGCTTGATCTGTATTCCAGATGATTTTGACTGTTAAACGTAAACCACTTAGAACTTGTCGGTAAAGTGGGTTATAAATGCCAAATTAAATATGTTTCAACGTAATCAATACTCTTAGCTTCATGACAAACACACGATTAATTCCTAATATGTTAAAATGTTATAATTAATTATCTGACTATTATATTTTTGATGTTTTTTCTTGAATGTAAGCTGCAAATTGGAA
Organism: Microcaecilia unicolor; assembly: GCF_901765095.1. Taxonomy (NCBI): domain Eukaryota; kingdom Metazoa; phylum Chordata; class Amphibia; order Gymnophiona; family Siphonopidae; genus Microcaecilia; species Microcaecilia unicolor. Next base: position 13,307,878 of record NC_044041.1, on the reverse strand, counting down.
ATTAAATGCCCTTTATATTGTGTACAACAGTTCTTAACATTCAGGAAATTATCTGTATGCCCCTGTTTGTACATTTTTCCTGTATTGGAGAAGAGGTGTTTCTTACCCATAAGTACTTAAGTATTGCCATACTGGGAAAGACCAAAGGTCCATCGAGCCCAGCATCCTGTTTCCAACAGTGGCCAATCCGGGTCAGAAATACCCGGCAAGATCCCAAAAATGTACAAAACATTTTATACTGCTTATCCCAAAAATAGTGGATTTTCCCCAAGTACATTTAATAACGGTCTGTGGATTTTTCCTTTAGGAAGCCATCCAAACCTTTTTAAAACTCTGCTAAGCTAACCGCCTTTACCACATTCTCTGGCAACGAATTCCAGAGTTTAATTACAGGTTGAGTGAAGCAAACTTTTCTCCGATTCGTTTTAAATTTACTACATTGTAGCTTCATCGCATGCCCCCTAGTCCTAGTATTTTTGGAAAGCATGAACAGACGCTTCACAACTACCTGTTCAACTCCACTCATTATTTTATAGAGCTCTATCGTATCTCCCCTCAGCCGCCTTTTCTCCAGGCTGAAGAGCCCTAGCCGCTTTAGCTTTTCCTCATAGGGAAGTCGTCCCATCCCCTTTATCATTTTCGTCGCCCTTCACTGCACCTTTTCTAATTCCACTATATCTTTTTTGCTCTGCTTTTTCTCTTATTTAATTATTTTGCTTTTTATGTGTTTAAACGTGTGCTGTAGAGCTGTCCTAATCTCTGTGTCATTTTAATGGGCAGTGTGGGGGTGCAATCGAAAAGAGATGCTCCAAGGCTATCCACCCTCGTGCCATTTGTTTGCTTAGGGTTGAAGTATACACAGGAACCACTAGTGACCAAATTTTTATTTTTACCTGTCTGGATATGATTTGTTCCTTCTCTGCAGGTCAAAGCATGAAGAGATTGACCTGGTGAGCGTGGAGGAGTTCTACCGAGAGGCACCTGCCGAGATCAGCAAACCTGACTTTACCATAGGAGAGCCCCACCAGCAGACCCTTGCTCGCCTGGACTGGGAACTGGAGCAGCGAAAAAGGTACATTATGGAGAGATGTACTTTCTGCTCTGACAGTTGGTTGTCTTCTCTTTTTCATGCTTGTTCTAGTAGGATGAGCTCTGCAACGTGTTTTGAAATAACTGCTAGCTCAAGTGTAAGATACAGCAGTTGGGTTGGAATAGTTGAATTTATTTGGCATTTGATATACCGCTGTGAAGAAAGTGTGTTTTAAGCCTGTAAAATGTATTGGAAATTTCCTGCATTGATTATGTTCTGAAGTGTATTTCCCCTATTTGGCCAAGAGATGGTGCATGTTTATGCTTAAAGCTGTTACAGAGGACTGACTTCTCTTTCTTTTAGTTGGCACACAGATAATAGGAAGTTCCTATAGTGATGTAACCAGTTCTTATTTGAAACGTGACTGTTCTGGGCTCCGATTGGCTTGGAGTTTTGAAATTACCCAGCAGTGGCTGGTTGTTGCTTCAGTTTCAGTCAGCGTTGCCAGGTCTGCGGGTTTCCCGCCCAATTGGGCGGCTTTCCGCGACCCGTTGCGGGCAATTTTTGCCGGCTGCGGGAAATTGGGCGGCTTTGAAAAAGCCGCGTTGCGGATTGGGTGGTTTTCTGGGGCTTCTATTGGTCCAATTTGGTCCAAAAGAAGCCCCGCAGAGGCTGGGTTAACGACGTCGTGGGCGGGGCTAGTGATGTCGGCGGCTACGTCGGGGCGGGGTTAGTGACGGCGGCTACGTCGGGGGCAGGGTTAATGACGGCAGAGGGTACGTCGGGGGCGGGGTTGATGACGTCGGGGGCAGGGTTTACCTTTGGGCGGGGAAAATGTTTTCAACCTGGCAACCCTGGTTTCAACCCAGGAGGAAAGAGAGACAGATCTCTTTGCTGAGGCTCTGTGAACAGTTATATATCCTGACCTTCCCAGGTACTGTTTAGACAGAATATAGATGCTTAGTTAGTCTTATAATTGATCCATTTTTCAGTTAACTGTTATTGTTTGCTGATTGCACATTTTTTGTTCCAGTGTGAGAGTAAACACATTTGTTCTGCCTGTCTGGACTGATAAAGAATCCTAGTGGTTTGTGTGTTGGGTCTGTGAGTGCTGTCTGGGAACTTTGGGACCACTGGGAGTGTGGCTCCAGTAACCTAGAAATCACTGGGGAGAGAGGAAGACTTGCCCAGAGGTGGTTGTGACCCAGTCGGTGGGAGAAGGGTGCTAGTGTACAGCACAAAATGCAGGTGCAGGTGGACCTGAGCTGTGCTGGGGATAGACCCTCTAAGTGGCCATGGGGTAACCCCAGGCGGGTGGCTAGGCATTTCGTGACAACTGCCTTTTGGTAAAAGCAATCAAAACACTTTACAATAAAATATAAAGTGGAGAACGTGAAAAGAACTACAAAAATCCATCAGTGCAGGGGAAAAAGAAATAAAATACAGCCAAACATCAATCGTACAGAGTGCACTGGAATGCTCCATATTTCAAAAATTGGGAAGTGCTTTGTAAAATAGGTGGGTTTTAAGGGCAGCCCTAAAACGAGGAAAAGACTTTTCAGAGTGAAGCTCGATTTAGAGGGAATTCCAAAGGGAGGGAACAACAAAAAATGAAGGCTGGGAGCAGTGTATCGGGGGAAGGAATAGATGGTAAGCAAGGGCTTAGCATAGGGCATGCACTGGGGTGTAAGGAGTGATGAGGGAAGAAAGGTACAAGGGTGTGCTGGTATGGAGTACTTTGTGTGTTGGGGTAAGAATCTTGAATTGGACATGCGAGGAAATAAGGACCCAATGGCTAGGAGGAGAGAAACATGATCAGACCAATGAGCATGGGAGACGAGCCGATTGTAGTGTTCTGGACAGTTTGTAAGTGCTTGAGCAGTATATTAGGGAGACCCAAAAGGATGATATTACAGTATTCGAGACGAGAAGAGTGGAACAAGAATTGTCATCAAGATACTCCAGAGAGATCGAATGTAATGAGGTGAGTTAAAATGTGACCTAACAATGGAAGAAATATGAGAGCTAAAAGACAGTTGCATATCGAGAGTTACCCCTAGATGTTTCAAGGAGTCATCTAATGCTATTGGAGTTTTCCAAATTGATGGGACCATGAAAGGAAAGGAAGATCGACCAGTCACCCTCAGCACTACAGTTTTCGAAGGATTCAATACTAACCTATGCAAGGGGAGCCAATTGTCTATGGCATTTAAGCCCAACTGGATAAGTCAGGATAATAAGGATCTTGAACAGAGAGTAAGAAAATATCATCTGTGTAAAAATGTGATTTGATGGAGAAGGACTGAATCAGTAATGCCAAAAGGCTCAGAAAGGTATTGAAGAGCAATGGTGAGAGCACTGATCCCCGGGGAACCTCACAGGGAAAGCGGGTAGGCTGCATAATGGGAAGAGAAACTGAGGAGTGTCCTGAGAGAAAAGATGTGAGCCATTTAAGAAGCAGTCCGGAGATACAATTGAAGTGAATGGCTGATCAAATCAAAGGCTGCTGTGAGATTCGGGGAAATTTAAAATTGTGGCACTGCCACAGTCAAGAGCAGAATAAAGATCATTAAGGCAACAACAGTTTCAGTTGAATGTCTAGGTCTAAAGCCTGATTCAAAAGGGTGGAGAAAATTTTGATGCTTCTATATGTTGTCAGTTGTTTGAAAAACATTCGGTTAGTTTTGAAAAAAAAAAAGGCTAGATTAGAGAGAGATCTGTAATGAAAGAGGGAAATGGGGTCCAGGAAGGGCTTTTTTCAGGATCAACTTGACTCCATTGGAGACATGGCAAGGGGCAGTAGGCCATGTGATGTAATGCTGATCCAGGAAGATGGGATGGGGTCAAGAAGGAATGTTTTCCTAGAGGACGACACCACTTTCTGAAACGGAGTTAGAGACAGAAGGTTAATTTGAGACCAGCTATGAGCAGAAGAGGTGGAAGGGACCAAGTTAGGGGGTGGCAGAAATGGGTAGAGGGTGACAAAGTGGAAGAGACAGGAGATGTCAAAGATGAAGGAGGTGAGGAAGGAAAAGAGGAGCGAAGTGACTTGGGTAGCAAATGCAATGGTATCCAGAGAATCAGGGTAGGGAAAGAAAGGAGAGCTGGGAAACTAGACTAAATAGCTTCTTTGAGCACTTAGAGGCCTGTGAGATGAGAGTGGTATAATACTGTCTTCTATTAAATTTAACCTGGGAGCGATAGGAGTGAAGTATGTGTTTATAGCAGTCATAGACGTCAGAGGATTTAGTCTTCCGCCAAACACATTCTGCTCTACAAAGTTGTCTTCTAAGAAGATGGAGATTGCCTTGATACCAGGCTTTCTTTACTACAGGAACGAAGAGGAATCTGGGTCGCAACCATTGTTTGAAGGGTAGAATTCCACAGGGCAAATTGTTCACACAGGGAACAAGAGACAAAGTCCTGGAGAAAAAAGGAAAATAGAGGACAAAGTGACTCTGGGTCTGTGACGCGGAAGGAAGAGTGACAGGACAGGCTGGAATAAGAATTAATGGTCTGTGAAGGAGAAGCATAAAGCTAATGAGGAAATGATCTGACCAGGGCAGCACCAAGGCAGATAAATCAGAAAGGGTAAGAGAATCTGAGCGACGAGAGAGTACGAGGTCCAAAGTATGGCCAGCTGTATGAGTAGGAAAAGGAACATGCTGCAACAAGTCCAGATCTGAAAGAAAACATATACCTATCTAGGGGCCTAGAGAGCACGGTAATGAACATTGCAATCACCCAGTATAAGCAAGTTGGGAAATCTAGTAACTGCGTCCCAATGGCAGAGCATCTTGGATACAGCTGTCAGGAGCAGGAGGTACGTAAAGCAGGAGGAAGAGAAGAGGGGTAGAAGTATTTATACGCAGCAGGTGGGGAGTCAGGGAATGGTAAGAGCTCATAAGTCAGTAATGGGGAGCAGAGGTGGGAGCCAGTAGCACCACACCTCCTCCCCTTTTGTTGGTGAACCTTGGGGTAGGCAGTATAGTCTGCTGGAAGACGTTGTGATAAGATTGCGTCTTCGCCCAAGTCAGAAAAAAGAAAGCATCAGAGTGTATAGTAAGAAGATTACGAATAGCGGCAGTCTGAGCAAGCAGCAATTCAGGAGAAAGAGAAACTACAATAGGGTCAATAAACGGGCGTGTGCAATTTTTTTTTCACAGCTTTGATATTTTTCATGTTCTACAGCCTAAAAACATCAGGTACCTAAAGTGGGGTGTTTGATTTCAGGGGTTAATTGCTTATTTGTATTGATAAACATTTCTCATTTTCTAAAAACGTAATTAGTCCATATTTGAGGTTGAAATTTTGCAGAGTTATAGCTGATATCCCTCTATCTTGTGGTATAAATAATTCACATATTCCGCTTTTGGTACCTTTTTCATTCAGCATGTCCCTATATATAAAATTTAACTTTTTATATTTCAACGGTTTTTATTAATGATGTACCACATCAAACAAAACCAATAAAGTCAAACATTTTGTAAACATTCAGTCATGTCATAATTGTACATGTGCATCTAGTCTAACATCATCATCATTATTTTACATCCTTTCCTCCCCCTCCCCCTCCCAACCTCCCCTTTATTTTACTCCTTTACCTTTATCTCCTTATTTCATGGTAATTAACAAAGATCTTTCTTTTCTTTGGGTTACCGTAAGCCTCCCTGGCCTCCCAGAGCATTAGCTCATGGAACCTATTTCTCCAGTACCAAAATAAAATTTAACTTTTTATATTTGCTGTCTGTTTGAAGAAATTCACCCACATTTTTTAATCCAGCCAAGTATGCAAAATCAAGGATGCTTGTGATTGGAAGTTGGGTCATTCTTCTCAGTATTTAATAGGCATATTGAATGGACTAAGTGGGCTTTATTTAATTTATTTATTCTTAGAAATTTATATTCCATAGTTCATGGGGGATTAAAATTCAAAAACAGACAAAACATAATTAAACCAATAACGCTACATATAATCATAAACGTAAAACAAGAGATGAGAGCTTTTTATCTGCTGACATCTTCAGCTTGTTCTGCCTTCAGACTTCTGTGGGACCTTGCCATTTTTCAAGGTGACAGGATTATAATGGCATAGGAGTCTGGGTGTAAAGTGAAAAACTGGTTTCTTACAGACACTATTATTAGAGATTTCTGCTCTGGTCTGCCTGACCAAAGTAAAAGGGAAACAGGCGATACTGTGTGTTTTGCTTACAACTGTCATGCTAACGATGTAGGTCCAAACTATTAATTTCTTTGCTTATCTTTTCTTCCCCTTTTGCTTTCTGGAGTTGAGTCTTCAATAACAGTTTTCAAGGAATAGGACATTTAGTAAAAGAAGTCTTGGACATTTCAAGCATTTACTACTACTACTACTTATCATTTCTAAAGCGCTACTAGACGTACGCAGCGCTGTACACTTGAACATGAAGAGACAGTCCCTGCTCGACAGAGCTTACAATCTAATTAGGACAGACAAACAGGACAAACAAGAGATAAGGACAAAGAGTAGCAAGATTCCGGAATCCCAAAGAGTAGCAAGATTCCAGAATCCCAAAGACTACTACTACTACTTATCATTTCTAAAGCGCTACTAGACATACGCAGCACTGTACACTTGAACATGAAGAGACAGTCCCTGCTCGACAGAGCTTACAATCTAATTAGGACAGACAAACAGGACAAACAAGAGATAAGGACAAAGAGTAGCAAGATTCCGGAATCCCAAAGAGCAGCAAGATTCCAGAATCCCAAAGACTACTACTACTACTTATCATTTCTAAAGCGCTACTAGACATACGCAGCACTGTACACTTGAACATGAAGAGACAGTCCCTGCTCGACAGAGCTTACAATCTAATTAGGACAGACAAACAGGACAAACAAGAGATAAGGACAAAGAGTAGCAAGATTCCGGAATCCCAAAGAGCAGCAAGATTCCAGAATCCCAAAGACTACTACTACTACTTATCATTTCTAAAGCGCTACTAGACGTACGCAGCACTGTACACTTGAACATGAAGAGAGAGTCCCTGCTCGACAGAGCTTACAATCTAATTAGGACAGAAGTTATCAAAGAAACACAAATGCAAACAATAAAAATGCCGGTGGCATATGAGCACAACTTTAAAAAATCTCCTATCCCAAGAACCCCCCTCGCTTGCAAATCATTGTTATAACTTGTAAGCTGGTACTTCTTGACTGCTGATCTCATATATCAGTGGTATTTGCAGCTGGTGGATATGCCTCCAGATGCCAAAAACGAAAAGAGATTGCACAGAACTGGCAAAGCCCATTTCTCCCATTGAGTCTCCTAGTGAAAAGATCAGCTGCTGTGATCCTCTGTACCCTGATCACTTGAAGAGATCCTAAAACTTAGGAGGAATCTGCATTTTATCCACAATGATTAAAAATTCTGTCATTCCTCCTGCACAGGTTGGCAGAGAAGTACAAGGAATGTCAGGCCAGCAAGGAGGAAATCCTGAAGGAGATTGAAGTGAAAAAAGAATACCTGAGCAGCTTGCAGCCTCGCCTTAATGCAATCATGCAGGTAACCTCCAGGCCACGAATCTGTCCTCAGAGTCTCTTACCGTGCATAAGGCTGGATTTTCCAGTGTGTGTGTGCACATTGCGGAGGAGCCGATGCAGTAAAGAGTGCCAGGTCCTACTTTCCAACTGTTGGAGTCGAAACCCTCTCCAGCCCATCCTGATCTGTCTTACCATATAGGGAACACAGACCGTAGACGTCTGTACAGCATTGGCCTCACTTCCCCGCTGCTGGCGTTGCTGTCAAAGCTCACTTCAGCCCATCCTGAAGTGGGTTTCGACGGCAACTCCATCAGTGGGGGAAGTGAGGCCAATGCTGGAAGGACTTCTCTACGGTCTGTCCCGTAAACGGCAAGACAGATCAGGATGGGCTGGAGTGGGTTTCAACTCCAGTAGTTAGAAAGTAGGACCAACAAAGGGCAAATCGTTTTGCGATCTGAGCCCTGAAAATGACTGGTACAAATCAGAATCAAGTATGCATATTTTATACCACATTCATATCATTTATGTATTTATTTAACACATACCCCACATTTTCCCACTAGTTGTAGGCTCAATGTGGCTTACACATAACCGTAGGTAGGCTACAGTTCAGAAAAGTACAATTAAACAGTGTAATAGAAAGATAGTAATCAAATAGGTATCATATAAAGCAGCAAAGATATAATACAAGATAAGGGTCAATGAATTTTGTTGAAACCAAGAAGAGGTAATTTAGGTTGAGTCTGGAAGGTAAGCCTTCTTGAACAAGGTGGTCTTCAATAATTTTCTGAAATTTAGATGATTCTGAGTTGATTTTAAGATTTTGGGTAGTGCATTCCAAAGTTGTGTGCCTATGAAGGAGAAGTTGGATACGTAGGTAGATTTGTATTTTAGGCTGCTGCAGCCTGGATAATGTAAATTTAGGTAGGATCGGGAGAAACTGGAACTGTTTCTGGGTGGCAAATCAACCAGATCTAGCATGTATTCAGGAACTTCTCCGTAAATAATCCTATGAATCAAGGTACAGACCCTATGTCTCAGTGGGGGAGGGGAAGACATCATAAAGCGAAACTCGGCAAGTAAAATATTGGTTCAGTAAAGATTTGACAATGACTGTGATTGTTGGGCAGACTGGATGGGACCATATTGGTCTTTATCTTCATAGAAAAATGAAGGCAGATAAAGACCATATGGAGGCATATTTTCCAAAGCACTTTGGGAGGCTAAGTTCCATAGGTTTCTATGAAACTTTGGGAGGCTAAGTGCTTTGAAAATGAGCTTGATGGCCTATCAGGTCTGCCCATCCCTTCCTCTCCTTTAGAGATCCTATGTACTTGTCCCAAGCTTTCTTGAATTCAGAAGATATAGTTTTCATCTCCACCTCCGTCATGAGGCCCTTCCACAAATTTGTCACCCTTTCCATGAAGAAATGCTTCCTTAGGTTACTTCTGAGTCTTCACCTTCATCCTATGCCCCTTTGTTCCAGATTTTCCTTTCAATTGAAAGAGACTCCCCTGCTGTGCATTTATGCCGTGTAGGTATTTAAATGTCTATCATATCTCCCCTCGCCTGCCTTTCTTCCACAGTATACATATATCTTTAAGTCTGTCCCCATATGTTTTATGATGAAGACCACTAACCATTTTGGTAGCCACCCTCTAGACCGACTCCATCCTGTTTTATATCTTTTTGAAAGTGGTCTCCAGAATTGTATACAGTAAATAAGGTCTCACCAGAGTCTTATATAGGGGCATTATCACCTCCTTTTTCCTACTGGCTGTTCCTCTCCCTATGCACCCAGGCACCGTCCTAGCTTTCACCGTCGACTTTTCTACCTGTTTGGCCATGTCTGTCTAGAACAGAAGTTCTCAACCCAGTCCATGGGACACAACCAAGCCAGTCAGGTATTCAGGCTTCCTACAATGAATATGCATGCATTAAATTTTGATACAGTGGAAGTAGTACATGCAAATCTCTCTCGTGTATTTATCATCCTGAAAACCCGACTGGCTAGGTATGTCCCGAGGACTGGATTGAGAACCCATATTCTAGAGAGAGTTTTCTTGCAACTTGTTAATGGAGAGTTTTCTGTATTATATTAGATATTACATAATACACAAACAAACGTTTCAGTCCCTTGCCAGAACCATTGTCTGAGTATAGGACCACACTGTTAGACTGTGTATTTATGTAATTAAGGTTCATTTTCCTTACCTCTGGTGTGCCTGGACAGCTGCTAGTTAATTAGACATTGGTCTGGTTTGAGTTCTCCAGTTGCATCCAGATTTTTATAAGCTTTCTGAGGAGACGCAGCTTGAGTGCTGGCACTGTTCACCTTTGTTCTGTATTTGCATTTCCTAGTCTACCTACTCAGTTCAAAAATGTTTTGCCCTTAACACACAGTACAGGGTTCCCAGTCCACTGCATTGATTATAAAATGATACAGTATATAATTTAATTAGCAATTTAAAGCCGTTATGCGTTTCCTGGCATTTTGGTTTTGAGACGCTATTGCTGTTCCAAATGCATTTTTAAATGGTCCTTCTACTTGGCCTCTTTCTTACCTGTTCCACATATCACACACTTCGCATGATTTTGGCGGGTATTGGAGGAGCCGCTCTCTCTTGCTGCCTTTCAGGTAGCAGGCATCACATGACCTCCCCAGCTCACCTAGAATGTAAACCGCACCGAACCCTGGAAAGGGGATATTAGTGGAATACACGAATTGATTTGAATTGAATTGAAAATATAAACTGTTGTAGTAATCTACTCTAGACAAAACCAGACTTGAACCACTATTCGAAAATCAGCTTTATATCAGGGGCTTAATTTTGCTCACCACATGTAACTTGATAAAAGCAAATTTGAACAACTTTAGCCACATATGCTTTTCAAGTTCAGCTGTGAATGCAGTGTTACTCCAAGGCTTTACAATCTGACCTTCAATTGGAATATCACATTCTTGGAATCTTACTGGAGGGAAAGTTGTATCATGAACCCCACGTCTTGCCAATATAATTTCAGTTTTTCCTAGATTCAGAGCTAATTTATTTTCACCCATCCAACATTGTGTGCTCTAGACATTACTGCAGTGTAATATACTCCCTGTCTCTACTAGGCCTCACTACCCGTACAGGAGTATCTGGCCATGCCTTTCGACCAGGCCCACAAGCAGTACAAGATAGCGCAGCACCTGCCACCGCCTCTCTACGTGCTGTTCGTTCAGTCAAGTTCCTACAGTCAAGCTTGTGGTGAGTACTGGAGCAGGAGAGAAAAAGGGAAAAGTTAAGGGATAGGAGTTAAAACAGAGCATGAGAGTGGGGGGAGGAATTATTGCTATTCCTGGTGTACTGGAAATGCCAGATACTGCTGTACCATCTGTCGTAGCTGACTTGATTCTGCCTTCTGACAGGATTAGTCTAGAGATGAGCTCCTGTCTCACTACAAGATCAGTGAGAGGATCAGTGCTCATCTGAATCCAAGAGAAGCCATGAAACGTATTCTGCTCGTGTACTTCCTATGATCGGGACTTTGTGAAACGCTTAGAAATGTTTTAAGAGGCGGGTGTGTAAATATAATAAATGAAATGAAATGCAGACACCAGGTATGCCCCAGACATAACCGAGGAATATTTGTCTCGGAGCGCCTAACAACCACCTGGGGCTAACCCTGCGGCCACATAAAGGGTCTGTTCCCAGCACTGCTCAGCCCGCCTGCACCTGTGCCCGTGCTCTACATTAGCCAACCCTCCACCCCACCGCACTGAGTTCCACTTGCTCTGGGCGAGTCTCCCCACCCATAAGTTATTCCCCGGTGATTTCTAAGGACACTTGGGCCACAGTCCCAGGGGTCCCACAGTTCTTAGAAAGCACCCACACACAAACTACCAGGACAGGATTCTTAGTCCAGGACAACAGAGCTAATAAACTAATGGGTTTACTATCGGAAAAGTAGAACAGTGAACAATATAAAACAGGGAGAAAAACAACAAGTAATATCAGGTAACTGAATAAGGATCAATAAGTTATCTAAACAATTTGTTACTACCTGGGTAACACCTGGGGAGTTGCAGGAAAATAACTGCTTACAGGTCTTGCACAGGGTCTCAGGGCACAGATGTTTACTCAGTGGAGTTTTTTTTTCACCCATATGATGGTGAGCCAGGCCTACGCCTTAGAACTGCGGTCGGCTGGGTGGCTATACTGATGCTTTTTTTTCCCTCCACTTACGACTGTGAGTAATTCTGTGTGTTGCTCTGTCAGTGCACCGACTTGAGTAATTATAACTTTATACAGATTTCCTGATATTTATTTTGGGGGGCTTTTGTGGACTTTTCATCACAGTAGTATGACAGCATTAGTCTGTGATACAGGTACTCTCAAATGAGTTCTACCTTTGAATCCAGTTTCAGACCCTTTGAAAATGTAGTCAAGTCTTATATGCCTCATAACCCTTTAAACCAATGTGATTTGAAAAGGGGAAAGGATTTAGCTCCCACACACCTTTATCAATAGTGACTCAATGCATGCTACATTGAAGTACAGTATTTCCCTGTCCCCAGAGGGCTTGCAATCGAAGTTCGTACCTGAAGCATGGGAGGTTTAAATGACATGCCCAAGATCACAGGAAGAGATGGCGGGATTTGAACGCTGGCTTCCCTGGTTCTCCGCCCTCTGGTCTAATCATTAGGCTGCTCCTCCTTTCAGGCTGGGGTTATGTCATATTTAAACATCATCTCTCTGATTTACTTTCTGCTTTCTTCTTTTTTTCCATATCTCTCGTTTTCCACTTTTTTTTTTATTTTCTCTTCTTTTTTTCCAACCTTTCTCTTCACACCCACACCTAACCTCTGACCTTTCTGTTCCATTTCTGCCACTTTTCTCATTTGTCTTCACTCCCTTCTCCATGTTCCTTTTCCTCACATCAGCCCAGCTGAAACACTCGTCCCAGCCCTATAGGCAGGGTGAGTATATATCTTGTCTTTGAATTTTTTGTGTATGAAAGCACAGAGTGAGTTGGAAGGTGTGCGGGGATATTTCTTGGTGACACTACTCTTTATCCTGCTGGCCTTATGTCTTTAAAGCTTTCAAGTATTAGAGTTGTACAGTTTTCCTCGGGGCTTACTATATAGTCTGTGTCTAGACCAGGGGTTCTGAACCCAGTCCCTGGTGCACACTCAGCCAGTCAAGATTTTAGAATTCCAAAATAAGTATGCATGAGAGAGGTTTGCATGAACGCTGTCCATTGTATGCAGATCTAATGTTTATGTTTGTTCATTAATTTGATATATCGCCCTATCAGCATTTGGTCAAAGCAGTTACATTTATAAAATTCATAAAATCACCAGAAAAGAATGTAATTGAAATTGATAGAAAAGTTGACAGACTCAAACTTAGGATAAAGAAGAAAGGGAAAGGGTAAAACATGGAGAAAAGGGGGTAAGGGGAAGAGATTGCTCACAAATCCTTCAGACATAGCAGAACCGAAGAGAGAGAGAGCGAAATCAGGAACTTGGTGATCCATAAGCTAGTTCAAGGTAACATGTTTTCAAGTAGGATTTACATTTTGACAAGGAGAGTTCTGATCTAAGTGCGTAGGTCGTTCCATAGTTTAGGAGCTAAATACTACTACTACTACTACTACTACTTAACATTTCTAGAGCGCTACTAGGGTTACGCAGCGCTGTACAATTTAACAAAGAGAGACAGTCCCTGCTCAAAGAGCTTACAATCTAATAGACAAGTGAACGGTCGGTCCGATAGGGGCAGTCAAATTGGGGCAGTCTGGATTCACCGAACGGTAAGGGTTAGGTGCCGAACGCAGCATTGAAGAGGTGGGCTTTAAGCAAAGACTTGAAGACGGGCAGGGAGGGGGTTTGGCGTAAGGGTTCAGGAAGGTTGTTCCAAGCATAGGGCGAGGCAGAATGAGCGGAGCCTGGAGTTGGCGGTGGTGTGTTCAGAGAGGAAAGGGCGAATTTTGCTGATGTTAAAGAGGAAGAAGCGACAGGTCTTGGCTATCTGCTGGATATGCGCAGAGAAGGAGAGAGAGGAGTCAAAGATGACTCCGAGGTTGCGGGCAGATGAGACGGGGAGGATGAGGGTGTTATCAACTGAGATAGAAAGTGGAGGAAGAGGAGAAGTGGGTTTTGGTGGAAAGACGATAAGCTCGGTCTTGGACATGTTCAGTTTCAGGTGGCGGTTGGACATCCAGGCAGCAATGTCGGATAAGCAGGCCGATACCTTTGCCTGGGTCTCCGCGGTGATGTCTGGTGTGGAGAGATAGTTGGGTGTCATCAGCATAGAGATGATACTGGAAACCATGAGATGAGAGCAGGGAGCCCAGGGAAGAGGTGTAGATTGAGAAGAGAAGGGGTCCAAGGACCGATCCCTGGGGAACACCAACAGATAAGGGGATGGGGTGGAGGAAGATCCATGAGAGTGAACTTTGAAGGTGCGGTGGGAGAGATAGGAGGAGAACCAGGAGAGGACAGAGCCCTGGAACCCAAATGAGGACAGTGTGGCAAGAAGTAAGTCATGATTGACAGTGTCAAAAGCGGCGGATAGATCGAGGAGGATGAGGATGGAGTAGTGGCCTCTGGATTTGGCAAGGAACAGGTCATTACAGACTTTAAATAAGAGTGCCGATGCTCTAGTACCTTCATAGTGCTCCTTCTTTGGAGCGGGAAGAGTGAGACGATGACCATAGAGAGAACATAAAGAGTGTGACGGGGTTTAGGGAATAACCACGCTTGACAAGTAGGAAAGAGTATCTAAGTGGTAGGCCTTAAAGACCAAACACAAGATCTTATATTGGGAGCAAAAATTAATTGATAGACTGTAAACACCTAGCTGCCATATGGCAATTTTGTGGTATATCAAATGAAATAAAATAAGTAAGTAGTAAGGGGGTAACATGATCATTTTTTTTGGGGGGGGGGGGCACAACATAGGAAACGAGTGGCAGTATTGTGTAAGGTTTGTAAATGTCGCAATTGTTGTTTGGTAATACCTGTATAAACCAAGTTGCAGTAGAGAAATTTAAGAGACTACGTAAAGAATGAAGGTGATGAAGTGTCAGAAATCCAAGTTGTACCATCGAGAAATTTGTGGTTTAAAGGTGAGATGAGAGTCCAATAATACACCTAGGTAGAAAAACAACTACAGGTGGTTATGTCCACGTCAAATAAATGTAGAACCAAAGACGGTTGTGGATGATTGCCAGGCATCCAAAAGGTTACTGTCTTTTCTGGATTTAAGACTACTTTATGTGTGTGTAACCAGTGAGATAAGGCTGACAGGCAATCTTGCAGTGGTTTAAGTTCTAGTTTATGTTATCCAAGTCTGTCAATGAGGCTGTCTCATCCTATAATGCTATACTCTCGCTCCTCCCATTCCCCGTTCTGTAAAACGTACCAAACCCCAGCTTTGGCTGACCTGTAGAATCCGCTACCTATGTTCCTGTGCCCGCTCTGCCGAACGCCTTTGGCTGAAATCCCATGCTGACTTCATACATTTCAAATTCTTGCTGAACTCCTTCCAGTCTGCTCTTTTACTTGCCAAACAGGACTGTTATATCCAGTTGACAAATTCTCTTGGCTCAAACCCTTGACGTCTGTTTGCCACACTGAACTCTCTCCTCAAAGTGCCTTCACCTCCAACTTCCCCTTCACTTTCTCCCCAGACTCTGGCTGAGTACTTTCATGATAAGGTTCACAAGATTAAACTTGAATTCTCAACCAGGTCACCTCCATCGCTCCTTCCCTTAGTCCTTTCTCTCAACCCTCCAACCCCTGCCTCCTTTTCTTCCATTTCTGAAATCACTGAAGAGGAAACTACACATGTTCTTTCCTCCTCGAAACTAACTACCTGTTCCTCTGATCCTATTCCCACCCATTCCTTTTATCTGTCATATCCTCAATCTTTCACTTTCCACTATGACTGTTCCTGATGCCTTCAAACATGCCGTAGTCACACCACTCCTTAAAAAACCTTCATTGGACCCTACCTGTCCTTCCAACTATCGCCCCATCTCCCTCCTCCCTTTCCTATTCAAGATACTTGAACGTGCTGTTCACCGTCGTTGCCTTGACTTTCTTTCATCTCAAGCTATTCTTGATCCACTTCAATCTGGCTTTCGCCCCCTTCATTCAACTGAAACAGCGCTTCCTAAAGTCTCCAATGACCTGTTCCTGGCCAGATCCAAAGGGCTCTATTCTATCCTCATCCTTCTCGATCTATCTGCTGCTTTTGACACTGTTGATCACAGCCTACTCCTTGATACGCTGTCCTCACTTGGATTTCAGGGCTCTGTTCTTTCCTGGTTTTCTTCTTATCTCTCCCAGCGTACTTTTAGTGTATACTCTGGTGGATCCTCTTCTACTTCTATCCCACTGTCAATTGGTGTACCTCAGGGATCTGTCCTGGGACCTCTTCTTTTCTCCATTTATACTTCTTCCCTTGGTACTCTGATCTCATCCCATGGTTTTCAGTATCATCTTTACGCTGACGACTCCCAGATATACCTCTCCACATCAGAAATCTCAGTAGGAATCCAGGCCAAAGTATCAGCCTTCCTGTCTGACATTGCTGCCTGGATGTCTCACTGCCATCTGAAACTAAACATGACCAAGACTGAGCTTCTTATCTTTCCCCCTAAACCAACCTTCCCCTATTCTCTATTTCTGTGGATAACACTCTCATCCTCCCTGTCTCATCAGCTCGTAACCTTGGGATCATCTTCGACTCCTTCCTGTCCTTCTCTGCACATATTCTGCAGACTGCTAAAACCTGTCATTTCTTTCTCTATAATATCACCAAAATTTGCCCTTTCCTTTCTGAGCACACTATCAGAACCCTCATCCACACTCATATCACCTCTCATTTAGACTATTGCAACTTGCTTCTCAAAGGTCTCCCACTTAGCCATCTATCTCCTCTTCAATCTGTTCAACATTCTGCTGCATGACTAATATTCTGCAAATGTCGCTGTGCTCATATTAGCCCTCTCAAGTCACTTCACTGGCTCCCTATCCGTTTCCGCATTCAGTTCAAACTCCTCTTATTGACTTATAAATGCATTCACTCTGCAGCTCCTCAGTACCTCTCCACTCTCATCTCTCCTTACACTTCTCCCCGGAAACTCCGTTCGCTGGGTAAATACATAAGTACATAAGCACCGCCATACTGGGAAAAGACCAAGGGTCCATCAAGCCCAGCATCCTGTCTCCGACAGCAGCCAATCCAGGCTTCAAGAACCCGGCAACCCCCCCCCCCCCCCCCCCGGAAAAAAATTAATAATATTCAATGGACTTTTCCCTCAGGAATCTGTCCAAACCCCCTTTAAATTCCGTAAGGCCAGCTGCTGTCACTACATTCTCCGGCAACGAGTTCCAGAGTCTAACTACACGCTGAGTAAAGAAAAACTTTCTCCTATTTGTTTTAAATCTACCATATTCTAGCTTCATCTTGTGTCCCCTGGTTTTGTTGTTGTTTGAAAGTGTAAACAAACACTTCACATCTGTCCGCTCTACTCCGCTCATTATCTTGTAGACTTCTATCATATCACCCCTCAGCCGCCTTTTCTCCAAGCTGAAGAGACCTAACCTTCTCAGCCTTTCCTCATAGGGAAGTCGTTCCATTCCCTTTATCATTTTCGTCGCCCTTCTCTGAACCTTTTCTAATTCCTTTATATCTTTTTTGAGATGCGGCGACCTCTCTTATCTGCAACCTTCTCCTCCACCGCTAACTTCAGACTCCGTTCCTTTTATCTTGCTGCACCATATGCCTGGAATAGACTTCCTGAGCCGGTACGTCAAACTCCAAGAATAGACTTCCTGAGCCGGTACGTCAAACTCCATCTCTAGTTGTCTTCAAATGTAAGCTAAAAGCCCACCTTTTTGATGCTGCTTTTAACTCCTAACCCTTATTCATTTGTTCAGAACTCTTATTTTATCATCCTCACTTTAATATTCCCTTATCTCTTATTTGTCCTGTTTGTCTGTCCTAATTAGATTGTAAAATGTGTCGAGCAGGGACTGTCTCTTCATGGTCAAGTGTACAGTGCTGCGTACGTCTTGTAGTGCTCTAGAAATGATAAGTAGTAGTAGTCTTTGGGATTCTGAAATCTTGCTATTCTCTGGGATTCTAGAATCTTTCTACTCTTTGGGATTCCGGAATCTTGCTACTCTTTGTCCTTATCTCTTATTTGTCCTGTTTGTCTGTCCTAATTAGATTGTAAGCTGTGTCGAGCAGGGACTGTCTCGTGTTCAAGTGTACAGTGCTGCGTACGTCTAGTAGCGCTATATAGAAATGATTAGTAGTAGTTTTAGAGTCAAGGTTGGATAAAGTAAAAGGTTATCATCAGCATAATAAAAGCTCTAATTTTATAGTCCTGGACTAACTGAGGAAAATGATGAATAGTAATGGGGAGAGAATTGAGCCTTGGGGAACACTACAGGTGAGTTGGTGAGAGGTAGAAGATTGTGTAGTGGTATGAACGAAAAAAGAGTGATTAAACATGTAAACCAATCTTAAACAGTGCCCCAAAGCAATATTGGAGAGCCGCGATAGTAGTAAAGAAAGATCCACAAGATCCATTATTTATTAGGGGTGGGAAGTTAACATGTTGATAACGCTATTAACGTGTTAATATTTTAACACATTAAAAGCGTTTTAATGCCGGCTGATTTTTATTTTTATTTTTTTTTACTCAGACCCATCCCTCGCCTCGCATTTACTACTACTACTACTACTACTACTTATCATTTCTATAGCGCTACAAGGCATACGCAGCGCTGTACTCCATACATAAAAGTCCCTGCTCAAAGAGCTTACAATCTAGGTAAGACAGGTAAACAGAACAATTAAGGGCAAGGGAAAAAGAGGTGAGGATAAAGGACAGGGCAAGTGAGTTAGGAATAAAAAGCAGAGGTAAAGAGGTGTTTACCTGGGCTCCAGTTTTTCCCTTCTTTCTTGCTGCACTGGAGTGGAGGAGTGGCCTAGTGGTTAGAGTGGTGGACTTTGGTCCTGGGGAACTGAGGAACGGAGTTCGATTCCCACTTTAGGCACAGGCAGCTCCTTGTGACTCTGGGCAAGTCACTTACAGTGGTGGAAATAAGTATTTGATCCCTTGCTGATTTTGTAAGTTTGCCCACTGACAAAGACATGAGCAGCCCATAATTGAAGGGTAGGTTATTGGTAACAGTGAGAGATAGCACATCACAAATTAAATCCGGAAAATCACATTGTGGAAAGTATATGAATTTATTTGCATTCTGCAGAGGGAAATAAGTATTTAATCCCTCTGGCAAACAAGACCTAATACTTGGTGGCAAAACCCTTGTTGGCAAGCACAGCGGTCAGACGTCTTCTGTAGTTGATGATGAGGTTTGCACACATGTCAGGAGGAATTTTGGTCCACTCCTCTTTGCAGATCATCTCTAAATCATTAAGAGTTCTGGGCTGTCGCTTGGCAACTCGCAGCTTCAGCTCCCTCCATAAATTTTCAATGGGATTAAGGTCTGGTGACTGGCTAGGCCACTCCATGACCCTAATGTGCTTCTTCCTGAGCCACTCCTTTGTTGCCTTGGCTGTATGTTTTGGGTCATTGTCGTGCTGGAAGACCCAGCCATGACCCATTTTAAGGCCCTGGCGGAGGGAAGGAGGTTGTCACTCAGAATTGTACGGTACATGGCCCCATCCATTCTCCCATTGATGCGGTGAAGTAGTCCTGTGCCCTTAGCAGAGAAACACCCCCAAAACATAACATTTCCACCTCCATGCTTGACAGTGGGGACGGTGTTCTTTGGGTCATAGGCAGCATTTCTCTTCCTCCAAACACGGCGAGTTGAGTTCATGCCAAAGAGCTCAATTTTTGTCTCATCTGACCACAGCACCTTCTCCCAATCACTCTCGGCATCATCCAGGTGTTCACTGGCAAACTTCAGACGGGCCGTCACATGTGCCTTCCGGAGCAGGGGGACCTTGCGGGCACTGCAGGATTGCAATCCGTTATGTCGTAATGTGTTACCAATGGTTTTCGTGGTGACAGTGGTCCCAGCTGCCTTGAGATCATTGACAAGTTCCCCCCTTGTAGTTGTAGGCTGATTTCTAACCTTCCTCATGATCAAGGATACCCCACGAGGTGAGATTTTGCGTGGAGCCCCAGATCTTTGTCGATTGACAGTCATTTTGTACTTCTTCCATTTTCTTACTATGGCACCAACAGTTGTCTCCTTCTCGCCCAGCGTCTTACTGATGGTTTTGTAGCCCATTCCAGCCTTGTGCAGGTGTATGATCTTGTCCCTGACATCCTTAGACAGCTCCTTGCTCTTGGCCATTTTGTAGAGGTTAGAGTCTGACTGATTCACTGAGTCTGTGGACAGGTGTCTTTCATACAGGTGACCATTGCCGACAGCTGTCTGTCATGCAGGTAACGAGTTGATTTGGAGCATCTACCTGGTCTGTAGGGGCCAGATCTCTTACTGGTTGGTGGGGGATCAAATACTTATTTCCCTCTGCAGAATGCAAATAAATTCATATACTTTCCACAATGTGATTTTCCGGATTTAATTTGTGATGTGCTATCTCTCACTGTTACCAATAACCTACCCTTCAATTATGGGCTGCTCATGTCTTTGTCAGTGGGCAAACTTACAAAATCAGCAAGGGATCAAATACTTATTTCCCCCACTGTAACCCTCCATTGCCCCAGGTACAAATAAGTACCTGTATACAATATGTAAGCCGCATTGAGCCTGCCATGAGTGGGAAAGCGCGGGGTACAAGTGTAACAAAAAAAAAAAGTCCTTTTTCTTCCCCTACACGGCCAGGCTCTGCAGCTACATGAGCCACATTGTGTAGGGAGTTGGGGAAAGTCTCACGGTTTCAAGTCCTTCGAGACTTCCCCAACTTCCTCCACAATGCAGCTCATGTAGTTGCAGACCCTGGTCATACAGGGAAAGAAAAAGGACTTTGAGGCAACGAGAAAGAAGGGAAAATCTGGAGCCTGAGCTGTTGAGGTAAACGAGAGGTGGGGGTAGGGGGCATGAGAGAATTTGGGTGAAAGCTGGTGAAGGGGGCACATGAGAAAGAAACAAAGGGTGAGAGAGAGATGATTGTGTTCAATAAGAGAGAGCCAGTAGGAGAGGGCGAGAAATGTCCAAAATGCATGCTGTGATTAATCACGATTAATCGTGTGATTAAATTGGCGCGATTAACTGCGGCTTTGCTTTCTTTAGGTGGTGCCCACCCCTATTATTTATCATGGATAGTCAGAAAACCTGACTGGCTGGGGTGCACCCGAAGGACTAGGTTGAGAACCACATGTCTGTAGAGAACAGTGTGGAAGAAATTGTCACTGTCTTTAGAAAGCAGAAATGTCATCAAGGAAGAAATCACAGGTTTGGCCTCTGAGGCTGAGACTTTTTTCACTGTCAGTAGCATGATAACATGAGTAGGGCCTGTATATCTGACAGTCACTGTACCATGAGCCCTGAAAGAATCTCAGGACTTAGTATCCAAATCTGAAAGCCCTTTTTTGATTGGGAAGGAGGATGTGAAGACAGTTTGGTAAAAAGAGGAGAATTCTGAGAATCTTCAAGAAGAGGCTGAAGTGTTCACCACCTCCACCACCCAGTTTTGTAACATTGCCTGTCTCCAGTGGTACCCTTTCTTTCTTGAGCCATTCCATTTCTGGCGATAGACTGGTGTCCTGATTTTCTTCCATGGTTATTTCATGCCTCTTGTCTGTCGTTCCCTGCAGATAAGAAGTTGACTGTCACAATAGAAGGGAACGTGGAAGAAGCCAAGGCGCTCTTCAAACCTCCCGAGGATTCTCAAGGTAAGCAAGCTGTAGCTTGACGTTTCGGCCTTTCCTTACCACCATCTACCTTCATACCTTTTTTCTTATGACCTCTGTGTGTTCCTTGGCCTCAGTTCCAGTTAAACAGTCATTGCACTATCTGCCTTAAAAACTCTGATATTGATATTCAAAAGCATTTAAGTAGATTGTACCCAGTGCAGTGTAACTGCATAATTGCTTTTGAGTAAACTCACACTTAACCAAATACATAATTTTGGGCCCGACAACTTGATGTCCAACCAAATGCCATCTATCTAGGAGAAGGAGGGGCACGGGCAGGACCAAAAATTATCTGAATTTTTGTGGAGAAAATTATCACACAGGTAAACATGATAGAGGTATATAAAATAATGAGTGGAGTGGAACAGGTGGATGTGAAGCGTCTGTTTTGGTTTTTTTTTTTTTTTGTTACATTTGTACCCCGCGCTTTCCCACTCATGGCAGGCTCAATGCGGCTTACATGGGGCAATGGAGGGTTAAGTGACTTGCCCAGAGTCACAAGGAGCTGCCTGTGCCTGAAGTGGGAACCAAACTCAGTTCCTCAGTTCCCCAGGACCAAAGTCCACCACCCTAACCACTAGGCCACTCCACCACTCCAAAAATAGTAGGACTAGAGGGCATGCGATGAAATTACAGTGTAGTACATATAAAACAAATAGAAAATTCCTCAGCAACCCTCCAGACCGGTCAAGACACTTGGGTTATGCATGCCTACCAGCAGAGGGAGACTGAGAACACTAACTTCAAACTGAGTACATATAACCTGTGCTAGCCCTCTATCTCCAGTATTTTCTCTGTCTCAGCAGAGGGTAGACATGCAGCCTGTGCAGCTTGTCCGGTCTGGTAGGAGTTAGGTTCCGTTTTGTGAGACTAGTTAATTTTTCCTGATTTTCTGGGGATAAGTTGGTGAAAGAACAGTTACTCCCTGTGCCTGGAACGCTGTAGTGTGCAAGGGGTTGGTAGGTCCGGTGGGGCCTGCCATTGTCCCCTCTGGGGTGTCACACCCGGGTGGCCGGGTCCCTCCCCCCGACTGGCTCTCCCGTTTTGGCCAGCGTTGTGCCTCGGCTGCAGTGTTAATCCTGCAGCCTTGAGTGCCATTCAGATTATAGCAGCAGGGCTCAAATAAAGTTGAAAAAAAAAAAAAAACCCACCTCGTGTGGAGAGCTGCAGGAGCTGCACTCCGGTGTCTCCGGAGTTGTTCAGCCGGCCTGGGAGAGCTGAGTCAGTAATCTAGCGCTGGTGAGTGTTGTTTTGCTGTCTTTTAACTTCGCCGGTTGTAATCAGCTGTTTTGTTGTTAGGCGCGAGTATGTCGGGGAAGTTACTTTGTTGCCGGCTGTGCGCGCGTCGGGGTGTTGACGCGGCTGGCGGTCCCTGCCGGTTTTGTGGAGAGCCCAAGGCCCCATCCCTCGCGCCACCGGTGTTAGCTGCGGAGGTCCCTTCTGTGGGTTCGCAGGGGAGTTGTGCAGCTCAGGTTGGCGCTTCAGCGGCGGTCCCGATTTTGGCGGGAACCGCCGCCATCTTGGATTCGGGTCTTTTGGGCGCTGAGACGGTCGTGGGGCCGCAGCCTCTCCCGATTTCGAGTCCCGCTGGGGGGGAGGCCTCAGGCAGCATGGGGTTCCCTCCAGAGTTTGTTTGGAGTTTGTTTCAGGCTTGGAAGGCGGGCCCATCGGGTGCGGAGTCCCTTAGCCCTAGGTTGGGGGGGGGGCTGCCGCTAAAAGACCACGAGTGGAGTGCTCTGAAGATGTAGAGGTCTTTTCTCCTCCGGATTCTGAGGGCGATTTTAGCCCCCTGGAAGAGGAGGAGGGGTCGGTGGCAGGGCAGGATGGGGACCTGTCTTTGCCTGGGGAAGACCCCTCAGTGGTTAGGATTTTTCACAGGGATGAATTATCGGATCTCATTGAGCAGGTGTCTGCCACTTTAAGGTTTGATCCTGCGGCAGCTCCCATTGGGGATGGGAAGCAGGTGGATCCTTTGGTCAAGGGGATCAGGCGGGTCTCTCGCTCTTTCCCTATGAATGCGGACTTGAGAGATATGATCACGCAGGAGTGGCATTCGCCGGAGGCTCAGTGTAAGGTGGCTCGAGCTATGACCAAACTCTATCCTCTTCCTCAGGAGGACAGAGAGTCTCTCAGGCCCCCGACTGTGGATGCCGTTGTTACGGCAGTGACTAAGGCTACGGCTATTCCTGTGGATGGGGGGGCCGCGTTGCGGGATCCCCAGGATAGGAAATTGGAGACCTTCCTAAAGCGGAGTTTTGATCTGTCTGCCTTGGCGCTGCAAGCGTCGGTTTGTGGAGGTCTAGTGGCTCGGGCTTGTTTTCGCTGGGCTGAGAGGCTCCTGGATAGCCCGCAGGCTGATAGGGCTTCTCTGGTTCAAGATCTGGCCAAGTTGGAGATGGGGTCGTCGTTCTTGGCGGATGCGCTGTACGATTTGTTGAGGGCCTCGGCTAAGAACATGACCTTTGCGGTGGCGGCTCGGCGGGCCCTGTGGTTACGGGGCTGGGTGGCCGATGCCGCCTCCAAGACTAAACTTTGTTCCCTCCCTTTTAGAGGCTCCTTGCTTTTCGGGGAGGAATTGGATAAGTTGGTGAAGGGTCTTGGTGATGCTAAGGCCCCTCGGCTTCCTGAGCTTCGTCCCAAGGTGTCTAAGGGGGCAGCAGGGCGGGGGCGTTTTCAGGAGGCTCGGCGGTATCGGCCCGGTAGGTCCTCTGGGGGGACTAGGGGTCGGTTTTTCCAGAGAACCCAGTCCTTTCGAGGTGGCCGTCGCGGGGGGCGAGGCGCCTCTTCGGGAGCGTCCGGTACGTCCCCGGTGTCTCAATGATGGTTTGGGGACCCAGCCTCTGGTTCGCGTGGGGGCTCGCTTACGCTTGTTTTACCAGAGGTGGGTCCAGATCACGTCAGACCAGTGGGTACTGCAGATAGTGCGAGACGGGTACGCCCTAGAATTCGACAGTCCCCTCTCCGATTTCTTTCTCGTGTCTCCCTGTCATTCAAGATGCAAGGCAAGAGCAGTACGGGCCACTCTGTCGCGTCTAATCGGTTTAGGGGCGGTGGTTCCTGTCCCCAGGTTAGAAAGAGGTACGGGCTGTTACTCCATTTACTTCGTGGTGCCCAAGAAGGAAGAGGGTGCCTTCCGGCCCATTTTAGACCTCAAGAAGGTCAATGCGGCCCTAAAGGTTCCCTCCTTTCGGATGGAGACATTACGCTCAGTTATTGTAGCGGTGCAAGAAGGAGAGTTTCTGACGTCTCTAGACCTGACAGAGGCTTACTTACACATTCCCATTCTAGAGGCGCACCAGCGTTTTCTTCGCTTTGTGGTCTTAGGGAGGCATTTTCAGTTTTGTGCGCTGCCATTCGGCCTGGCGACAGCGCCTCGCACCTTCTCCAAGGTGATGGTGGTGGTGGCGGCGGCGCTGCGCTTGCAGGGTATTTTGGTTCATCCGTATCTGGACGACTGGTTGATTCGGGCCAAATCAAGGTCAGAGAGCGAGGAGGCCACCGGCCGGGTGGTGACCTTTTTGCAGTCGCTCGGTTGGGTGGTCAATCTGGCAAAGTGTCACCTGGTGCCTTCCCAGTCTCTGGAGTATCTGGGAGTTCGCTTCGACACGAAGAAGGGCCGGGTGTTTTTGACAGCTCCTCGCATCTCCAAGCTGCAGGGGCAGATCCGGCGGCTCCGAGCGCAGAGAGCGCCTTCGGCTCGGGCGTATCTTCAGGTGTTGGGTCTGATGGCAGCAACAATAGAGGTGGTTCCTTGGGCCAGGGCCCATATGAGAGAATTACAGAGAGCTTTGTTGTCTCGTTGGTCCCCTCAGTCTCAGGACCTGGAGGAGAGTTTTCCTCTGTCGGGGGTTGCCCGTCGCAGCCTTCGCTGGTGGCTCCACTCTCCGAATCTGGCGACGGGCATGCCGCTGGACTCTCCCAATTGGACGGTGCTGACCACGGATGCAAGTCTCTCGGGCTGGGGAGCGCATTGCCTGGGTCAGGTAGCCCAGGGACGTTGGACGTTGGAGGAAGCATCTTGGTCCATCAATCGCCTGGAGACTCGAGCAATTCGGTTGGCTCTTCGGTCCTTTCACAGTCTGTTAGAAGGCAAGGCAGTCAGGGTGCTTTCCGACAATGCCACGGCCGTCGCATATGTAAATCGGCAGGGGGGAACGAAGAGCCAAGCGTTAGCTGTGGAGGCGGCGGAGTTAATGTTGTGGGCAGAAGCTCATATTCAGGGTCTCTCGGCGGGCCACGTGGCAGGGGTGGACAACGTGAGCGCGGATTTTCTAAGCAGGCACACGTTAGACCCCGGGGAGTGGTCCCTCCATCCCTCAGTGTTCAATCGACTGGTGTTGGAATGGGGTCGGCCGGTGCTGGATCTCATGGCATCGGCCGACAACGCTCAGGTCGCTCGCTTCTTCAGTCGTCGAAGAGATCCTCGGGCCGAGGGCATCGACGCGCTAGTGCTCCCGTGGCCGACTCAACAGTTGCTCTATGTATTTCCGCCGTGGCCGCTGGTGGGCCGCGTGGTGCAGCGGATCGGGCGCCATGCAGGTCTAGTGGTTCTGATTGCGCCCAATTGGCCTCGACGTCCGTGGTACGGAGACCTGGTTCGGTTATTAGTGCAGGCGCCGATCCCGTTGGGTCCCAGGGTGAGATTGGTGCAGGGGCCGATCGAGATGGCCGACCCTGCTCCATTCTCGCTTACGGCCTGGCTCTTGAGAGGCTCAGATTGAGGAAGAAAGGTTTTTCGGCCAGGGTAATTGATACCATGTTGCGTTCTCGTAAGAAGTCTACTTCTTTGGCTTATGTGCGGGTGTGGCGCATTTTTGAGAACTGGTGTCAAGAGCGGGATTATGTTCCTCTACGTGTTTCGGTCGCAGAAGTTTTGGAGTTCCTGCAGGACGGTCTTGACAGGGGGCTCTCGCTCTCTTCCCTGAAAGTGCAGGTTTCAGCGTTGTCTTGTTTCCGTGGAAAGATTCAGGGGATTTCCTTGGCGGCTTCGCCGGACGTGGGGGCGGTTCTTGAAAGCTGTCAAGTTGCTTCGTCCGCCTCGTCGGCCGACGGTTCCGCCTTGGGATTTGAATTTGGTCTTGGAGGCTCTGGTAGGCCCTCCGTTTGAACCGTTGGCTTCCATCTCGTGTAAAGATCTTACTTTAAAGACAGTGTTTCTGGTGGCCATTACTTCGGCGCGTAGAATTTCGGAGCTACAGGCTTTGTCTTGTAGAGAGCTTTTTCTCTCCTTGGCTAAGGAGAAAGTGACTTTGCGGACAGTTCCTTCGTTTGTTCCTAAGGTGGTATCCTCCTTTCATGTAAATCAGGTGATTTCGTTACCAGTGTTGGGGGATAGGTCTGGTGATCTCTCTCTACGTCGTTTGGCTAAGTTGGATGTTCGACGCATTTTGCGGTCGTATTTGAGCAGAACGCAGGACTTCGGAGCGTCGGATCGTTTGTTCATTTTGTTTGGAGGTCCCAGAAAGGGGGAAGCGGCTTCCAAGGCTACTCTGGCTAGATGGTTGAAGGAGACTATTGCCTCGGCGTATTTGTTGAAGCGTCGGGCAGTTCCCTCGGTACTGAAGGCACACTCTACTCGGGGGGTAGCCGCCTCTTGGGGGGAAAGTAGTTTTATTCCTCTGCAGGACATTTGTAAGGCGGCGGCGTGGTCGTCCATTCATTCTTTTGTAAAGCATTATAGGATTGATGTGCAGGCAAAAGAGGATGCTCGGTTTGGAGCGGCTGTGTTGTCTTCTGCTTTTAGTGGGTCCCACCCTTAATGTGTCTACTGCTTTGGTACTTCCCAAGCGTCTTGACCGGTCTGGAGGGTTGCTGAGGAAGGTGAAATTAGGCCTTACCTGCTAATTTTCTTTCCTCTAGACCCTCCAGACCGGTCAAGAGCCCACCCTGTCTCTTATCAGAAGTATTTTGCAGCCGTGTCAATTATCAGAAGTATTTTTTCAGCCGTGTCAATTATCAGAAGTATTTTGAGCCGTGTTCTGCTATGTCTGTTCATTTTATATTCAGTTTGGTCGGAGAACTTTCTTTGACTCTAATATTTTGCAGAGTGGGACGCCTGGGCGTTTCATCTGTTTAAGCACACTGTTGATGTTTAACTATTAGTTTTCCAGGTACAGGGGTTTTATTAGTTCAGAGTTACTGTTACAGGGATTTGTTTCTCTGCTTTGCTAAGTGGATACTGGAGATAGAGGGCTAGCACAGGTTATATGTACTCAGTTTGAAGTTAGTGTTCTCAGTCTCCCTCTGCTGGTAGGCATGCATAATCCAAGCGTCTTGACCGGTCTGGAGGGTCTAGAGGAAAGAAAATTAGCAGGTAAGGCCTAATTTCACCTTTTTCTTCACCCAACGTGTAATTAAACTCTGGAATTCGTTGCCGGAGAACATGGTGAAGGCGGTTAGCTTGTTAGAGTTTAAAAAGGGTTTGGACGGTTTCCTAAAGGACAAATTCCATAGACCGCTACTAAATGGACTTGGAAAAATCCACAATTTCGGGAATAACATGTATAGAATGTACGTTTGGGAAGCTTGCCAGGTGCCCTTGACCTGGATTGGCCGCTGTCGAGGACAGGATGCTGGGCTTGATGGGCCTTTGGTCTTTTCCCAGTATGGCATTACTTATATTACCTTATATAAACTGCAAATTAGTGCCAGTTAGCGTCTGATTTAACAATTAAGTTATGTATGTAACTGGCAGTATTGTATTACCTGTGCATGAAAATTGGCATGCAAGATTATAGACTGCACACTGAATACCAGATGCATTTCCAAGGGAGCTGAGTCCTCTGGTAAAATGGATGCAGTTTCTCCTCATGTGATGGTGCCCTAGAAGCTGGCAGGCACTGGTTTCAGTTCTGTTTAACTCATATATTTTTGGCAGTGTTTTGGAATAACATCAGGAATCATGTTATGGGTCAGACCACGGGCTTAGCCAGACTTTGGGGGGGGGGGGTCCAGAGCCCGAGGTGAAGGGGCACATTTTAGCCCCCCCCCCCCCCCCCCGTAAAACTGTTGTGGGTTTTTCTGCATGATATTTCTGGCTGTGGTTCCCAGCAAGATATACTCAAACAAAAAGGGCGAGAGGGTTCTCATTAGATGTCAAAAGAGATATTCAGAGTCTTTCTCTCTCTCAGCAGGAATTTCATGCATACCCTTTGTTCAGATGTTTTGTCTTTCTTTTTTTGGTTTGGCCATGCAGATGATGAGAGCGACTCTGATGCTGAGGAGGAACAGACCACGGTAAAGTTTAAAATTATTTGTATACTTGAATCCACCTCTTCAATCATATGATTTTTGTTTCCCTTCCTCCCCCCCCCCCCCCCCCCCCCCACAGGAAGTGGATTAGATATGCAACTTTTGAGAGAAAGCTAGTATATCGGATTGAATTCAGGAAAAAGTTCTGCATATTGGAATGGATTGAGAAAAACAGAGCAGAACATTTACTTTTTCCTTTCTAGGAATGTGATCATGCACGCATTTTCCTTTTCTTTTGACAAAGAAGTAAGGAAACGTATAAGTCATTTTTCTAGTTGTATGTAAATTGAAATGGCACAGCTTTGTAAACCAGAATCTTACAGTTTATAGTATCTTTTTTTTTTATTATTATTTAATTTTCATGACACATCCAACAAAACAATTCAATATCAGGAAATACAACCAAAAGACAGGAAATAATCACAAAATAACTAATGAAGAGAAGGAAAATAAACCTCTGGCTTAATAGTCTACCTGGGCTAAGAAAAGGAAAAATATTTTCTACTACATAGAAATAAATGTAATTGATGACGTTTGAAAGTTTATTTATTTATTTGTTGCATTTGTGCCCCACATTTTCCCACCTATTTGCAGGTTCAATGTGGCTTACATAGTATCGTCAAAGGCGTTTGCCTAGTCGGTTGATAACAGATACAAGGTTGTATAGTGATCGTATGAGGTATAAGTGGAGGGTCGAAAGGGATGAAGATTGCGTGTTGTCCAGTATGATTATAGTCTTGCTATGTTGCTGGGTGAAGAGGTTTATGTGGGGTCGTTATGAAGGCGTTGGTAAAGTTAATTGGATCATCTTTGGTGTGCAATCCTTTGGTGTGCCTCTTGGGCTTACATAATGAAAGTTCCCTACTTTAGGCAGCTAGTATGAGTTGTAACAGCATTATCCCAGGTTGCATTGCACCACCTACAATTTCATCTTTATTTGATATTACTGCCTATCCTAATGACATCTAAGGCACAAAATAAGGGTGAGAAACTAAAAAAAAAAAAAAAAAAAAAAAAAAAGGAAATGCAACTTATGAAAATAGAAACCAAATGTAATAATAGAACTACAGCTACAGGGGCATGAAAGGAGGGGAGTAATTATCAACAAATTAAACAGAGGTCACAGGTGCCATCATTCAGACAAGAAAAGTGAACTAAAAACTACACTGAAGAAAAACAGAAGAATTTCCATACTTGGTCAGAACAAGGGTCCATCTAGCCCAGTATCCTTTTTCCACCAGTGGCCAATCCAGGTCACAAGTACCTGGCAGAAACCTAAATAGTAGCAACATTCCATGTAGAATCTCAAGAGTAGCAACATTCCATGTAGACTCTCGAAAGAGTAGCAACATTCCATGTAGACTCTCGATAGAGTAGCAACATTCCATGTAGACTCTCAAAAGAGTACAACAAAAAAAGTGGGAGGGTGACCAAGGATACCAAAGACTGGAAGATGTATCGGCACAGGAAGAAAGCAGGCCGACTGCTGGCTAGGTTGGTTGCGGGGAGAAGTGCTCACCATAAGATTGTAGCTTTGAGCGACCAGAGAGGGGGGGGGGGGGAAGGTGCACCAAAGACATTTGTGAAATTTTCCATTCTTATTATAGGGGGCTGTACTTTGCTTCCAATGACAAGGGGTTAGAGAGCAGTTTATATTTGGATATTGTGGAACTCCCATCTCTGGGCGAGAAAGACAGAAATGCTGAATGCGCCTATAACCCACAATGAAGTGTACTGGGCAATACATTAGAGCCCTCTCTCGAAGGCTCCGGGGGTAGAGTTATTGTGCTGAATTCTATAAAATTTTGGAGGAGGAAGTTTTTAACGTAGTAATAACATCTGAATCATTACCACCTTCGCTTAACGTAGCTGAAATTATTGTACTCCCCAAACCAGGACGGGATCCTAGAATCTTATAGACCTATTTCCTTATTGAATTATGAGGTCAAATTGTTTGCCAAGATCATAACGAACCATTTATCAAAAATTCTCCTTTCCCTTTTGCATGATTCTCAAGTGGGCTTTGTTCGCGGTTTGTCTATTGCTGAGAACCTGCGTAAGATCCTGGCCACTCAAAGTCTAGAAGATTGGACATCCAAATGGCAGATGAAATTTAATGTTGACAAATGCAAAGTGATGCACATTGGGAAGAATATTCCAGATCAGCATAGTTATCTGATGCTAGGGTCTACCTTAGAAGACAGCACTCAAGAAAACGATCTAGGTGTCATTGTAGACAGTACGCTGAAATCTTCTGCTCAGTGTGCAGCAACAGCCAAAAAGCAAACAGGATGCTAGGATTTGTTAGGAAAGGGTGTAAAATAAGACTAAGAGTATTATTATGCCTCTGTATCGCTCCATGCTGCGACCTCACCTTGAGTGTTGTGTTCAATTCTGGTTGCCGTATCTCAAAAATAATATAGCTGAATTGGAAAAGGTTCAAAGAAGCGTGACCAAAATGATAAAGGGGTTGGAATTCCTCCCATATGAGGAAAGGCTAAAGAGATTAGGGCACTTCAGCTTAGAAAAGAGAGCGACTGAAGGAGGGATATGATTGAGGTCTGTAAAATCCTGAGTGGTGTAGAACGGGTAGAGGTGAATTGATTTTTCACGCTTTCAAAAAGTACAAAGACTAGGAGTCACTCAAAGAAATGACATGGAAATACTTTTAAAACAGATGGGAGGAAATATTTTTTCACTCAAAGAATAGTTAAGCTCTGGAACTCGCTGTCAGAGGACGTGGTAACAGCGGTTAACGTATCTGAGTTTAAAAAAAACATTTGGACAAGTTCCTGGAGGAAAAGTCCATAG
Organism: Microcaecilia unicolor; assembly: GCF_901765095.1. Taxonomy (NCBI): domain Eukaryota; kingdom Metazoa; phylum Chordata; class Amphibia; order Gymnophiona; family Siphonopidae; genus Microcaecilia; species Microcaecilia unicolor. The sequence continues at coordinate 13,276,401 of NC_044041.1, read as the reverse complement.
TCCCTTATTGAGATGGGCATAGGGGAAGCCGCTGCATGCCCTGGGATTGGTTACATGGAATGTTGCCATTAATTGGGTTTCTGTCAGGTACTTGTGACCTGGATTGGCCACTGTTGGACGCATGATACTGGGCTAGATGGACCATTGGTCTGATCCAGTGTGTGGATATTGTTATGTTCTTGTGTTCTAACTCCTTTTCTGACTCTCTTCTGGTGTGAGGCAAGGCATAGGTCTTTATCATGGATATCCAAAATCTGTAGCATCTCAATAAGCTGTTCATGTTGGGTTTTGTCAAAACAGAACAAACAAAAAAAAACAGAGGGAGTGACCACTGAGGTTCCAACCTTGGGATCTTTATTAACAATTCAACACTGTACAAGAACCCTAAATACGATTCGACACAGTCCTGCGTTTCGGCGCAGAAGGAACCTACCTCAGGAGTCTTGGGGACAAATCAATTTATCAACTTGTACAGTTGTCAGAGTGCAGCAAAACATGTAATGAACACCATCGAAAAGAACAATATCACATAATTTGAATTTCAGTGCTGTTAAATGTGTATATTTTTGATCTCGTTTCATGTGGTAGTCCTATTAGGTCTCAATGTGCTGCTTTCGAGTTTTCTTCTTTCGTTCTGTCTATATCTTTACTTGTTCATTTTACTATTATGTTGTTAACAAAATCGTAAGTTTGATGTTAAACTGTATGTACTATACACCGCCTTGGGTGAATCTCTTCATAAAGGCGGTTAATAAACTCCAGTAAATAAACTGTGTATGTCAAAAGCCTTCATGTAAACAATGAAGTGGAAATATGAATCTTGATGCTTCAAAACATCTTTGTTAAAACAAGAAACAAAATATTTATATTTACCACTGATCTGCCCGAACTTTAGGTTGAATCTTATTTCTTTGCTTGTATTATTGGAACTCTTAAGAAATTTGTCACATGAGGCTGATAGTTCTGTGCAACGCTTTTCAATGGTCTCAGGCTTTTTAGGTTCCTGTAGACTTAAGTAGATCCATCCACGTCTATTGTCATAAATTTCACTTCTTAGTTGTTAATTTTCAATCCTAGCATATTTCAGACAGTGGATCCATTCAGCTGCCGTTAGATTTTAGATTTAATTAGTGCGTTCTCGACATAGTCATCAAGTGAGACAGTTTTTTCAGTTGGTGTGGAGAGATCGGCTGTCGGTTTCGGGCCTTTCTAAAGCCCTGGGGACGTTGCCTTCCTGTAAAGACCGGGAGTTGATTAGACAGCGTTGGGCCTGAGATTTATCAAGACCCAACCTCTCCTTAGATGTTAATGTTTTGACTTCTTGAATTCCTCAGATGTCTGGCAATGCCGGTTTGTGGGAATGTCAATACCGCATTCTTCATAGAGCGTATCTTACAAAAGCTCAGATCTTTAAAATGGGGGAGCAGACACTCCTTTGTGTGGGAAGTGTGAAAGGGTGCCGGGTTCCTTTTTTCATTGTTATGGGATTGTTTTAGGGTGCAGAATTTTTGGGCCTCTATTCTTCGCTATCTGATGTTCCTATTAGGTTGTAGGATTTTGTGCACTCCCTCTGGAATTCTCTTAGATAAGTATGAACTTTTTGCATTTCAGGGTGGCTCAGCCAGGCAACTGATTCATAAGGCTTGCTTGATCGGAAAGAGACTCATTTTGAGTCAGTGGGTTAGTGACTCCCCCCGCGGACTTCTGGCATTGGAGGACTAAATTACACGAGCTCATGCTTTTTGAGCATCGGGGAGTGCGGGGATCTCCTAAGCTACAGAAGCAATTCCTTGACATTTGGGGTTCATATATACAAACTTTGCACACTCGGGACAGAAGTTTAGTGGTTAATTCTCTTTGATATCCCTGGGATGTGGGAGCTTGATTGTCTTTTGGGTATGGCTGTGCTCTCTGAAGTTACCTCTCTAGAGGATTCGAAGGGTGAGATCGTGGGGTGGGGAGGGATCTGTTGAGGAGTTCAGGTACATTTATAGTTGGTCCATACTTGCCGCTTGAGAGGGGTTTTTTTTTCTCTCTCTGTTCCCTCTCAGTAGTTGGCGTGTTAGAGACGCCCTTTTATCTGCGGCCAGTAGATGCACGGCAGTTTAGAGATGGGGGATGGGGTGGGGGGAGAGGGGAGTTGTCAACCATTTGTTGGGGGATGTTTATGTGAGGTATGTTCTTTGTGGTTTGGCCTTACTTTGCTTCTGATGGTGGATTGTGCGTATATGAGTACCACTATTTTATCCTTCTGGAATTTGGGATGTGTTAACTAGTAAAGGGGGGGAGGTGTTAATGGTCAAAAGTTTGATGACAGATGTTATTTTTTGCATAGTCTTTCTCTTTGTATGAGCGTTTTCTTTGGATTGTTATCAAGAAACTGTTGGAACATAACATGAGAGGGAGGGTCGGGATATGGGATTGGGTAGGGGGAGGAGGAAACTGTTCTAAATATTTGATGATGTAATTATCTTATACTTAGATTGTTTTGTTAACCATGTTTTTTTTCTGTATATTGAATGTGGTGATTGTTTATTTTGCTGAATCATCAATAAAAATTGTTTAAACATTAGATGGAATTAGTTGCCTTTTTAAGCCCAAGCTTGACAGACATTACAGTTGAGTATACAGTAGGCATTTCTCTGCCCCAGAGTGCTTGTAATTGAAGTTGGTACCTGAGGCAATGGAGGGTGAAGTAATTTGCCCAAGGTCATAAGGTGAGGAAGCATTGCTTTGTTCCTTTTCGCTTATTTACAAGAGATCTTGTTTCATCCTAGTGCCAAGGCCCTTGGTGGCCTTTAACCCCATTAGCCTAGTTGTGTGATACAAACATATTTTTATGTAGATTCCGGGGTTACCTGAGAGTCTTTTGGGACGTGATCATTTGCATTTGTTGATGGCTTACTTGTGAGGTTCTTGTAGCCTGTATAGTTCAGTTTCAAGAGATTTATAACAGTGCAGGGCTGAGTTATTTTTAAGTTTAATTTGGTTCTTTCTGTGTGGGAATGTTGAGTAAGTTTCAGTAGAAGGAGCGCTAACGCACCTTCTCTTCGGATTGTTAAATGTACCGTGTGCAGGCATAGTCTTGGTTTATTCCCTCATCCAGGCAGTGTTTGGGATATAGAGGGAGATTGTACATATCTATGAAAAATGTGATGGAGTGTTGGGTTTGTGTTACAGAAACGCAGGCGCCCAACATTGGGTGTTCAGCTCGATGACAAGTGGAAAGAGATACTGAAGAGGCACCCGCTTTCAGTCTGTCTCAATCTCAAGTGCCAAGGTAATGGAGGGCTTGGAAGGGGACCATCAAGGGTGAAGCTCTATAAATTAATCATCTATTGTGATCTACAGAAACACTTAACCTGCATGGTTGTATCATTTTCTGAGACTAACATTTAATTTAAAATGGGATTTATGTTCTGCATGTAGCAAGAAGTTTCAAAGTGGATTACATAAGAAAATGAAGTCATGTACAGTAATATACCTAACAAATGAAGACTCAGAGGGAGTAAGAATCAAGGTCCATATTTTTCGAAAATGTAGTTAATGCTCACACCTAGTAAATGCTTGCATTACAAATATTATTACAGTTCTGACATTAACTTAACATGTTTCATTTTATATTGAGCAGTCTTTAAAAATATCCTCTTAATATACATAATAGAGTCTTTCAAAGTTTGGAGTCATTTTTCTCTGACTATCAATTTTTGGACATTGATCGTTCTTCCCTCTTAGTCTTCAAATGTTGACTATTCCAATCCATAATCCATTTTCATCGCTCTTCATAACATGATCTCGGCTCAAGCTTTAAGCAACAGAACAAGGAAACTTAGGACCAGATGTATGAAAGAATTTTTCCCATTTTGTGTGTCTGGGGAGAAAATATGTAGTACTTCCTTAGATTCCAAATTATTTGAGCTGCACCTTGTTAGATTCGTTATAAGCTATTGAACATTAGTATTTGAGAGTAGAGCAACCAATACATGTTGTACACTTTTCTGCCACAACGGCTGTGACACAGGACTGAGATTCTAAGATATTATATTTGAACGGTTTTTATTGGTGATGTACCACGTCAAACGAAACCAATAAAGTCAAACATTTTGTAAACATTCAGTCATGTCATAATTGTACATATGCATCTAGTCTAACATCATCATCATTATTTTACATCCTTTCCTCCCCCTTCCCCCACCCCCCAACCTCCCCTTTATTTTACTCCTTTACCTTTATTTACTTATTTCATGGTAATTATACTAGCAATATCTATTATAGGTCTTAACCGGTCCAAAATCCGTAGCCAATATCGGCTGGATGTCTCACTATCTCGGACGTATCCAATTTGTTAAGCACTGCACTTCTAGCCTTGTGGGAGATATTTTGTAAATATTTAGACTATATATTAAAGATAGATTCTAAGATATTAATATGGCAAACTCTCATTTTCACAGATAACAGCATCCTCCACCTGGCCTTCTATTACCTCATGAACCTGAACATAATGACCGTCCAGTCCAAAGTGACGACTGCTTTAGATCTGTCTGGGGCTATCAGTGCAGGGTAAGCTGCTTTGGCTTCAAGGTCTCCAAGACTGAGAAGACCTCATGCTGGAGCTTCAATTCTGCTGAACAACAGTCTCCAGGCAGCATATTTACTGTTGAAATCTACTCTCGTGAATGGCAGTTAAATCTTGATTCCATTATGTAGTTTCCTACTATTCCAGAACCTGTGGGATAGTTGTGTCCATCAACCAGCAGGTGAAGATAGTGAACAGAAAACTGAGCTGAGACATATCTCTCTTGGCATCCAGCTCCTCAGTATTTTCTATCTCCAGCAGGTGGATGGAAATACTTTTCAGCCTCTGGCTCTGAGTGGTTTGCTCCTGGTCCAGTTGGTCAGCTGGTTCCCAGTTGAGCTTTGCGGGTGGCTTGAGTCTGCAGAGTCCTGTCTGTCTCTGGTGCCCTGCGAATTTACTTCTTCCTCAGCAATCCTCCAGATCGTTCAAGACGCTTGGGTTATGCACTCCTACCAGCAGAGGGAGACTGAGAACACTAAAACTTCTTATACAAGTAGCCTGTGCAGACCTTCTGCTAACCAGTATTTTCTCAGTCTCAGCAGAGGGTAGATGTGTGCAGCCTGTGCAGTGTACTCAGTCTGGTAGGCCCGTTTGGGGTTTCTAGGTTGGGTTGTAAATGTTAGAGAACCCACACTTGGATCTCTATTACAGGGTGTAAGTCCTAAGGGGCTTCTTATTCCCTGTGGGGTGTCACACCCGGGTGGCCGGGTCCCTCCCCCTGTGCTCTTCCTCTGGAGGACTGCTTGACCTCGGCTACAGACCTGGTTCTGTACCCTTGAGGCGTTCAGGCATCAGCAACGAGGTTTAAAAAAAAAACGTTTTTAAAAGGCGGCTATTTTGGCCATTCTTGTGGCAGTCCAGAGATAAAATGTCTTCAAGGGCATTATTGCCTTAGGCGGTTTTGCCTATTAGTCTGTCAGAGCACAAAGCAACTGTTTTTATTGTGTTTGCGGCCATTATGTCTAAGCCGGCGAGGTGTCGATTTTGCGCGAAGCGTGGGCTTGAAGTGAAAGGTGGGCAATGTAGATTTTGTGGGGAGCCTACGCTGTCAGCGCTCTTGCCCCCCATGCTTTCCCCTGAGTCGGCGGAGGTGTTGGGCGGTGATTTGACCGCACATTCCGGGCCGGCAACGGCGGGGCCGGTTTTGGCGGGAAACGCGGCCATTTTGGCTGCGCGACCCGGGTCGGCCTCGACGGAGCCGTTTTTGGCGGGAAGCGCGGCCTGTTTCTTATGGAGCCCTCCTTTTTCAGCACAACAACCTAAAAAAAAAAAAAAAAAGAGGTTTGCTGGAGAGCGTGGGAAAGAGTATCGGTCCTGAGCCTTTCCCATCTGTGGTAAGACTTGTGGAGACTGTGAGCTTGGGGGGGGAACAGTCGGCACTGGTAAGTCCGATTAAAGTTTAACTGAGAACCCTTTGGAGGGCTGCAAGTTCTGCTTGATGCAAGGAAGGGATCCTGACTTACCACTTGGGACACATTATGCTGTGCTTGTGACAGGTGGAGTGAATAGCGATTCCTTCAGAGACAGTTAAGCAATGTTCCTGCTGTGGGACCTGCTAGCTGGTGTTGGTGTGCTGCAGTGCATGCAAGCCGGGAATCCTGCGGGTTGCAGAGGAAATGGCGGCAGCACATCTTCAGTTTTGGTGCAGCATCCGAATATGCCGGGGTCTTTGGGCTCTCCATCAGAGCCGCTGCGCAGTTTGATTCAGGAGAGCATGGGAACGGACACCATTTTGTGTGGGCCAGCTGCCAGTGTGCAGCAGTCTCTCTGCTGATCTTGCACGGAGCATAGCCACCATTTTACAGCCCCAGGGCCCGACAGAGCATTCCGCTGCATCAGCATCTTTTTTTTTTTTTTTTCTTGAGTTTATAGTGCTCTTACACTTATCTAGATTGTAAGCTCTTTGAGCAGGGACTGTGTTGTTTGTGTATGGTGTACAGTGCTGCATATGCCTTGTAGCGCTATAGAAATGATAAGTAGTAGTAGTAGTTGCTGCAAAGTGTTTCAGTTTCTCTCCCCGCTGCCCTTCCCGCTCCTAAGAGATCTTGTTTAGATCTCCAGGAGTGGGCAGATGAGGCTATCTCTGCTTCTTCCTCCTTATCTGATGTGACCTTGGTCTATTCAGAGGAGTCGTCGTTAAAGGAGCTGTTAGAGAAGGGGGATAATCTGAAAATGCTGAGGTTGTTTCATAAAGAGGAACTCAGTACTCTTATTTCTGATCACTGACAGTGCTTTCGATTGAGGAGCCTTCTGCTTCAGCGTCAGGAGTTCCATCTTCGTAGATCATGAGGTGGCTTAGATGGCCTTCTAAGCTCTTTTCAATGCATCCAGACATTCAAGACCTGATTACAGCAGAATGGGTCTCACTGAATGCGGGGCTGGGAGTGGGAATAGCTATGGCTCACCTCTGCCTGTTAGTTCCAGAGGAGAAAAATAAATTGCAACTTCCAGGGTGTGCTCCCTGTTTATAGCGGTGAAGACCACCTTTCTGGTGGAAGGAGGCATTGCCCTAGTAGACCTACAGGACAGGAAGCTAGAAAGCTCGCTGAAACAAGACTTGTTAGGATGCAGCCAGTGGAAGTGCCTCAGAACCAGAGGCTGAAAAGTGTGGCTATTCTTATGTGTCCGTCCACCTGCTGGAGATAGAAAATACTGTGGAGCTGGACTGGATACCAAGAGAGAGATATGTCTGAGCTCAATTTTAATTTCTCTATCTCCACCTGCTCGTTGATGGACACAACTGTCCCACAACGTATGGATTAGTGGAAAGGACTAAAGGAAAGAAAATTTATCAAGTAAGACCTAATTTCTCATAATGTCTTTTGTTGGGGCCTGGCACTTGGCTGAGGCTATAGCACACTGCAGAGTTGTTTTTCAATCTGGGACTGATAATGATTACACGCACCGTGGTTTGCCGAGCTGAGGTACACAGGAGCAGTGCTGGGGTAGGTCTCAGAGGGGACTGACTTTCTGACCAGCAAAAGGGACTTCAGCTGTAGAAACATGGAACTTGATGGCAGAAAAAGACTACATGGCCCATCCATTCTGTCCATCCACCCCAGAATGAATGGAGTATCTGGTCTATTTTTCTTCTGTCACGTTCTCTGCTTTATCCTAGTTCAGGGGTAGGCAACTCCAGTCCTCGAGAGCCGCAGGCAGGTCAGGTTTTCAGGATATCCACAATGAATTTGCAGGAGATAGATTTGCAAGCACTGCCTCCATGGTATGCAAATCTATCTCATGCATATTTATTGTCGATATCCTGAAAACCTGACCTGCCTGCGGCTCTCGAGGACCAGAGTTGCCTACCCCTGAACCAGTTGAAAGGTTAAGAGGTTAAAAATGCAAATAAAGTACATTTTCTTATCATCCAGGGATTTTACAAGCAAAATGGCACTCGGGCTTATTTTTTTAGGACTCCATAGTTATTACTGCTACTATGTTCATTTCTATAGTGCTACTGGATGTTCACAGTGCTGTACACTAGACATGTTTGAGACAGGTGGGCTTGTAGTCTAGATTTGACTATGGCCACAGATGGAATTTGACATACTGACTCAGAAAGTCTATCTCAGGTATACAGCACAGCAAAATAGAAGGAACAGAGTCTGGAGTTGGCAATGGAGGAGAAGGGTACAGATAAGAGAGACTTACCCAATGAACGGAGTTCCTGGGGAGGGGTGTAGAGAGAGATACTGAGGAGCTGCGGAATGAATGCACTTGTAAGTCAGTACGAAGAGTTTGAATTGTATATAGAAATGGGTAGGGAGCCAATGAAGTGAAGAATCCTCAGCCTGCTGGTGTAACGGCTAGTCCACTACTCATGCTGTCCCTTTGAAAACTAGTGCAAAGTCAATAGGTAAAAATATCTGTGGTTTATCAGTTTTTTAAAAATGCCTCCTAGTGTCTGCGGGCTTGCCTGGATCAGTCTAGTACCATACATGTGTGGCCACGCAGACAAGCCATGGAAGCCCTTGTTACTGAGATGTTTTCAGCAGGGGGAGCCGTATCCTTGCCAAGTGATTAAGTTGGTTTGACAATCATCACCTTCTCCTCAGCCAGCTGGAAGCTACATAGGGTAGCAATCTACAAAGCTTGGCCAAACGTGCATCAGCTTATACAGTTGTCTGTTAGCTGGAGACTTCAGAAATGACGGGATGTAACTTGCTTGTTCCTGGGATGTTGGCAGGGGCGTATCTGAGATTCGGCAGTAGGGGGGGCAGGGGCTAGAGTGAGGGGGCACATTATAACACCCCCCCCCCCCCACCGCCGTCAAACTCCGTCCAACTGGAAGGATGCATCATGCAGCTTTAACAGCACGAGGATGAAGATGAAGTTAAAGAAGACCTCGGCTGGGCTGGCGGGGGTTGGGGTCCCCCTCCAGCTGAAGTAATAGTTTAAAAAACCAGCAGGAGCGGACCTCGGGAGTAGGTGACGGGTAGGCGGGGAAAGGGTTGGCGGTAGGCGGGAGAGGGTTAACGGCGCTAGGGGGGTCCAGGGCGATATCTGCGGGGGCCCAGGCCCCTGTGGCCCCATGCAGATACGCCCCTGGATGTTGGTACAAAAAATTTGCGAAAACAACTGAGGCTCTAAAATTCTAATGTAATCATAGTACAGTGATATATGATATTTACAATAAAACGAGAAAAAGACCTCAAAACACCCAAATGCCTACTACAATTTTGGGTTCTTTCACTGGGGTTGTGGTATTCATCATAGGTCTAAAAAACCTCGTAATGTTTCATTATTTTTTCTCTATTTTAATGTTCATCATAAATCTAAAAAAACTCGTAATTTTCTTTATTTTTAATTTTATCGCAAAAATCACTATTCTTTAATGCAACAGCAGCTATATACTTGACTTTTTTAGATAGCAAAAAAGGTCGAGCACTTAGCTGGCACCCACTTATTTAAAATTTTATCACCAAAAGTACTCTATCTTTGTAGATAGCAAAAAAAGTCAAGCACTTAACTGACTCCTGATGGCGGCCAAACCCGTTTCACTCTAACGGCTTCCTCAGGGGTTGTGCGTTGACATTTTAAAATGACAAAGGAGAGTATCATTCATAAAAAGATCACATTGCGTTTCACTGACTGCTACCTAAGTTAACTGATGAGCTGCTGAATACCTGCAGTACCCAGGTAACTCCCAGCGGCTGCCCCCAAATCAGGATAATGTCATTACCTGATGGGGGCTAACACTGACTTTCAGGGTCTAATGAACCAGTGGCAGCCTGTGTTTAAAAAAAAACACACTCCGGCTGATATTCAGCGCAAGTTAACCGGTCAGGAACAACCGCTGCACCAGTTAAATCGCGTGGTGGCTAACCAGGCATTTTCAGCAGCACTGAACCAGTTACCTTTGCTGAACATGATCGGTTAGCGCCAAAGTGTAAGCTGGCTATGTTGGGGGCGTTTCATAAGTGTTTGCCATACTGGAACAGACTGAAGGTCCATCAAGCCCAGTAACCTGTTTCCAGCAGTGGCCAATCCAGGTTACATATACCTGGCAAGATCCCAAAACAGTAAATACATTTCCTTAGCGTCCCTCCGGACCGGACCAGGATTGGACTGATGGGTTGTGCTCGCCTACCAGCAGGTGGAGACTGAGAAAAAAACTCTGACTCTAGAGAGCCAATAGGAGCCCTGGCCATGTGACCTTAGCCTCAGTATTTTCTCAGTCTCCCAGCAGGTAGGAAGTGAGCCCATTAGTCTCTCTCCTTTTCTCTTTAGATATTACAGATATTTGTGATAATTCTTCTGTGCTTGGAATCTTATTTAAAGGCTTGACAGGGTTTCCTTTCTCTTCTTTCTTTGATAGCCTCGGGGGTGTTAAACTCGGGTGTCTCGAGTCCACCCCCCTTCCTCCCCATCTCCCTGGCTTAGCAGGGAAGGGCCGTCCCTTTCTCTGGAAAGGTGTACCGTCTTTGGGAGAGGCAGCCACTTTTAACAGGCAGCTGCTTTAAAAGAATTAAATCAAATAAAAGGAAATTCAAAGAAGCAGCCTTTCTTTCCCCAGACTTCTAAGGAGCAGGCAGCTCCAGTGTTTTATTATGATTGAGGGGTTATAAAAAAAAAAAAAAAAAGACAAACAGAAGAAAATAATTGTGTCTGTGACTTTAAACAGCGATTTTTCTTGTCAGATTTAATTTCCTCCATTTTCTTGCGTTTTGGCGGCGGCAGTTTAAACAAATGAAAAAAAAAAAAAGAAAGGTGCGAACCGCGTAAGCGCGGCCACCTGTTTTTTCCGATATGGCTTAAAAGTTCAAACAGCTGCTGTCGGTCAGCGTCGCGCAGTTCACGCAGCCGGAACGTGTAAATTTTGCTCTCCCTTCAAGGTTTCTTCGGGTCCGGTGCTGCCTCCGTTTTTTTTTTTTTTTTTCGGGGCCTTTTTTGCCGGCTGTTGTTTCTTCGCCGTTCCATTGGGCTCCGCTTGTTCGGAGGTGTCGGGCGCGCTGTCGACGATCGCCACGGGGCCAGTGGCGCGAACGGCGGCCATTTTGTTTCTCCCTCCGTCTTTTCAGTCAGGGATCTCTCTGCTGAAGGTAAGGCTGCAGTTCATAGAGCAGTTCGGCTCCAAGATGTGTACACTTTTGTATGTGCTGAACGGCGTATTCTAAAATGCTCTTCACATCAGCAGGCAATATTTGGTTGAAAAGGGGGCTCCTTTCATATATGGATATATAACAAGCTTTTCTTGTTTTAAATTTCTATGTATCACGGGGCTGTTAACACTAGTTTTTTCTGGTGCTCAGTCATTTTTCATTGCCTGGTGGAAAATCTACATCTTATCATAATATCATAATTCATTTCAAGCATTTTCCTCAATAGCTGTAGTATTATACAGTGTTTTAAGAACTTTGGAAACTTTCTCTATAGGCATAGAGTAAATTTCTGTCTTTCTCATTCCCTGGTGGATAGGACTACATTGTCTAAGAGTCAATTGATTGGTACTTTGCACTTCTGACCATAATATCTTAGTTCCTTTCACGCATTTTACTCCATGCCTATGATGTTATATAGTGTTTTAAGAACTTAACAGACAATCACTCTCAATGGCTGTAGTGTTATACAGTGTTTTCTTTTTCAGACTTTAAGAAGCCTTCTCTAGAGGCATACAGTAGATTGTTCAGATGCCATGGGGATATATCAGCTTTTTCATATTCTCTGAGGGACAGTCCTGTCTACCAAGCTCCCAATCACTCAGCTGCCTTAGCAGGCATGCTTTATTCATGTCTTCCCTTCTTTTCCTACTGCCTTGAAGCCTCTCATATTTCATTTTAGCTTTCTTCTGGGTTTTACAGGACATATGGTCACTTAGAGAATAAAGTCATCCTTTCATTTTGCATATTTCCCACTTAAAGATAGTGGAAGGTCCTCAAACCATCTACTCGTATTTGTCTCTACTCTATCAGTGCAGCATTGGCAGATTATAAACATCCTGGTTTGGTCCAGTATGCCTATACATACCATCTGCTATCTCTTCCTCTTCCTTAGAGAACTGATGTTATATCAAGCTTTCTTGAATTCAGATACAGTCTTGTCTACACTGCCTTCACCAAGTGGCTGTGGCACAACTTCACTTTTTTCGTTACAGGTATTTTCCAAGTTTGTCCTTTCATTTTCATTCTATGCGCCTTCACTCCAGAGTGTTCTTTCAATTGGAAGGGGATTCACTCACTTCCTATGTATTTATGCCATAGGTACATAAGTGTGGTTATGCTGGGTAAGGCCTAAAGTCCATCAAGTCCAGCATTCATATCTAATGGGCATAGGTACATACGTTTTGCCATTCTGGGAAAGCTCAAATGTCCACCTGTCTACAACCAGAACAGCATTAATAAAAAAAAAAAAAAACCTCTCACGAGAGTATCGAACAGAAATCTCTGCTCCAAAAGCAAGGCTTTGCAGTAATTCTGCAAACTAACGCATATAATATTTGCCATGGCTGTTCACCACTAGGAACACCGGGGACCCTGGGCCTAGGTTCGGTGTTTTAACCTGAAACAAGCTCAACATTCATATCTATTGGGTGTGAGTCTGGTACTACTACTACTTAACATTTCTAGAGCGCTACTAGGGTTACGCAGTGCTGTACAAATTAACAAAGAAGGACGTTCCCTGCTCAAAGGAGCTTACAATCTACATCTCAGTGAGGGAGGACGCATGACCGTGGAAAGTGGATTAGTGGTATGTGAATTAGGGAGATCCAAGAAATTACAGGCCGGTGAATCAGACGTTCATACTGGGACAATTTTTTTCTGTCCGGAGCGTACTACCATAGCTGGTGGACTTCTATATTCAGAACTTACCCAACTATGGAACGCCATAGAGATAGGGTTGGAGTTTGTAGCCCTATTTAACTGGTGTCCTTGGTCACCCTTCCTCTTCTCCTCAGGATCCAGAGAATGGCTAGTTTTTTGCTTATGCATTAACCGGTCATTTTCAGCAGTACTCTCTCTTCCATTCTTTTATAGATCTAAGAGGATGTTCATTGCGCTCTTAGGGTCATTTCATTCTTACCTAGACGACTGCCTAATTGGAGAAAGTCTTATCAGCAGAGTTCTCAGGTCACGCACCGGGTGTTGCATTTCTTACAGTCTCTAGGTTGGGTGGTGATTGTAGCCAGGCCTCTCTTTTGATCTCTCATTTGATCTCTCATCAGATATCTCTGATTTTCTCTTTGTTTAGTCAGGTGGGCGCACAGTCTTTTGTCTCCTCTGCAAACATCCTAGTTTATATTTTTCTTGGTGACCTTGGGCCTTCGGCCATTTCCTCGCTCTATTCTGCAGAATGCAATTTTACTTTCTAATGCCCAAGAAGGAATTTTCCTTCATCCTATTGCGAATCTCAGGGTCATCAATCGCGCTATTTAAGTGTCATCTAGTTATCTCAAGAACCTTAGTTCTGTCATTGGGATGCTTCGTGCAGTACACGTGCAGTACACTTTTTGGCAGAAGCTTGTTTGTATATATTTTTTTCTGGGGGACCTCAGCAATTCGTTTTACCTTCGGGTGAATTTTGTTTTCCCTACTGACAAACAAGGCGGAGAGAGCTATGTTGGTCCTTGCCATGGCAATGGGTTATGTCATCCGCCAAGGAGGAGTTGAGTATACTCTTGAGTTTGTAGTCATTTTTTCTTAGTTGTCTCACCCTGCATTTAGGTGAATGGACTCTCATTTTTTCAGCCTTACTTCCTCACTGTGACACTTCAGGGCTATCTCTTTTTGCCTTCAGGCTCACGAACATTTCTTGCTTCTTCCGTTCAGCAACAGTCTTGACGGAGACAGGGACAGATGCCAACGTCCAGCAGGGGTTTTTCAACCTTCTATATGCATTTCTTCCGTCATCTCACTAGGTGTTCACGCAGAACCAAGGCACCTTTCTACATCCGGACCCCCAGTCACTCAAACTTATGGCGTGGTTACTGGGTCCGCAACGTCTTTGATATTTTCGCAGGAAGTACTTCAAGTTTTAATTGCTTCCAGACAGAAATCTACATTAAAGTCCTATGAATCAAAGGGGCGACGGTTCACTCTGTGGTGCTCCTCTCGCCACTTCATTCCACAAACAGTATCCATTTCGCAAGTTTTGGAATATCTTCTGCATCTGGCGAAATCTGGTATATCTTACTCATCCATTAGAGTTCATTTGGCAGCTCTATCAGTGATGCATGATACTGTTGACAACCGCAAGCTTATGCAGCATCCACTGTCAAAGCGGTTTTCTTAAAGGAGTCCAGCACCTGTACCCCCCGCTTCGTCCACCAGCTAGGTGAACTACGTAAACAGACTCTTAAAGTTCTGATTTCTAGTAGCCATAACTTTTTCTATAAAGTTTTCCTCTTCAAGCAGTGTTTCCTAGTAGCCATTGCAGCAAGTAGATCTATGTGTGGAATACTTCTACGGTTGGTAACTTCTTTTCAGTCTGCTGTAGTTTAAAGTTTTCACCTTTCCCAATCGTTTTTTTCTTATTGGTTTTGTCCTTCTAGCCAGTAGGTGTAAAAGTTTTTCATTGTTTCTAACCCGCTATATCTCGAAGGATCAAGGAAATGAGAATGTCTATTTCTCTTCTCGCTGAGAGGGCAGTTCCACAGAGTATTACAACATATTCCACAACTTCAGAAGCGGGCTCTATTCTTACTACAGCGATTTTTGGTGCTCTCGGTGCACATTGGTAAGTTGGCAACTTAGTCCTAGTTTCATTTTATTTTGCTCATTGGGACACACTACATGTTAGTTGTCGCCAGGTGGCCTATGCGGCATGAACATTTCTCTGCAGTTTTCATAGGGTCCCTCCCTTCAGATTACTGCTTTGGTACTTCCCATCAGTCCAATCCTGGTCCGGTCCGGAGGGACGCTAAGGAAGGAGAAATTAGATCTTACCTGCTAATTTGCTTTCCTTTAGTCCCTCCGGACCGGACCAGGACCCTCCCATGTTTTCTCTACTCTTTAGCTTCTTTTATTAAGTAGGAAGTGTATTCATTCCTTTACGATTTGTGGAACAATACTATATATATACAGAACTTTACGTGGTCTATACCACTTCTCTGGTGGTTGCTGGTGAGCTCAATTGCTGGAATCTATCTATAAAACCTTAAATACGCCATACCACTTCTCTGGTGAGAGTTGTGGCTGAGCTCAGTTGCTGGAATATCTATAAAACCTTAAATATGATTTACCACTTTTCTGGTGAGAGTTGCTGGTAAGCTCAGTTGTTGGAATATATATAAAATCTTAAGTGGGCCATACCACTTCTCTGGTGAGAGTTGCTGGTGAGCTATAAGACAAGTGAGCCATACCACTTTGCTGGTGAGCTATATTATACGTGAGCCATACCACTTCTCTGGGGAGAGTTGCTGGTGAGCTATGTTACATGTGAGCCATATCGCTTCTCTGGTGAGAGTTGCTGGTGAGCTATAGTACAAGTGAGCCATACCACTTCTCTGGTGAGAGTTGCTGGTGAGCTGTAATACATATCGGGCCATACCACTTCTCTGGTGAGAGTTGCTGGTGAGCTCTGATACTTGGCATTGCCGAGTGCTTTGTGGCTGCTAGGATTCCATACGGCACAGAAGGTCTTTCTTTCTTTCCTGCTTTGTTATTCAAATACTGAGGCTAAGGTCACATGGCCAGGGCTCCTATTGGCTCTCTAGAGTCAGAGTTTTTTTCTCAGTCTCCACCTGCTGGTAGGCGAGCACAACCCATCAGTCCAATCCTGGTCCGGTCCGGAGGGACTAAAGGAAAGCAAATTAGCAGGTAAGATCTAATTTCTCCTTTATGCTGCTTATCCTAGAAATAAGCAGTGGATTTTCCCCAAGTCCATTTTAATAATGGCTTATGGACTTTTCTTTTAGGCTGCTGTCCAACCCTTTTTTAAACCCCGCTAAGCTAACTGCTTTTATTCCATTCTCTGGCAACAAATTCCAGAGTTTAATTACACATTGAGTGAAGAAATATTTTCTCATATTTGTTTTAAATTTACTACTTTGTAGCTTCATTGCGTGCCCCCTAGTCCTAGTATTTTTGGAAAGAGTAAACAAGCGTTTCATATCTACCCGTTCCACTCCACTCATATTATCTTATAGACCTCTATCGTATCTCCCCTCAGCCGTCTTTTCTCCAAGCTGAAGAACCCTAGCCATTTCAGCCTTCGCTCATGGGAAAGTCGTCCTATCCCCTTTATCATTTTTGTCGCCCTTCTCTGTACGTTTTCTAATTCCACTATATCTTTTTTGAGATTCGGTGACCAGTATTGCACGATTATTCGCGGTACGGAGCGATACAAAGGCATTATAACATTCTCATTTTTGTTTTCCATTCCTTTCCTAATATTACCTAACAATCCATTTACTTTCCATCCCACACTGCGCAGAGGGATGGAGTCTGGTTCGTTCCCAATATTCAGAGCTAACCGGCCAGTGTTAGTTGCATAAATAAGACCGCATAAATAGCAGTCCTATCTCTGTTTGCTTGAATATCCAGATTCAACGCTGGCGGCAGACGTTAACAGCGCTGCCTGCCGCTGGCTGAATATTGCACCCTGTGTTTCCTTCCATCCAGCTGTGTACCTCTGTTGGTCTCAGTCCGAATGAGTGCTCCTGGGTTACTAGGCCAGGAGAGCAGCCAGAGCTGAAAGAGCAGTCCTTTAGTCTCGGCTAACGGGAGATTCTTGTTGCCCTTCACATACATAGTTTTCATGTCCTTGGTGGAATTCACCTGGCAGCAAAGCTGCTGATTGAAATGGTGATTTGATCATCTTGTTGGACGGAAATCCTGTATGCACAGAACTGAGTTATCCTAATACAGCAGCTGTCTCTTTTCTTAACGTGTGCTCCCTCCCTGACTTTTGCTTTCATCAGTGTATGCTGGTATTTCCTAATTTTTTTCAAGGCCTACTACTACTTAACAATTTCTAAAGCGCTACTAGGGTTACGCAGCGCTGTACAGTTTAACAAAGAAGGACAGTCCCTGCTCAAAGGAGCATACAATCTAAAGGACACAAAAGTGTAGTCAATCAAATTGGGGCAGTCTAGATTTCTTGAATGGAGGTATAATGGTTATGTGCCGAAGGCGACATTGAAGAGGTGGGCTTTGAGTAAACATTTGAAGATGGGCAGGGGTGGGGGCTTGGCATATGGGCTCAGGAAGTTTATTCCAAGCATAGGGTGAGGCGAGGCAGAAAGGGCAGAGCCTGGACTTGGCAGTGGTGGAGAAGGGTACTGAGAGGAGGGATTTGGCCTGTGAGCGGAGGTTTCGGGTAGGATGCCTACCAACATCTTCAAGTGTTGTGTTACACATCAGCCTCTGCAGAGTAGGCACTGCAGTCTGGGGAGAGGACTTGTGGCCAAAAGAATAGTTAAGCAAGTGCTGAAAGCCCAACCAAAGGCTAAAAAGACTCAGGGGAGGAGAAGAGGAAGCGCAACCCAGTAAATATCAACCAAAAAAAGTGGGGCAAGTACCAGGAGGATTCCAAAGTATGCAAGGACCTTTATTGTAGCAGTCATGTAAAGGGACCCAATACGGTTGTGTTTCGGCACATGAGCCTGCCTCAGGGGTCAACAAGTCTATTAAGATGATGTTTTTTGTTTTTTTTTAGTTACATTTGTACCCTGCGCTTTCCCATTCATGGCAGGCTCAGTGCGGCTTACATGGGGCAATGGAGGGTTAAGTGACTTGCCCAGAGTCACAAGGAGCTGCCTGTGCCTGGAATCAAACTCAGTTCCCCAGGACCAAAGTCCACCACTCTAACCACTAGGCCTGAAATTGGATGGCGGAGCAGGTGGGGGAAGAAGGGTTGGTGGTTGGGAGGCGAGGATAGTGGAGGGCAGACTTATACGGTCTGTGCCAGAGCCAGTGATGGGAGGCGGGACTGGTTTTTGGGAGGCGGGAAATACTGCTGGGCAGACTTGTACGGTCTGTGCCCTGAAAAAGGCAGGTACAAATCAAGGTAAGGTATACACATATGAGTTTATCTTGTTGGGCAGACTAGATGGACCATGCAGGTCTTTTTCTGCTGTCATCTACTATGTAATGTGGCCGCGCAGGCTTCTGTTTCTGTGAGTCTGACGTCCTGCACATACGTGCAGGACGTCAGACTCACAGAAACAGAAGCCTGCGCGGCCGCATAGCTGATCTGCAAGGACAGGCTTCTACATGGAATGTTGCTAGTAGAATAGCAACATTCCATGTAGAATCTCCAATAGTAGCAACATTCCATGTAGAATCTCCAGTAGTAGCAACATTCCATGTAGAATCTCCAATTGTAGCAACATTCCATGTAGAATCTCCAATAGTATCTATTTTATTTTTGTTACATTTGTACCCTGCGCTTTCCCACTCATGGCAGGCGCAATGCGGCTTACATGGGGCAATGGAGGGTTAAGTGACTTG
The DNA here is from genome assembly GCF_901765095.1 of Microcaecilia unicolor. NCBI lineage: Eukaryota > Metazoa > Chordata > Amphibia > Gymnophiona > Siphonopidae > Microcaecilia > Microcaecilia unicolor. The sequence continues at coordinate 13,257,933 of NC_044041.1, read as the reverse complement.
CCCAGAGTCACAAGGAGTTGCCTGTGCCTGAAGTGGGAATCGAACTCAGTTCCCCAGGACCAAAGTCCACCACCCTAACCACTAGGCCACTCCTCCACTCCTTAGATCCAGAAGGTGTCAAAATCCTTTGCTTTGGGAATCTCCGTGTCTTCCAAATGGAGAGTTGTTTGTTTTGCAGAGCAGTTACTCTTGTTCTTCATTTGGAAGGCACGGAGATTCCCACAGCAAAGGATTTTGACACCACCTGGATCTAAGGCTCCTTTTTATCAACATCATCTTAATAGGCTTGTTGACCCCTGAGATAGTTCCATGTGCTGAAACGGCAGTGTCTGGTCCCTTTATACGACTGCTACAATAAAGGCCCTTGCATACTTTGGAGTCCTGGTATTTGCCCCACTTTTTATGGTTGATGCTCACTGTTCTGTGAGGATTTTGTCTCCCTCCTCTTTTTTTTTTTTCCTTCTGTAACGCAGTAAATAACAGATAAAAGACCTGGATGGTGTATCCATTCTTCCCAACAAGTCCGCCAGAGCTGCAGGTTATAGTCATTCATGCTTAAACATGAATCCTGGAATGTTCTGCCAAGACAGCTTAAGGAGCTCATCGACCATCAACAGTTCAAGAAGTCCTTAAAAACCTTCTTATTCACCAAGGCTTATTCCCCTGGCTTCTCCATTGTTGAACCTCTCTCACATGTTGGCTCTTCACCCCTGTCATTTACCCGTGTCATTCCGTGTTCCTTCCCCTCCTGTCACATTCTGTTTCTGTGCCATCTCTGTGTTGCATTGTATCCTTTTGACTTAATGTAAGCCATATTGGCGCCTGCTTATGTGGGAAAATGTGGGGTAAAAATGCACCAAATAAATAAATAAATACTGGTTGGCAATGTGCCATCATGCCAACCACCTATAGGTAGTTAAATATGATGCAGTCTCGGTACAGTATATGTGAGCAATACTTCTGATTTATTTGCTAATTTCAAGATTAAGATGTCTTCCCCTCCGTGTTGAGATGCACAGCGCTCTCACTTGTAGAATATGGTAATCGAGTCTTACACAATATTGATCTTCATCTGTCTTTTGCCATTTACGGGACACAGACCTTAGAAGTCTGGCCGGCACTGGCCTTAGTTCCCAAATGCTGGAGTCGCCGAATGTACATCTGCCTTACCATTTGTTGGACGCTGACCATAGAAGTCCGTCCAGCGTTGGCCTTGGTGCAATGTGTGTGCTGAACACAGCAGCGCCCTGCATGCTGCCTTTTAATTCCCTCATCCCATGCTATATCTAAGAAGGAGAAAGGCCTGTGTGACTGCACTTTATTTCCTTTTTTTGTAAGGAAATTCACTGTAGGACTGCAAAGAGAAGCTCCTGCATGTCTCTCGTTATTGCGAGATGCTGAGAGCAGAGCCCACCTGGACCTCAGCATCAGGCAGTGGGGTTCTCATCCCTTCTACTTTTTTTTTCTTTCCAACTCGTATTCCTTCTTTTATCTCTTTCCTTTATGTTTCAATCATTTTTATTAAGTGAACATAATCAGCTGTAACATTTCACATTACATAAGCAAGTTCCATAACAGCAATTGGCATAGCTTCACATTTTGTATTTTTTTTTTTTAAATTTATTTATTTAAATTTTTCAATTACATCAAGTATTATATCTTGAATACAGATAAAGACGATTTAGTATCTTAAAAAATTTTTTTTTAAAAAATATAAACATTATAGAAATAAGTATAATTAGCAAAGAAACCATTAACATTTTGTATTTTTATTGATATTAGTATTCCCCCCCTAAGCTACTCCCCCTCCCCTCCCTGTTCCCTACCCCCCTTCCCTCCCCAAAGCCTCCCCCCCCTTTTTTTTCCCTTATATATCCAGTAACAAGCAGAGGTTACAGGAGCAGATCTCTTTCCTTTATTTAGGCTGCATTCCGTTTGTGTCCTCAGCCACCTTCTTGTTCGTTATCTTTCATTTGACCGTGTGAAGTAATTCACCTTTTCTATGAACCTTTCCTTTCTTTGTTTTGAGGTCATCTTGTTTCAGACACAGTAAGTAATAGCTCATCTGTCAGGAGTCTGGATACGTTTCTGCAGTTTGACTGCAATTAATTCTCGTAGTAATCAAAGCTTAGAAAGCACTTAGGCTAATTCAGGAGTAAAGTTGCAGTGACGGCTGATCCATGGCTGTTCCGCTCCTCTGCTTGTCTCCGATGTTGTAACACAGTCCAAAGATTCCCTGCCAGCCATAACTGCAACACTGGGGGGTCATTTTCAGTGGCGTACCAAGGGGGGGGTGTTCTGCCCCGGGTGCACGCTGCTGGGGGGGTGCCGCGGCGCGCGCCTGGCTCCGAGTTTGCTATCTTCGCTCATTCACTGCAGCTTCCTCTGCCCTGTTCTGGGGCAGAGGGAGCTGCAGCGAACGGGCGAAGTTAGCGAACTTTTCGGAGCCGACAGGCACGCGCCGCGGCACCCTCCCCAGCGATCCGCCCCGGGTGCCATCCTGGCTAGGAACGCCACTGGTCATTTTACTAAGGTGTGCTAACAGATTTAGCACACGCTAAATACCATTTCACCCTTTGTATACCTATGGAATGCACGGCACTTAACGCGCACTAAATCCATTAGCGCACTGTATGCGTCCTTGAAACAGTACCTTATTCGTTCTGGCTGCTGCTCATGAGTGTGAACTTCTTCATAGTCATGTCTTGCCACAGTCTGAGAGTCCAGCAATGTGCTTTACTTGCACTATTGTGGACCTCACAGCACTGCCCAGTCACTTACAGCTCCACTCTTCGTTTTATGTTTGGGTTCTGGAAAGGATAATTATTTATAGGTTTATCATATTTGCCCTAAGGAAAAAAGAGGACACAAAATATCACCCTGCCCTCTGTCACTTTGACCCCCCCTCCCCCACAAAGAAAGCCAGATTCCATCTCTCCCCCTCCCCATGAATATCCCCTCCCCAATTTTCCAGCCTCCCTCCACCCACATGACTCCGTTCACTACCCCTCCCCTCCTGTACCTTATTTTTGTGCCCTTCTGGTCTAGTAGCCTCTTTGGGGCAGGAAAGAGCCCCCCCCCCCCCCTCTTTTATGCCCAGTGTGGCTGCTGACCTGTCTTGCTCCCGGTGCCACTTCAAAATGGCTGCCGAGAGTTCAAGCAGTGACCTTGCAAGACTTCTGAGGAAGTCTCACGAGGCTGCCGCTTGAACTCTCTGCTACTATTTTGAAGTGGCGCCAGGAATAAGACAGGTCAGCAGCCGCGCCTGGCAGGAAAGATGGGGCTCTTTCCTTCCCCGAAGAAGTCACTAGACCACCAGGGCATGATAATAAGGTAAAGGAGGGGGAGGGGAGGATAGGACACCCTGAAGCCCACCTGCCTGTTTGTCCGCCAGCCTGCCTGCTCGTCTGCAAACCCGGACAAATGGGCAGGCTGGCAAAACCCACTTGGATGCCCCGCAGTGTCCTCAGAAAGAGGACATGTCTGGGTAAAACCAGACATATGGTAACCCTAATTACTTATGACACGCTCTCCAAGGTTTTTCATCAGTTCCTATAAAATTTCATTTCATTATTTATAGATCGCTTCCCCAAGATCCAAATAGGACTTGCCCAAACCTGTGTTTATTTTATTTATTTGATTAGTTTTATGTCCCATGTTATCCAAATAATCTTAAATGGGTAACAAAAAACTGACATAAAAGACAAAATAAAAACAATGGAAAACTAAAAACACAATTTAAAAAAATCTATCTAATTATGGTAATAAAACTTTATAGCAGTCATCCACATCTGATAAAATCAAGAATCATAATGAGTCTTTAGTAATATGCCTTCTGAAACAAATACATTTTAAGTTTTATTTATTTGTTTATTTATTGCATTTGTATCCCACATTTTCCCACCTCTTTGCAGGCTCAATGTGGCTTACAATACCGCACTAGGGGGAGATCATTCCACAAGGTTAAGTAAACAAACAATATCTAAAATCAATTTAGATTAGATTTAGCAACATGATATGTACGAGCAGAATCTGCAATCCAGTCACTTGAATGTACTGAATTAATCCTAAACTGAGCCAGGATAACTACCCTAGCAAAAAGAGAAGGTCATCCCACTTTAATATCCTAAGCCAGGTCCATTTACCCTATTGGGCAAATAAAATAAAACATTTGAATATCTAACAGACTTCAGTGAACTATGGAGAAGGCAGACCTTTCCACAGGGAAAGAACATGAGGATGAGGGGATCATGATATGAAGTTAGGAGGGAAGAAATACTATTTTACTGAGAGGGTGGTGGATATCTAGAGTAGCCTCTCAGCAGATACAGAATTCAGTTTTTGCTTGGAGCAGACCTGAGGCAGGGGCAAATGACAGAGAGAAAGAGAGTAAAAAGAGATGGGGGAACTCCCGGATTTGGGTTTATATATGGTTGTATGGGAGTCCGACCAAAGCCTGTTTTGCAGTGTCAGTGCCCCATGCTTCTAGAGAAAGTTGGCAAGATCAACACCCCCCCCCCCCCTTCCCTGAGCCAGTGGTTAGGCTTGGACACTTGAGTACATTACTACTACTACTACTACTTAATGTTTCTAGAGCGCTACTAGGGTTACGCAGCGCTGTACAAAATACACAAAGAAGGACGGTCCCTGCTCAAAGGAGCTTACAATCTAAAGAACGAAATGTCAAGTTGGGGCAGTCAAGATTTCCTGGGTAGAGGATGCCATTGCGGGGAGGAGGCAGGATGACTTGAGTACTTTTCTGGCTAATAGAAAAAATGAAGACAAGTATGACTGACAGCAGGGATAGTCTTCTCTGACATGAAGGGGCTGTGATACGAGCAGGGAAGGTGAAGATCAGAATTAGAGCAGTGTAGACGGGCAACCAGGTAGACTGGCTGAACCAAGTGGTAATCTGTGCAAACATACATTGTTCGAATGATAATATCACTTTGTTAAATCTTCTGTTTCCTTTTCTAAAGGGATCTGTTGTCGCCAGACTCTCTCTTAAGCTGTCTTTACCCAGGGGACCATGGAATGAAAACTCCAAATCCAGCCAATCTTTACCAGTTTGACAAAGTTGGGTAAGCGGTCTGTTCTTGACAATTCAGCTTAGTCTTATAGCAAAAGAGAAGACACTTGGGGGACTGTGGCAGAAGACGGTCTGAACCACAGCATCTTGTAACAGCTAGAACTTGACCTACCAGCCACATTGATTGCGGTCTTTGCTGAGATTCTTGTCTGGTGTGAAAGGATGTGAGTGATTTTTTTTTTGTTTGTTTGTTTCACATTTGTGTTTGATTACATCCAGTCTGTTCTCCACCTGCCATCAGCAGCTGGGGAGGAGGGAGGAAAATCTCAAAATCTTTTCCTTGATATTATTCCTTTGACTGGGAAGGGGCACTGCAGGGCAGAAGCAGTCTCCCCCCCTCCTCTGGGATCAGTTAAGAAATAAACTTTAAGAAATGCATGACTTTATTAAAAACTCTTTTTTTTTTTTTTTACACTGCCCTTTGATATTCATCTTGTAGATGAGAAAAAAATATACTGTTGAGTCTTGAACACATTAAAAATAAGTATTAAAAATGTGTTTTAACAGGGTGAAGGAGAGATATGGGAGACTGAGGGGAATTTTAGAGTAGGTAATAGGAGAAAATGACTGGTTCTTCTGTTTTGAATGTGTCGAGTCTTTTAAGATATATGGAGTTCTTTTCTATAAATGTTGTATTTTATTGTAAACCATCTGTTAGGCCGGGCAGTGTATCAAGTATATTAAACTAAACTATATCACCTCTGTGGTCTGTATTGGCCTGTCCTATTGGACAGAGCTTAAACTTCTATGCTTCAGCCCAACCCCCTGGGATTTCTTTTTTTGTGGCTGAGTAGAGGGGGAGTCTGCAGCTTCCATGTGCTTCAAGCCTTAATTTCCTCTCCTAACTCACCTAGGCCAGGCATCACAGTGACAGCCCTCAACCAGGGGGGGGGGGGGGGGGGGGGGGGGGGGGGGGGGCAGAAACAATGTTGTCATCACATAATGACTGATATTCCCCTCCTCCCTCCCACTCCCCAAGGGGCCATGAGTGCCGCCTCCATACCATCCCCAGCCTGAGAATCCAACCCAGGTCTGTCTTCACGGACAATGTACACAACGTCCACAGAGTCACTGGGCTGAACCCCACCCCTCCCAAAGAAAAGCAATAATCTGAACAGTTTCCATATCCATCTGACTTTTATTCAAAATAAAGAACTTAGCTATTGATTTTTGTGTTCCATCATGATATTTGTCTTGTTCTAATGTAACAGGTCGATAGAGGAGGGACCAGTGGCCAGCAATAAGTTTAGGATAATCAAATAGACAGTACAGGTCATAATTAGCATCCAGTCTGATCTCTTAATTCCAAATCACGGGATTAAGATGTTATGCTGCACCTGGAGTATTGTGTTCAGTACTGGTCTCCGTATCTCAAAAAAGATATAGTAGAATTGGAAAAGGTACAGCGAAGGGCGACGAAAATGATAGTGGGGATGGGACGACTTTCCTATGAAGAGAGGCTGAGAAGGCTAGGGCTTTTCAGCTTGGAGAAGAGACGGCTGAGGGGAGATATGATAGAAGTGTATAAAATAATGAGTGGAATGGATCGGGTGGATGTGAAGCGACTGTTCACGCTATCCAAAAATACTAGGACTAGAGGGCATGAGTTGAAGCTACAGTGTGGTAAATTTAAAACGAATCGGAGAAAATTTTTCTTCACCCAACGTGTAATTAGACTCTGGAATTCGTTGCCGGAGAACGTGGTACGGGCGGTTAGCTTGACGGAGTTTAAAAAGGGGTTAGATAGATTCCTAAAGGACAAGTCCATAGACCGCTATTAAATGGACTTGGAAAAATTCCGCATTTTTAGGTATAACTTGTCTGGAATGTTTTTACGTTTGGGGAGCGTGCCAGGTGCCCTTGACCTGGATTGCCCACTGTCGGTGACAGGATGCTGGGCTAGATGGACCTTTGGTCTTTCCCAGTATGGCACTACTTATGTACTTATGTACTTATGATAATGAGTAGGGAATGAAAGCACAGGTGTTTTGTATATTATCTCATGTTTCAAAGGCTGGCATATACAGTATTCTGAAAAAAGAGCATTTTTGGAATAAATTACTTGATGGTAACCAGCAAGAATTAAATTATTTACACTTTTACACGCGGGTGAAAGACTGGCTGTGGCAGCAAGCATTGAGGGGAACTGAAGAAGCGATGGGATTTATTGTCTGCTCGTTTTGTTCTGCTTGAAATATTCCTGTGCAGGTGAAGATCTCGGGGTTGCCCTGGCTTTAGTTTAGGGGAAGGTAGATGGGAAAATCTAGGGTGGGAAGAGTACATTAGCTTTGTGATAGTGGAGATTATTTTACATGGATTCTTGCTTTTTTTTTTATGTGTGTGTTTTTGTTGTTATTTGTCACTTTGGGTGGATATGTAGAAGTGGTTGATGAATATAAATAAAATTACCTTTCCTTCTCTTTCGTTTACGTTGTCTCTTTCAGTATTCTGACCCTGAGTGATTATGTGTCTGAGCTGGGACATCCCTACAGCTGGGTGCAGAAACTGGGTGGCCTGCATTTCCCCAAAGATCAACCCCAGGTACAAAGTGCAGCACATCACCTGTCTAAGCTGCTTCGTTCTGGCTCCTAAGCTACATTTCTGAGTGGATGGGAGTTAAAGGGGAGGAAGGGATAGAGTTTGGCTTGTAAGGGGCCCTTTTTACTAAGCTGCTTTGGCGCCTTTGTGCGCCAATTAGGAGTCACTTCCCGGCTACTGTGTGGCCCTTGCGGTCATTTTATTTTTCACGCGCTTCAGAAAAATAATTTTTATCTTCTGTTCCGCGTAGCGCACGTGCGTCAAGTGGCATTCCATGCACGTAGGTCATTACCGCCTGGTTAACGTGAGAGACCTTACTGCTAAGTCAGTGGCTGGCGGGAAGGCCTTTAACCCAAAATGGATGCGCGCCAATTTTTATTTTGCCGTACGTCCATTTTCGGCAAAAAGTTAAAGAGGTATTTTTTTTTTTTTACAGGCGCGCTGAAAAATGGATCTGCGCGTGCCAAAATCCGTGCCTACACTGCCGCAGCCCGTTTTTCAGCACGCCTTTGTAAAAGGACCCCTAAGCTACATTGCTGAGCGGATGGGACTTAAAGGGAGGAATGGATAGATGCCTGTAGCAGTTGGAGCATTTTAACGTATTGCGGCTGTTAGAACCAGGGTCCATTGAGCCCAAGCTTCCTGTGTCTGACGGTGCAGATCCAGGTCACAAGTACTTAACAGAGCCCAAGAAGTGGATTTGTTTCTCATCACCATGGCATAGGATATTCCAGTCACTTAGGGTACTAGAGAGTACTCTGCTTCCTCTTGTGCCCAGAAACTCATCCGCTCTTGCCCAAACGTTAGTTATCATGTCCGGTTTCCCTTTATAGTAGTTCTGTCCTCTACTGCCTCTGCCTGCAAGTTTAGTAAGAGGAGTCAGCGTATCTCAGCTCTGTGCTTAGAGGCCATTTCTTTTCATGGAAAGGTTGCCCTTAAGGTTTGCTGGCAGGAGGTCTTGAATATTCATTAATACTCAGGGTGACAGTGGTGCTAGGAAACTGAGTGATAAAATTTCCATAACCTGGTGCCTAATGAGTTGTTGTTTTCCTCTTCCCCTTTCAGTGTGTGGTGACCGCTGATAACTCCTTGAGTGCCAGTCACATGGAGAAGACTATGAAGTTACTGCGGGCAAGGCTGCTGTCCCGTCTTGCTCTACATAAACAGTTCTCTTCTCTAGGTAACATAACATAGTAACATAGTAGATGACGGCAGAAAAGGACCTGCACGGTCCATCCAGTCTGCCCAAGAAGATAAATTCATATGTGCTACTTTTTTATTTGTACTGTCCTCTTCAGTGCACAGACCGTATAAGTCTGCCCAGCACTATCCCTGCCACCCACCACCCGCTCTGGCACAGACTGTATAAGTCTGCCCAGCACTATCCCTGCTTCCCACCACCGGCGCTGGCACAAACCGTATAAGTCTGCCCAGCACTATCCCCGCCGCCCAACCACCAGCCCCGGCACAGACCGTATAAGTCTGCCCAGCACTAGTCCCGCCTCCCAACCACCAGCCCCAGCACAGACCGTATATGTCTGTCCACACTAGCCCCGCCTCCCAACCACCAGCTCTGCCACCCATTCTAGGCTAAGCTGAGGATCATTAGTACCGTTCTTGCTCAACTCTTCTTCATCTTTCTCACTTTTTCAGTTAGTTTGCACTCCAGTGAGGAGCCCTGGGTTTGAAGCAGCACAGCTCTCTTGTTGAGTATAAGGAGACCGCTGTTTCCAGAGTCAGAAAGAGCGGTATTACATAGTAACATAGATGACGGCAGAAAAAGACCTGCATGGTCCATCCAGTCTACCCAAGATAAACTCATGTGTATACCTTACCTTGATTTGTACCTGTCTTTCTCAGGGCACAGACCGTATAAGTCTGCCCAGCAGTTTTTCCTGCCTCCCAACCACCAGTCCCGCCTCCCATCACCGGCTCTGGCACAGACCATATAAGTCTGCCCTCCCCTATTTTCGCCTCCGAACCACCAACCCCTCTTCCCCCCACCTGCTCCGCCGTATTGAGCTCATCAGTGGCGTAGGAAGGGGGGGGGGCGGTGGGGTGGTCCGCCCTGGGTGCACGCCGCTGGGGGGGTGTCAGCTGCGCTGGTCTCCTGCTCTCTGCCCTGGAACAGGTTACTTCCTGTTCCGGGGCAAAGAGAGCAGGGAACCAGCGGAGCCGACGCAGCTCCCAGCGACATGCACTCGGGGCGGTTTGGCCCTCCCGCCTATTCCTCACCGCTTTCCCTCGTCGCCTTCCGTTGTAAGTACGCGCTCCGGAGGGGGGAGGGTGTGCCGTGCTGCACCGGGGGGGGGGGGGGTGCGTAGCGGCAACCCGCCCCGGGTGCCGGGTGTCAGCTGCCCTCGCTACGGCACTGGAGCTCATGTTTCAAAAGTAGTGCTTTTTGTTTAGCAGGATAATTTTCCAGGTTGTTTACCTGTGTAAAAAAGTCCTGTTGAAAATTATATATACATAAGTAATGCCACACTGGGAAAAGACCAAGGGTCCATCGAGCCCAGCATCCTGTCCACGACAGCGGCCAATCCAGGCCAAGGGCACCTGGCGAGCTTCCCAAACGTACAGACATTCTATACATGTTATTCCTGGAATTGTGGATTTTTCCCCAGTCCATTTAGTAGTGGTTTATGGACTTGTCCTTTAGGAAACCGTCTAACCCCTTTTTAAACGCTGCCAAGCTAACCGCCTTCACCACGTTCTCCGGCAACGAATTCCAGAGTTTAACTATGCGTTGGGTGAAGAAACATTTTCTCCGGTTTGTTTTAAATTTACTACACTGCCCAGCTACACCCCAATCTGTGGTTAAAACTCTTCATGCTGGTTACAGCGTTGGTACTTTTACCAGCCAGCAAAAAAGGGTCAGAGAGTGGGTGAGGGAGGCAGTGTACAGATGGGATTTTTCACGTTGAAAAGCCTGGCACCTGCTTTCACTGTATGTATTAGCACTTGCTTCGCAGCACGTGCAAATGGTCAGACAGGAGTCCTTTCCACACTTCTGTCTGCATTTTTAAAAAGAAACCCTGTGCAAGCTTTCCCTTTGAAAATGAGCTTATGGGTCTGGAAATCCTGTGCCCGGTGTAACTAGCCCCTTTACTGTCCTGTGACCTCCTCCACTTCAACAGACACAGTGCTGGCATCTACTAAGGAAAATGGCCGACCACAATTTTACTTTTCAGAGAGGGGGAATTAGTGGATTGCATCAGTTGGAGGGAGTAGGCAGTGACGTACTACACTGTGTTTCAAGCCAGTCTGGTGTTCAAGATCTCCTCAAAGAATATGTTTGAAATAGATTTTCATGCAAGAGGCAGTATTTGCAAATCTCTCTCATGCATATTCATTATGGATATTCTGAAAACCAGACTGGGGTAGTCTAGAATCAGTTTGAGCAACACTTGGCCTTGTTCTTTTAAGTGCGTGTCTAGTGGGAGAAAGGGAGCGTCACGTTAATAAAGAACAAAAGGTTCATCCTGACAGTCTGCTGACAAGTTTTCTTTTTTTAGTATTTCAAGGGATGATGAAGAACCACTGTTTCAGCTAAGCGCGTTTTCAGCGGTGAAAAATGTTCCTTTTGTACCTTCTCTGCTTTGTGTATCGCTGTTATAATTCCATCCTACTCTTTTACTCTGACACTGAATTCTGAAAAGAGCCCGAAGTAGAAGAATTAAGATTTGAAACCCAGCAGCACTGTGGGATGCCCCATGATTGGACTCTGTACTTGGTACTCATCTGGTTGATTTTGTTTGCTTCCAGAACATGGCATTGTGCCAGTCTCCAGTGAGTGTCAACATCTGTTCCCCACAAAGATCATGTCGTGCCTGGTGAATTGGAGCACCATCACCTTTGAAGATTACAAGGTGAGCGGCAATGCAAGCAGGCCTGTTTCATGCTCTCTAAGGATGTGGCACTCAGTTTTGGTACCTGCGCTACCTTTATCTGCCGCTGGTAGAGCAGGTACTGCTTTACATAGTAAATGAATGACGGCAGATAAAGACCTGTGCAGTCCATCTAGTCTGCCCAACAAGATAAACTCATTTTACATGGTATGTGATACTTTATATATATACCCGAGTTTGATTTGTCCTTGCCTTTGTCAGGGCACAGACCGTAAAAGTCTGCCCAGCACGGTTCTTGAACTTTCCATATCTATTCAGTTACGATCAAAGTGTAGACCGTAGAAGTCTGACCAGCACTGGTTTTGCTTCCCAATTACCAGCATCTCCACCCAATCTCCAGTAAGATTCTGTGGATCCATTCTTTCTAAACAGGATTCCTTTGTGTTTATCCCATGCATGTTTGAATTCCTTTACCGTTTTCATCTCCACCACCTTCCGCGGGAGGGCATTCCACATGTCTAGCACCCTTTCCATGAAAAAAATACTTCCTGACATTACTCCCGAATCTGCCCCCCTTCAACCTCAATTCATGTCCTCTAGTTCTTCCACCTTCCCGTCTCTGGGAAAGGTTTGTTTGCGGATTAATACCTTTCAAATATTTGAACGTCTGTATCATGTCACCCCTGTTTCTCCTTTCCTCCAGGGTATACATGTTTAGGTCAGCAAGTCTGTCCCCGTACAGTTTGCAACGCAAATCCCATACCGTTTTTGTAGCTTTCCTTTACACCACTTCCAGTCTTTTTACATCTTTAACAAGATACGGCCTCCAAAACTGAACACAGTACTCTTAAGTGGGGCCTCACCAACAACTTGTAGAGGGGCGTCAACACCTCCTTTGTATGCTTCTAAGGCATCAGCCTTCAGTCGATGGTCCCAGGATTTGGCTTTCAGCTGCCTCTAGTGTGTGATTCTAGGGCCCCCTTATTCAGCAAGGGTGGAGGGCAGAGCTGGGTAAGGAATATCAGGTCCTACTTTCACCTCTCTGCCCCCCCTCTGCTCTCCGACGTCTTACAGTTACAGTTCATTTATAGCCCGCCGTTTCCCACAAATATAGTTCACAGCGGATTACAATAAGATTCTAGAACACAGTAGTCTAGGAATTTACATAATAGAAATACAAAAGATAATTTAACCTTACAACAATATAACGTACTAATAAAAAAAAAAAGAAAAAACAAAGAGCAGCCATGAATCAGATTATTTCTTTGTCACATAAATCTGAAGCAGTAATGTCTTCAGACCTTTCTTAAAGATGGCATAATTGGTAATATTTCTAAGATTATCTGGTAAAAGTTTCCAAAATTTTGTAGCTTGAAAAGCAAACAGACAATTAAAAAGTTTATTTGAGGTTATGCCGTTGGGAGATAATAGTGACAAGCTCCGAAAATTATATAGATGGTTCGTTAATGTATAATGTACAAGATTGATTCATATATAATGGAACTTGTCCAAATGTGATTTTCTATAACAAACAACCCAACTTAAAAAAAATATCCTCATTTCAACAGGCAACCAGTGAATCTTAATAAAATAAGGAGTAATTCTATCTGTTTATGTAAGGAGAAGATTAAGCAAAGAGCTACATTTTGAATTGTTTGAATTTTTCTTATTAGGTGTTTTGGTAAACCCAGATGGATTATGTCACAATAATCAAGTTTACTAAGAATCAGTGCTTGAACCACTAATTGAAACAAATCTACTGTTAAATATTTACAAATTGCTCTTAATTTTCTCACTATATTGAGCGCTCTCCTTACTATGGAGTTTACTTGGTATCCCATAGATAATTTACTATCAAATATAATACCCCAAATTTATATGGGTTTATCAAGCACAAGTTGATTCCCATTATTCAGCAAATTTGATTTAATTCTTTGTTCTGTTTTGCCCCTGCTAATAAAAATTTAGTCTCTTCTATATTCAATTTCAAACGGTGAGATGACATCCAGTGTACAATAGTACAAAAACAGTGAGAAACCATATCAGTTAAAATCCGAAACGTAGTAGTAACAGGAAAGATTAAAGTAATATCATCGGCATAAATGAAGCTTGTATAACCCTCTTTCTCTAAGGGATAACCCAAAGAAGACCTGAGAACATTAAACAGGACTGGCGACAACGGGGAACCCTGAGGCACTCCCGAAGGTGAAGACCAGAATTCAGATATTTCTCCCTGAAATCTTACACAATAAGACCAGTGGGTCAAAAATCCTTTAAACCAAGACGAGACACTACCTGATACACAATATTTATCAAGAATCTCTAATAGGATCCCATGATCGACCAGATCAAAAGCAACGGATAAATCTTAATTGCATAATCAGGACATCTTGACCTTACATAAGTATTGCCATACTGGGGCAGACCAAAGGTCCATCAAGCCCAGCATCCTGTTTCCAACATTGGCCAATCCAGGTCACAAATACCTGGCAAGATCCCAAAAAAGTACAAAACATTCTATACTCATTATCCCAGAAATAGTGGATTTTCCCCAAGTCCATTTTAAAAATGGTCTATGGACTTTTTCTTTAGGAAGCCATCCAAACCTTTTTTAAACCCTGCTAAGCAAACCGCCTTTACCACATTCTCTGGCAACGAATTCCAGAGTTTAATTACACGTTGAGTGAAGAAACATTTTCTCCGATTTGTTTTAAATGTACTACATTGTAGCTTCATCGCATGCCCCCTAGTCCTAGTATTTTTGGAAGGCGTAAACAGACGCTTCACATCCACCCATTCAACTCCACTCATTATTTTATAGACCTCTATGATATCTCCTCATATGATCTAACAATGAGATTAGAAGGGTCTCGGTGCGGTAATCATCACAAAAGCCTGACTGTAATGCATGTTACAAATTACTTCACTGCTATCCAGCTGTGGATGCTGGTAAGCACATTGCTTCTTTGTTTGTTTGTTTGTCTTCCCTTAGTCTGCTTAATCCTTTGCCTGCAATGTTTGCTTCCTGGCTCTTGAGCTCTGTTTCTGCCAAGTTCTGTACCTGTGTGTGTTTGAGCTAGTTCTGTCCCAGTTCCCTGCTAAGCCAAGTCCCTTTCAGTATCCTGTTCCAGTGAAGCCAAGCCTGTTCCAGAATCCGGTTCCAACCAAGCCAAGCCCGTTCCAGAATCCGGTTCCAGCCAAGCCCATTTGCAGAATCCGATTCCAGCTGCTTTTAACTCTTAACCCCCACTCGCCCGTTCAGGACCCTCACCTTATCATCCTCACTTCAACTGTCTCTTATCCCTTACCTGTCCTGTCTGTCCTAATTAGATTGTAAACTCTGTCGAGCAGGGACTGTATCTCCATGTTCAAGTGTAAAGCGCTGCTTACGTCCAGTAGCGCTGTAGAAATGGATAAGTTTATTACTACTACTACTTATCAAGTGAGATGTCAGTTGTTGTGTTACAACAGTCTCCATTATCTTTACAAAATAGGGAATAGATGCCACCGGCCTATAATTGACTGTCTCTCCTTTTGAAGCTGCCAGATATTTTTTTACAATAGGTTTAAGAATAATCTTAGAAACTTTTTCATGAAAACAGTATCAAAATGTGCCTCAGTCCAATTAAGTAAAGATTTGTTAAACACTGTAGGTCTCGATTTCATCATCTGTATTGAACAACTGTCCAAATAACAGTGAGATGTAGCACATTTTGCACACATGATATCTAACTAATCCATGGTTACCTGATGAAACTTACTTCAATAAAATTATCTATATTATTATTATGTAGTTGTAGAGATTCATAAAGCAATTTAATCTTTATCTTAAAGTATTGAGCTAGCTGATTTGAAGTGGGTGATATATCTCTGGAAGACTCAGATAAATGCATTGTAATCATTAAAGAATATATCTGTGAAATATTTCCTCTTTGCGTTGACTATATCTTTCTTATATACAGTCATAGCACTTCTCCATTTCAACCTATTTAAATTAGTTTTATCCCTTCTCCATAATCTCTCCAGAACCCTACAATTACGCTTTAGGGCCATTATCTCTGATGAAAACCACTTATTACCTGCCTGTTTGATTTTTTTTTTTTTTTTTTCTTCACAAAGAGGGACTTTTTTTTTTTTTAATCTAATACTGTTATACTATGCGTATTCCAATCATTTATCCAAGCAATCTGATCTTCCTTTGTCAAAGGAATTAGTAAGTTTATATCATTCCAAAAATGAGATGGATCATGTTTTGATCTACAAAATTTTGTCATCGGGTTATGTCTAAGAGTTCTTTCTCTACCTTGCGAAACTGTCAACCAGTGTTTGGTAAAGGATGCTTGAAAATGATCAGCCCAAATAATCTGATTCCATTTTAAATCAAAAAGAGTAATATCCCTTGCACACCCATGGGAATGAGCCAGTAGATCTAACTGATGGCCTTTCTCTTGAGTTGATGAATGTATGGGCAGCATAAAATCTAATCCTTCCAGAAATGCTTTTAACTCCGCCACGTTTGTATTATTCACTAGTTCTAAATGTAAATTTATGTGCCCCTGTACTTGGAGTGCCAGGTTTCAGGGCTTGTCTGATTGTGGAGTGATGAAATCCAGGAGCATCTTGGAGATGATGTAGCCTTTTGCAGAAACTTGACAAAGAAATATGCATGAAACGTTGCTAATGTTCTCAAGCCTCAGTATCCCAGGCTCCTCTTGTTGAAGAGTTGTCACGGCAGGGCTGAAAAAGTCCTGGGTATCTACAATTTGTGATCTGTGCCTGATCATAGCCTTCCTAGGCTGGGAAGGGGATGGGTGGGAACTCTGCTGCTGCCATCCCAGGCCTGGGGGAAAGATGTGGTGAGGCTGGAGAGAAGGAAGGAAGGAAGAGAAAATACGCAAGGTCAAAAAGTGCAAAATAAGCACATTTTCAGGGGAAAGAAAAGTGTGTGTGTGGGGGGGGGGGGGGGGGGGGGAGATATTGTCCCCAGCTGTTAAATAGCTTGAGCTAGCAAATGTTTCATCCTTATGCTGCATTAGTCCCTGGATACACTTGTATGACTGAAAGAGTACTCATGCTTTCTTTCGGTCTTGCTGATGTGTCTCTTCTGAACCCTCTTGCAGGATCTGTCCTTCACAAATGAGGTCATGGAATCTGGTTTGGCTGAAGATACACACATGTACTTTTCTGCAGTGATTGAAAGAGGAACAGGTACAGGAGAGGAAGAAGTGACATGGTTGGAATAATGAATGGAAGTTTGAATCACCATACCATAAACACTCAGTGTGACCAGGGTCTGTCTGTCCAGCTGTCACTAGACAATAACAGCCCTGCCTCTTCTGTTCTTGCCGTTTGTGAATTGTCACGTAGTCCTGGTGCCCGGCCATCCTCTTTATTTCTGAAGCAGTCTTGTTCTATTAAAGTTAGCAGGTATAGATAGTTTTAAATTATTGTAATGTAAAATGTGCTATTTCCTTATCTGTTTAAAAAAAAAATGCCTACATCCTACTCCCACTGTGTCTGGATTTGAAACAAAAAGTTTTTTGTAGAGGGCCACCAGTAAGGTTTTGGTTTCCTCTGTCCAGGCCTATGGACTGTTACTTCCTCCTGCTGTGCTAAACAGTTTTGTTCCTCTGGGAGCAGAGAACTGGCTGAGCAGGCATTTGTGCTGGTGCTTTTAATGAGACGGCCATCAGCCTCACGCTTGTTTTGAGAATTCCAGTAATAATTATGGTTAGCGCTCTCATGTGTATTAACTCACTTCTCTACAGCTAAACTGCAAGCAGTGGTTGCCATGAATCCAGGCTACTGTTCCTTCCCCCCCATCTTCAGTCTGTGCCTGCACTGGAAAGGGGAGAGAAGCTCCAGCAATGACGATAACATTAGGGTAAGTTGTGAGGAGCCTCGGGGAGAGGGAGGAGGCAGAGCTTCCAGTGGGGATGAAGATTTCCACATGGGGGATGTTAGGACATCTGGGCCCAAGCCTTGGATGAGCTAGGAGTTATCCCGGCTTTTGCACACCACCAGCTACAAATGAGATCTGAGGTACATGTAGACAGTGCTGAAAAAAATATTTTTGAATCCCAAGTTCTTACCAGTTACCCTTGTTTAAATGAAACCAGTGTTTTTCTTCTACAGTAAAAAAAAAGGTACAAGTTAAAACAGTGTCGTATTTTGTGAGAATCAGTATATGAAACGGTAAATTAACCCACAATTAACTGACTAATTTGAATAAGGTACCTTCCAAGATAACACTACCAGCTGTTCAAATCAAACTGCAACTCCTCCAATCTCATTCCTATTCCTCTCTTTCCTCCCTCTTCTCTCCCTTTCTCACGTGCCCTGTGGAATGTCTGTTCTGTCTTCAACAAGCTTGCATACATTTATGACCTCTTTAATCTCTCATTCTGTTTTTGACACTGCTTTTCCCCGAACACTCTGCTTCATTACTGCCATCTGTCATTGGCGATTCCTACAAGTGCAGCTCATTGTATCTCTCATCTCTCCCTACAGCCCTTCTCGGGAACTTTGTTCATCAGAATTCACTGTTTATCTCCTCCGTCACTAAATCTAGTCTCTGTTCCTTCCATCTTGCTGTGTTGTACACGTGGAATAGACTTCCCTAAGTTGGTACTTCATCTAGGCTAAAATCCCACCTTTATGGGCTGCTTTTAAATCTTAATTCCATATTTGCCTGTTCCACTATGTAGCTTCCCACTATTTCAAAACCTGTGGGATAGTTGTGTCCATCAACCAGCAGGTGGAGGTAGAGAACTGAACACTGAGCTGAGACATCTCTTGGCATCCAGTCCAGCTCCTCAGTATTTTCTATCTCCAGCAGGTGGACAGACACACTTTTCAGCCTTTGGTTCTGAGTGACTTGCTCCTGGTCTGGTCCACAGTGGAGATTTGCGGGTGGCCTGAGTCCATAGAGTCATATCTGGAGGTCTTCATATCCCTGTCTCTGGTGCACCGCAAATTTACTTCTTCCCTCCCTTCACTTCTCCTCTGTTTCCTGTGGAGCTCTCATTTTCCAGCACAACAATCTTAACAATCTTTAAAACAAAACAAAAAAAAAGAGAGGTTTACTGTAGAGCGCGGAACAGAGTATCAATCCTGATTCTTTCTCTTGACGGGGATGGGACTTGTGGAGTGTCAGCTTTGGGAGAGCAGCCGGCAGTGGTAAGTCTGACTAAAGTTTGACTCAACCGCTTGGAGGGCTGTAAGTTCTACTTAGTGCAAGGGAGGGATCCTGACTCATTGCTTGGGACCGTGTTGTGTTGCGCTTGTGACAGGGTAAGTGGCAACTCCTGTACAGACAGTTAAATGGTGTTCCTGCTGTGCGATCCTCTGGCATCGAGACGCTGCAGTGCATGCACGCCGGGAATCCTGCAGGACACGGAGGAAACAGTCGGCGGCAGCATGTCTTTGGACTTGGCTCAGCATCTGAGTATGCTGGGGACTAAGGCCTCTCCGGCAGGGCTGGTGCACAAATTGATGCGTGAGAGTGTGGGAACGGGCACTGTTTTGTCAGGGCCGACTGACTGAGGAACAGCCTCTGTCTGATCACGCATGGAGCACAGCCGCCATTTTACAACCTCAAGGCCTGACAGAGCATTCAGCTGCATCGGGATCTTTGTTTTCTCTGGAGTTTATATTGCTATTACATCAGGCCTATTTACCAAAGCAGAGTGCTTCAGTTTCTTGTCCCACTGCTGCTCCAGCTGCTAAGAGATCTCATTCTCACACATCCAGGAGTGGGTGGATGAGGCTGTCTTTGCCTCTCCCTCCTTATCTGATGTGACCTCAGTCTGTTCAGAGGGGCTATCGTTAGACAAAGGTGAGCTCCCTCCTGAGGAAGGGGATTATCCGAAAGTACTGAAGTTTCAAAAAGAGAAACTCACTACTCTTATTTCTGAGGCACTGTTGGTGCTTCCCATTGGCATCAGGAGTCCCATCTTCATTGGTCATGAGGAGGCTTAGAGTTCCTTCTAAGGCCTTCTCTATGCATCCAGATATTCAGGACCTGATTACAGAAGCATGAGTTTCGCCGGACGTGGGGCTGAGAATGGGAAGAGCTATGACTCGCCTCTACCCATTGGTTCTGGAGGAGAAAGATAAATTGCAGCTTCTCAGGGTGGACTCCCTTGTTACGGTGGTAACTAAGAAGACCACCTTGCTGGTGGAAGGGGGCATTGCATTAAAAGACCTACAGGATAGGAAACTAGAAAGCTCGCTGAAACAAGCCTTTGAAGGGGCCTCTTCAGGCCTTCAAGCGACAGTGTGCAGCTCATTCTTGGTAAGAGCATGTCTGAAGTGGCATCCACAACAAGAGACGAGCTCCATAACGTCCAGCTGGATGCGGGGTTAGCCTGCTTGGCAGATGCTATTTATTACATGTTACGTGTTACTGCCTGCACTATGTCTTTTGGCTGTCACGGCATGTCAACAACTCTGGTTGCGGCATTGGGCAGCAGATGCAGCATCAAAGTTACTTCTAATGAAACTTCCTTTTCAGGGCAAGTGACTGTTTGGAGAAGATCTCAGTAACTTGGTGAAGGAACTGGGGGAAACAAGTCAAAGTGGTTGCTAGAGGATAAGCCAAAAGCCTCCGGTCATCCGTCTTCAGTGGGATCTCGAGGCAGCAGATGGTACTGACCTGGTCATCAGCAATATGGTCAGAAGTCCCACTTTCGGGTATGCCAGTCTTCCTTTTGTGTAGACTGAAAGTCCTTCTCTGTCAGCTAGTGCATCCAATGCCTCCTGAACTTTGCATTGATGCAAGGCTGGTCTACTCTTCTCGTTCTCTGATGGGAGGACATCTTCAGAAGTTTCAGAAGGAGTGGGCCAAAATCATGTCAGACCAGTGGGCTCTGGATATTCTTACAGAAGGTTACAACTTGGAGTTCTTCCGCCTGGTCGCTCCTCTCCTCTTGAAGTCTCATTGTTGAAAGGGGAACCAAGATAGTCAAGGTTCAGGCCACCATAGATTCCTTGCTGGCACTCTGGGCCATTGTCCCAGCTCCCCAGGCCGAACAAGGACAAGTCAGATACTCTATCTACTTCATTGTCCCAAAGAAGGAATGCACCTTTCGTCCGGTCTTAGATCTCAAAGGTCTAAACCACTGCTTCCACGTGCCCTGTTTTGCATGGAAACACTAAGAGCAGTCAGCCTCAGTTCAAGTAGGAGAATTTCTCACCTCCCCTGATTGCAAGGGAGACATACTTGCATATACCCATATGGCCGCCGCATCAGAAGTTTCTACGTTTTGTGGTGCTGGGCCATCGCTTCCAGTTCAGAGCTTTGCCCTTCAGTCTCGCCACAGTACCTAAATGTTTGTTATGGTGGTGGTGGTGATGGTGGCCTTCCTTTGGTGCCAGGGAATCAGAGTTCACCCATATCTCAATGACTGGCTCATTTGTGCGTTGTCCTATTTGGACAGCATGGTGGCAACAGACAAAGTTGTCCATCTTCTGCAGTCATTGGGTTGGGTGATCAGTTTCAAGAAGAGCAGACTAACTGCATCATAGACACTGGAGTATCTGGGCGTTCTGTTAGACACAGAAAGGGAGAGGATCTTTCTAATGGAACACAGGAGATCGAAGCTGGTTCAACAGATTTCTCTTCTCCTTAGTCAAGGCAGGCCCATGGTCTGGGACTACATCCAGGTTCTGGGGTTAATTGCGGTGGTGGTGGATGTGGTGCCATGGGCAAAGGCTCATATGTGGCCGTTACGGAAGTCTCTTCTCAGCTGCTGGCTCCGATGTCACCAAAGTACAACCTTTTATCCTCCTTGGACACTTGTTGCCAGACGGAGTATGTAGAGCTGGTTGTCACCCAGAAATTTGACCATCGGAGCTCCCTTTCCGATTACACAATTGTAGGTGGTGACAATGGATGCCAGCAAGTCAGGCTGGGGAGCTCATTACAAGTTCCACCTGACACAGGGCATCTGGATGGAACCAGGAATCTCAGTAGTCAATTAATTCGCTTGGAGCTCAGGGCAATGCCTTACTCGACTTTGCTCCCTTTTTTGGGGGCCCCAGTCCAAGTTTTCTCCGACAATGTGACGGCGGTGGCTTATATCAACAAGCAAGACAGGACCCAAAGCCATCTGATGGTGGTGGAGGCAGCCTCCCTCATGAGTTGGGCAGAGAAAATTCTTGTCTGCTTGTCAGCAGCTCACATCGCTGGGTCCTTGAATGTGGAAGCAAACTTTCTCAGCAGGCACTCCTTGGACCCAGAAGAATAGGAACTATCCAGGCAAGGTTTTCATCTAATAGTGGACCAATGGGGTTCTCTGCTTCTGGATGATGGCAATGAAAAGAAATGCCAAGGTGCCCAAGTTCTTCAGGTGTTGGAAAGAGCTGGGCTTGATGGGGATCAATGTGGTGCTGGCCAGAGACACATCTACTGTATGTCTTCCCTCCTTGGCCATGGTAGGCCGCATGTTGAAAAGGACTACATTGTATCGGGGTCAAATAATTCTTGTAGCCCCAGATTGGCCACAGGGTCTGTGGTACGCGGGCCTGATTTGACTGCTGGATGGGGAACCTTTCTGTATTCCGTAGGTACATGACCTACTGAAGCGCTCGCGGAGGATCCATGCCCCTATGGTCTTATGACTTGGGGTCATTGAAAGAGTTCATTTGAGATGAACAGGTTATTTTGATTTGGTCATTGATACCTTGCTTCAGGCTTAGAAACGTTATACATCCATGGCTTATGTGAGGGTTTGGAGGGCGTTTGAGGGCTGATGTTCTGAGCACAGACTTTCTCAAAGTAAGATCCTCATGCTGATTGTTAAGCATGGTGTTGGGATGCTTTGCTGTATCAGAGTTTGGGTGGCTTGCCATTACTGATAGAATCATGAGTTTTGCTTTATATCAGACAATTCTAGAGGAAAATGTCAGGTCTTCTGTCTGCGAGCTGGAGCTGAGTCAAAAATGGGTCAAGCAGAAAATGGTGACCCTAAACAACCAAGTAAATCTACTACAGAAGAGGTTTCATGTTTTGAACTGGCCAAGTCAGAACTATGACCTAACTTCTTTTGAAATATCATGGCAGACCTGAAACTATTTGTTCTTGTAAGGTATAAGTCAAATGTCATAGAACTGAAGCAGTTCTATATGAAAGAATGGGCCAGAATTCCCCAGGGCCAATGTGAGTTATAGAAATGTTTAATTGAAGTTATTGCTGCTCAATATTCACCTACTTTTTTCACACAAGGATACTTATTGTTGAACTAGTAAAAAGGCCAGTTTCTGACAGAAATGAAACGGGCGCTAGCAAGGTTTTCCTCGGAGTGTGTATGTTTGAGAGAGTTTGTGTGAGAGAGACAGATTGAATGTGTGTGGCTGCAAGTGTGTCTGTTAGAGAATGTTTGTGTGTGAGATTGACAGTGTGTTTGAGTGGATATGTGAGCCACAGTGAGAGTGTATGAGAGTGAGAGAGTGTTTGAGAGTGACTGTGTGACACATAGTGAATGTGATCCAGTGTGAGACATAGCGTGTGTTGTAGACAGTGTTTGAGAGTGAGAGAGACACAGAGTGAGAGAGAGAGAGAGAGAGAGAGAGTGTGTGTTTGAGAGATAGTGTGTTTGACAGAGATACATCCCCCCCCTCCCTCTCTGTGTTCGAAGAACCCCCTCCGTCTGCCTGTGCCACTGTGTTGTCGCAGGATCCCTCATCTCCCTGTCTGGTCAGTGTTCCCCCCCCCCCTCCTCTTATGTCTCCCTGCTGTCCTCCTGTCAGGGCTGTGGATCCCCCTCCCCCTTCGTCTGTGCTGTGAGGACCCCCTCCCCGCCTCCATCTGTGGTCTGTAGACCTCTTCCGGCCCTCATCCTCCCCCTCCTTGTGCCTGAACTTTTGCTTAAGGGACTTTTGGGGAGGTGGGAGGGGGGGGACCTGTGGACAGTACTGGGCAGGCACTGTGGTTTATGCGAGTGCCAACGTTATTCAGCACTGACCACCCACATTGCTCACTGGGTTAAATTAGGACAGCTCAAAATTGCTTAACTCTGATTCTCTCAAAAATCCCCTGATCCCCTCCTGCCACTCCCAAAAGCTCCTGCCCTTTCCTGCTTTCCCTCCAGCCAGCCAGACCCAACACCTCATCCCTCCATGGGCTGCCATATAGTTTTGTTGTGGGGGGGGGGGGGGGGACGTCATTGAGCGTTTTTGCTGCATGAGTGTTATTGCTCCGCCCTCTGCGTCATCATGTTTGACGCGTGGGCGGGGCAGACAGTCATGGAGCAAAAAAGTGGTCTCAGCTGCCTCGCTTTCGAACGTTGGGAAAGTGAGGCTTCAATGGAACGTTGGAGGTGCGTTTTATATAGAGAGATCTTTTTGTTGAATAAGCGGTCAAAATGTCTCCTTTTCGTCTGAGTAAATCATCGGGGTTATTTTTCTCGCATATCAGGGTTTGGATTAGGATCTAATCATGCTTTGCGTATAAACTTTGCTAAAGTACAGACCATCCTAAAGGGTTCACAGTTTTTTTTTTTCGTAGTACTGTATACTGTGTTCTGAAGGTAGCAGTGGTCTATGGGGAATGGTGCTGTAAAAGCTGAGGTATAGAGGGGATGTGCTGAGCCTAATCAAAAGCAAATCCCTGTGGCTGAAGGACATGTGGTACCTCAGCTTTATACCCCATTCCCTTTCATAAACAACCACAGGCAGGGTTTAAGCAGGTTCAGACTGTGCTGGAAGCTCAGGTTTGGAGGAATGTGAATTAGGCCCCAAAATTAAAAAAAAAAAAAAAAGAAGTGTGAAAATGGGAAAGAGTGAAACAAGCAGATTTTTCCTAGATTAAAAAAAAGGAAAATTTAGAAGATTAAATGGCGAGAAAGAATACTAGCAGGAAGATGGGAGTTTTTGTAGCAACTGTTGTGTAATATTGAGGGGGAGAAGATGATACAACCGGGGATGGAATGTATATTGGTGGATGCAATAAAATGCAGTGAGGCAGTTTGAGTATAGAAAAGGACAAACGTTTGTAAGGGAAGGGCTGATTGTACATCCGAGATTCCTGCTTTTACAGCAGATGTGTAGTTGTCCTCATGCATTCGGTTGAAGTGTGGATGAAATAGAAAGGGGTAGGTCCATATGTTGAAGTCTGACTTTTTCTTTCTTGGTCTAGAAGGAGACTTTCTTGTTGATAGGATCCATTTTTCAATGCAGGCCCTAGAAAGTGAAGTGAATGTCTACCACAAGGAGCTGTGTGGGCCCAAGCCAGGCTACCAGCTCCTGACCAATCAGCTGCAGCGTCTGTGCATGGGACTCGATGTGTACCTGGAAACAGAAAGTTATGACAACAGCGTGGAGGGGCCCAAGGAGTTCCCTCAGGAGAAGATGTGCCTACGCCTGGTCAGGTGAGATCAGCTCTTCTGCTGCCTCCCATACCGCAGAGCCAGAGAGCCGTATCCTGTTGTGGAAGAAAGAGGAAGCACAGAACAGAATTAAACACTTCATCCCAGCTTCTGAACCCTGGCAGAGAGGGGTGTTAGGATGGGTAAAAGTGCAAGCATGAGAGGAAAAGGATTAATATTAGCTCAGTACACTATGGGGGGAAGTCATCAATGTGGGCTACCATTAAGATGTATTATTGTTAACTCCAGTGCTAAAATAGCATCAGTTGTAGAAAAATAACCCACCTTAACAGTAGCCCAGCATCTCTCGGCAGCCATTTTGTCAGAGCAGCGGCACAGGGCAGAAACGAATGGGGGTTCCTGCTGCTGAAGAGGCTACTAGACCACCAGGGCTTCCTAAGGTAGGCCTGGGGAGGGCTTACAGGTGGTTGGGTGGGTTGAGGGGGGGGGGGGGGGGTGCCCAGTCTCCACCCCACTTGGAAAAAAGGGACTGTTCCACTATTGTGAAATGAAAACATACTCTGGGGTGGAGACCTGAGCACAGTGTTATGTCATTAACCTGTACCGAGATACCGCAGGTTAATAATATGCAGTATGCTAAAGTGCGATAAAAGGCCAACTTTCACCCTAAGGGGCCTTCATACCTTACGGGAAGTATCCCAGTATGCCCAACATGTTTCTGGACTAGGGTTTTGCACAGTATTTCAGGTATGCATATTGTGCACATTACCTGAATGGGAGCTTTCAAAACCTCTGTCTCAAGCTGAAAACCTCAGTACAGGAAGAGCAGAACAGGCAAAGCTTGGTACATGGAGAAACAGGAGCTAAATCTAAATACGTTTTAAAAAAATCAGTTTCACAAATAGAGGGCGAGGGGGGGGGAGTAGGCAAGTAAAAGTTTGATGGGTATAGCAGTGTTGTTGGGGGGGGGGGGGGGGGAGGGACTTATTACGAACTATGGAGGATAACGGTGAACGTTACTATTGTGTGGTTATGACATGTTACCTAAGGAGGTTCAAATTGAATTGGTAGACTGTACTGTAAATGTTGAATTATTAAGATAAATTGTTGAACCATAAGAATCCAGGCTCTCTACGCTTCTTTTGAATGATGATGGTTACAGCAATTGATTGTGATGGTGAGTTTTAGTTGTTTGAAATATACTTAAAAGTTAATAAACAGCGTGGCATATACTCTGAGGGGGGGAGGGGGAGAAAATGTTAAATATTTTGATGATGAGATTTCCGCCATGCTGGTACTCTGTTTGTCTTGTTTTCCAATTAATATATATTGAAATTGTTGACGGTTACTTTTGTTATATCATCAATAAAAATTGTTGAAACAAAAAAAAAAAATCAGTTTCACAAAAGAAACAGTGGGAGTTTAAATTTTGTTTTTGAATTTCCCAAGAATGAGTAAAAACCATCATTAAATGCAGAGATTTGATGTTCTGTTGAATGTTACCCATCCTTTGACACCTTTTCTTTTCATTTCTTCTCCTCTAGGGGTCCAAATCGAATGAAGCCTTTTAAGTTTAACTTTCCCCAAGGGTTCTTCAGTCACCGCTGACCTGTGTTGGCATCTTTAAGGGGACAAGGCCTAGGTCGCGCTAACCTGTTCTTAAAGACTTTGCCATGGCCTCTGCTGTGACACCTCAAGGGATGCACGATTTCCCTCCGTTGTTGCTCATTCGCATTGTCTGTTTTGTTTTTGTTTCTTATATGATTGAGTTCGCCCAATTAAATTTTAATAAGGAAGAACCGAGGCTTCTATTTTGTCATTTGCTTGAACCATGTTAATTGAAAAGACAAATGTATTCTTTAGTCATCTTTTTTGGGGGAGGGGGGGGTAACTAGAAATTGGCGCACTTCACTCTGATGTTTACGGGCTACGGTCTTGTCAATCTACCACATGAAGTCATAAGTACATAAGTATTGCCATACTGGGAAACACCAAAGGTCCATCGAGCCCAGCATCCTGTTTCCAACAGTGGCCAATCCAGGTCACAAGTACCTGGCAGAAACCCAAAGAGTAGCAACATTCCATGTAGAACCCCAAAGAATATCAATATTCTGGAATCCTGAAGAATAACAAAGATTCTAGAATTCTAAAGAACAACAAGATTCCATTCAGAATCCCAAGTATATAAGTATTGCCATACTAGGACGGACCAAAGGTCCATCAAGCCCAGCATCCTGTTTCCAACAGTGGCCAATCCAGGTCACAAGTACCTGGCAGAAACCCAAAGAGTAGCAAGATTCTAGAATTCTAAAGAATAACAAGATTCCATGCAGAATTTCAAAGTGTAGCAACATTCCATGTAGAACCCCAAAGAGTAGCAACATTCCATTCAGAATCCCAAGTACATAAGTACATAAGTATTGCCATACTAGGACGGACCAAAGGTCCATCAAGCCCAGCATCCTGTTTCCAACAGTGGCCAATCCAGGTCACAAGTACCTGGCAGAAACCCAAAGAGTAGCAAGATTCTAGAATTCTAAAGAATAACAAGATTCCATGCAGAATTTCAAAGTGTAGCAACATTCCATGTAGAACCCCAAAGAGTAGCAACATTCCATTCAGAATCCCAAGTACATAAGTATTGCCATACTGGGACAGACCAAAGGTCCATCAAGCCCAGCATCCTGTTTCCAACAGTGGCCAATCCAGGTTACAAATACCTGGCAGAAACCTAAATAACATTCTATGTAGAACCCCAAAGAACAGCAAGATTCTAGAATTCTAAAGAATAACAAGATTCCATGCAGAATTTCAAAGTGTAGCAACATTCCATGTAGAACCCCAAAGAGTAGCAACATTCCATTCAGAATCCCAAGTACATAAGTACATAAGTATTGCCATACTGGGAAAGACCAAAGGTCCATCGAGCCCAGCATCCTGTTTCCAACAGTGGCCAATCCAGGTCACAAATACCTGGCAAGATCCCAAAAATGTACAAAACATTTTATACTGCTTATCCCAGAAATAGTGGATTGTCCCCAAGTCCATTTAATAACGGTCTATGGACTTTTCCTTTAGGAAGCCGTCCAAACCTTTTTTAAACTCTGCTAAGTCTGGCACTTGAGATCTCCCACTGCTGAAGGAAGATTTACTGCTCATTATCATGTGTGCCAGTCTAGTGAGGCAACTCAAGGAAATGTAATCACAGACATGTACTACTACTAGTACTAATCATTTCTATAGCGCTACCAGACATAGACAGCACTGTACACATTATATGCAGGGATTGCAATCTTAAGTTTTTGTACCTGGGGCAATGGAAGGCTAAGTGACTTACCCAAGGTCACAAGGAGCTGCAGTGGGAATCGAACCTATGTTGCCAGGATCAAAGCCCGCTGCACTAACCATTAGGCCACTCCTCCACATGGCCTCATTAAACAATGTTTCTCCATATGGTTGTTGACTAGTTATATATATAATTTTTTTTTTTTTTTGGGGGGGGGGGTATTCATTTGAGAGCATTGGCTTCTCTTCTGATGCTTCTCTTCTGGGCTACGTGGTCTGTAAAGGTTAAAAAAAGAAAAAGTTGTGAAATTTGGCTGAAAAAGTGGAGAAGGCTCATAGTTTAGCTGGATTTTTTTAAGGCTTGGAGAAGTTTCTAGAGAACAGATCCATTCATAGTTATTAGCCAGTTCGTCGTCTTTTCTAGGAATGAGCAACAGGGAATGGATCGTCTTTAGGACCTGCTGAGTACTTCAAGCAACTCAAATTGGCCGCCCAGGAAAAGGATCTAGGTGTCATTGTTGATGATACATTCAAACGCTCTGCGCAGTGTCAGGGCCGCCGAGAGCCAGGCCCGGGACAAGGCCACCCCCGGCCCCCCCCCCCCCCGAGGTTGCCGCCCACCTGAAGTCGCCGGGCCCCCCTTCCACCCGCTACCGGGCCCGGAACTAACTTTAAGCCGCCTCCTTTCACTTCGCGCAAACAGCAGCAGGGCAGACCTCTCCTCCTTCCTTCCGTGTCCCGCCCTCACGGACGTTACGTCAGGCGAAGGCGGGACACGGAAAGAAGGAGTGGCCTGCCCTGCTCGCGCGAAGTGAAAGAAGGAGGCTTAAGGTTAGTTCCGGAGCGAGGTGGGCTCCCCCCCCCCGGAGGCCCGGGCCCGGGGACTTTTGTCCCCCCTGTCCCCCCCTCTCGGCAGCCCTGCTCAGTGTGCAGTGACAGCTAAGAAAGCAAATAGAATGTTAAGAATTATTAGGAAAGGAATGGAAAACAAAAATGAGAATGTTATAATGCCTTTCTATTGCTCCATGTTGCGACCACACCTCGAATGCAGTGTGCAATTCTGGTTGCACCTTAAAAAGGAATTAAAAAAAGGTACAGAGAAGGGTAACAAAAAAATAATAAAGGGGATGGAATGACTTCCCAATGAGGAAAGGCTAAAGCGACTAGGGCTCTTCAGCTTGGAGAAGAGATGGCTGAGGAGGTAGACATGAATAGAGGTCTATAAACTACTGAGTGGAGTGGAATGGGTAGCGGTAAATCACTTGTTTTACTCTTTCCAAAAATACTAGGACTAGGGGGCATGAAATAAAGCTACTAACAAACTGAAGAAAATATTTCTTCACTCAGTGTGTAATTAAACTCTGGAATTTGTTGCCAGAGAATGTGGTAAAGCAGTTTGCTTAGCAGGGTTTGAAAAAAGGTTTTGGATAATTTCCTAAAAGAAAAGTCCATAAGCCATGAGAAAGTTGAAACTGTTACTAACGAAGTATGATTTTCAGATTGTAGTTCAAAGCTTAGTGCTTACAAAGGTAGACTATTATAATAGTCTCTTATTGAGGATTTCAGAAGCCAAACTTCATGCCCTGTAGGTTGTTCAGCATGCTGCAGTACACATGATCTTTGGTTTGGATCATTTTGAGTCTGTAACAGGTGCGATGAAAGCTCTTCATTGGCTGCCAGTTTCTTATAGAGTTTGTTTTAAATTGTTTTTATTGATTTTTAAGCCTTTATATGATTTAGTTCCTCCTTATTTTAAGAAAGCGTTGCAGGCCGACACGAGCGTTACACTGTGAAAACACACAATGATTGATTGTTCCATCTTTGAGTTGTTTGCATTCTTCTGTACAGCGAAGACAGTATTCTCTTATGCTGGTTCTGTTGGGTGGAATGAATTACCTTTGAGGTGGCTTCTGTTGCAGAACCTTGATATTTTTATTTGCACAGCATATTTTGGGATTTAATTCAGTGTGTACTTTATTCTTTTATGGAGATGAAGATATGATGTTTATATTATATATGTTGGTATGTATGTGATTTGTTTAAATTATTGTGCTTGTTTATTTTGTAACCTGCCTAGTTAATAGGCAGGCTGTACATGTTTTAAATAAAATCCACCGCTTATTTCTAGGATAAAAATTATCACTGAGTGTGTATGGATGAGTAACCATAAAACGAGAGCTGTTGAAATAACTAGGTGGATTAGAGTCTCATATATTGCACACGATTATTCACATCTCACCCAATGGTGGATCACTTGTACGTGCCTGTTTGCTAATCATTGACTCAACCTCCACCGCCCTATGGCTACCAATTCATTCAGCCCCGTTAGTACAAAATTATTGAGGCTGGATGATGCAAGAAACTTGTGACTTTTAAAGCACTCGATACAAAATATACTCAGCACTTCACTTGTGCAGGCTGGCGAACTCTTGCACCCCGACAGGTCCCCGTTTCGTTAATCTTTTTCAAGGGGGAGTATCGCCGCATCGGATTTCAGCATGTCGTGGCTGTGCGTGCTCAACCGCTTCTCGCACACACAGCCACGACATGCTGAAATCCGATGCGGCGATACTCCCCCTTGAAAAAAACGAAACGGGGACCTGTCGGGGTGCAAGAGTTCGCCAGCCTGCACAAGTTAAGTGCTGTTTGAAAACAGGATACTGGGCTTGATGGAACTTCGGTCTGTCCCAGTATGGCAGTGCTTATGTTCTTATTCAGATTTTACTGATTATAACTATAGGGCACTTCAGTGGAGGAGTAACCTAATGATTAGTGAGCTGGGGAACTGGGTTTGATTCCCACTGTGGCTCCTTGTGACCCTGGGCAAATCACCTAACTCTCCACTGCACCTGTATAAAACTTAGATCATGAGCCCACTAGGGACAGAGAAAGTACCTGTATATAATACATAAACTGCTTTGGTTGTACCAGAGAAAGGTAGTGTATCAAATGCCTCACCCTTACTTTTGTGTGTCAACATGAATAGGGAAGTCTGCAAATCATCAGAATTTAACATAATATGTATTTTCTCTGGTCCCAGTAGTTTCATCTTGCATGGAGGAGTAGGCCTAGTGGTGAGAACATCACACTGAGATCCAGAGAAGCCAGGGTTCAAATTCCATGTTACTACTACTACTATTTAGCATTTCTATAGCGCTACAAGGCATACGTAGCACTGCACAAACACAGAAGAAAGACAGTCCCTGCTCAAAGAGCTTACAATCTAATAGACAAAAAATAAATAAAGTAAGCAAATCAAATCAATTAATGTGAACGGGAAGGAAGAGAGGAGGGTAGGTGGAGGCGAGTGGTTACAAGTGGTTACGAGTCAAAAGCAATGTTAAAGAGGTGGGCTTTCAGTCTAGATTTAAAGGTGGCCAAGGATGGGGCAAGACGTAGGGGCTCAGGAAGTTTATTCCAGGCGTAGGGTGCAGCGAGACAAAAGGCGCGAAGTCTGGAGTTGGCAGTAGTGGAGAAGGGAACAGATAAGAAGGATTTATCCATGGAGCGGAGTGCACGGGAAGGGGTGTAGGGAAGGACGAGTGTGGAGAGATACTGGGGAGCAGCAGAGTGAATACATTTAGAGGTTAGTAGAAGAAGTTTGAACAGGATGCGAAAACGGATAGGGAGCCAGTGAAGGGTCTTGAGGAGAGGGGTAGTATGAGTAAAGCGACCCTGGCGGAAGATGAGACGGGCAGCAGAGTTTTGAACCGACTGGAGAGGGGAGGGGTGCCTAAGTGGGAGGCCAGCAAGAAGCAGATTGCAGTAGTCTAAACGAGAGGTGACAAGGGTGTGGATGAGGGTTTTGGTAGAGTGCTCAGAAAGAAAGGGGCGAATTTTACGGATGTTGTAAAGAAAGAAACGACAGGTCTTGGCGGTCTGCTGGATATGAGCAGAGAAGGAGAGAGAAGAGTCAAAGATGACCCCAAGGTTTCGAGCTGAGGAGACAGGGAGAATGAGAGAGCCATCAACAGAAATAGAAAACGGGGGGAGCGGGGGAGGTAGGTTTGGGGGGGAAAATGAGAAGCTCGGTTTTGGTTATATTTAATTTCAGGTGGCGTTGAGACATCCAGGCAGCAATGTCAGACAAGCACGCTGAAACTTTGGTTTGGATGCAAGGTGAGATATCAGGGGTAGAAAGGTAGATTTGGGAGTCATCAGCATAGAGATGGTAGGAAAAGCCATGGGATGAGATTAATGAACCAAGGGAAGAAGTGTAGATAGAAAAGAGGAGGGGACCAAGAACAGAACCCTGAGGTATGCCGACAGGCAGAGGGATAGAAGTAGAAGAGGATCCACCAGAGTGAACACTAAAGGTGTGGAGGGAGAGGTAGGAAGAGAACCAGGAAAGGACAGAGCCCTGGAATCCAAGTGAGGACAGGGTATCGAGAAGTATGCTGTGATCGACACTGTCAAAAGCAGCAGAAAGATCAAGAAGAATGAGGATGGAATATTGACCTCTGGATTTAGCCAGTAATAGGTCATTGGAGACTTTAGTAAGCGCAGTTTCGGTTGAGTGGAGAGGGCGAAAACCAGATTGTAATGGGTCAATAGCATGTGAGGAGAGAAAATCAAGGCAGCGGCGGTGAACAGCACGCTCATGTAATTTGGAGAGAAAAGGAAGGAGGGAGATGGGTCGGTAATTAGAGGGACAAGTAGGGTCAAGTGAAGGCTTCTTAAGGAGAGGTGTGACCACAGCATGTTTAAAGGCAGCAGGGACAGTCGCAGTGGAAAGTGAGAGGTTGAGAATGTGACAGATAAAAGGAATAAGAGTAGGAGAGATGGCATTAAGAAGGTGGGTGGGAATGGGATCAGAGGAACAGGTGGTACATTTTGAGGAAGAAAGGAGAAGTGTAGTTTCCTCAATAGTAACTTCAGGAAAGGAGGAAAGGGAATGAGGGGAAGGAGAGAGAGGAGAACGGACTAGTGGAGGGAGAGGTGGCGAGGTAGAGAATGCAAGGTTTATCTTTTGAACCTTGTTGTGAAAGAATTCAGCAAGGGTCTGAGGAGATAATGAAGGGGGAGTTGGGGGAGGGGGCACCTTGAGGAGAGAGTTCAATGTGGTGAAGAGAAGTCGAGGATTAGAGCCAAGAGAGTTGGTCAGTTGGATATAATAATCCTGTTTGGCATGTAAAAGAGCAGATTGGAAGGAGGTCAGCATGAACTTAAAGTGTAAGAAATCAGCAAGGGCCCGAGATTTCCGCCAGAGGCGTTCGGCGGAGCGGGTACAGGAACGTAGGTAGCGGATATTAGAAGTCAGCCAAGGTTGGGGTTTTGTACGCCTTACAGGGCGGGTCATCAAAGGTGCAAGAGTTTCTAAGGCAGAGGATAGAGTATTGTTGTAAGAAGAAACAGCCTCGTTGACAGACGTGGATGGTGCCACAGTAGAGAGGAGGTTTGAAACATGGGAGGATAGAGATGAAGGGTCAATATCGTGAAGATTCCTAGATAAATTAGATAGGATAGGAATACACACAAAAAAAAAAGCACAAAGGTCCTTCAAAAATGGTGCAAGCGTTCTTTATTAGTGACCCGACACTGCTGTGCAGTGTAGGTCTCCCCTGTGTAAGCTACCAGAACCTGGCTAAGAATTGACCACTGATGCAGGTGGTGTTTTAACGCCAAAACACGGCCCGTGTCAGGTCACTAATAAAGAACTCTTGTACCATTCTTGAATGCCCTTTGTGCTTTTTTTTTGTGTGTGTGTGTTGCTGTTGTTGTGTACTCTGATCCTCTCCATTGTATGCTGCTTCTGCCTTTGGAAAATATCTGCTCTTACCTGATTGTAAATTGACTTGAGGTTTGGAAAAACAGGTAGTCAAATCTAAAATACAAATCATTTGATCCAGCACCATAAACCTTCCTTCATAACAATCTCTAGATTTTTCCATGATTTTCACATCTCACCCCCCTCCCAACTCACTTAACTCTGCCATTGGAGTGACAATTCTTAGTTGGGGGCTGGGCATCAGGGATCCCTTTGGATTCCTGCAAACATAGGGGCACTAAATCCAGCCATGAGATTGTCAACGTTTTACAGTGAAGAACTCTTTCCCCATCATAGGCTGTGAATGGTACTTCGGCAAAATCTCCAGTCCTGATCAGTGGAAGACCTGACCCTGGAATCAAACCCTAGTCCTGCGCAGCAATGCCACTGAGCCACAAGGCTGGTCTCTTTATAATTTTATTAATGACAATTTCAAAATGTCACAGACACTCATAGTAATGCTTGAATGTTTTCACTTATATACACTGTCAGCACATTTGCTTATTTCCGATCTGACGAAGAAGGGCAACCTTCGAAAGCTAATCAAGAAATGTGTTAAGTTATGTCCAATAAAAAAGGTATCATCTTATTTCTTTTCCATGTTTTATTTTGTTTGATTTCTATAGATTCTACATGGAATGTTGCTATTCCACTAGCTTGTATACACAAACCAGGACTCTTAGCCACCAACTTCAAGAAAGTGCTAGCAAAACAGTTCACACCAGTATAATGTGGCAGATCTATAATTTATATGTATAGAGTACCCTCAGATATAAACCACTGTAACTGCAGTCAATAATGCTGCTAAAAAGTGGCATAGCACTTCTTTCATTGGGTAACTCTGACAATTTTTTGGGGAGAGCAACATATGCTCATTTTTTTATGCATCCCAATCACCACAGTGCTATAAAATCACTTGTAACTTTTAAAATAGTATATACTAGGTGAAAACTGTGCACTTATCTTTTGAGTTCTTGCCTCCCAGGCAGAACTATCTTGCCTTGTTAAAACATTTATCAGTTCCAGGGAAAGGCAACTGATAAATGTTTTAACAAGGCAAGATAGTTCTGCCTGGGAGGCAAGAACTCAAAAGATAAGTGCACAGTTTTCACCTAGTATATACTATTTTAAAAGTTACAAGTGATTTTATAGCACTGTGGTGATTGGGATGCATAAAAAAATGAGCATATGTTGCTCTCCCCAAAAAATTGTCAGAGTTACCCAATGAAAGAAGTGCTATGCCACTTTTTAGCAGCATTATTGACTGCAGTTACAGTGGTTTATATCTGAGGGTACTCTATACATATAAATTATAGATCTGCCACATTATACTGGTGTGAACTGTTTTGCTAGCACTTTCTTGAAGTTGGTGGCTAAGAGTCCTGGTTTGTGTATACAAGTGGTTGAATGTTACCAGAGACATTGATATTGTAAAAGCTATTCCACTAGCAACATTCCATGTAGAAGTCGGCCCTTGCAGATCACCAATGTGGCCGCGCAGGCTTCTGCTTCTGTGAGTCTGACGTCCTGCACGTACGTGCAGGACGTCAGACTCACAGAAACAGAAGCCTGCGCAGCCTTCTACATGGAATGTTGCTAGTGGAATAGCAACATTCCATCCATGTAGAATCTCCAATAGTAGCAACATTCCATGTAGAATCTCCAATGGTATCTATTTTACTGTCATAGTAATGCTTGAATGTTTTCACTTATATACACTGCCAGCTAGCATATTTGCTTATTTCCGATCTGACGAAGAAGGGCAACCTTCGAAAGCTAATCAAGAAATGTGTTAAGTTATGTCCAATAAAAAAGGTATTATCTTATTTCTTTTCCATGTTTTATTTTGTTTGATTTCTATAGATTCTACATGGAATGTTGCTATTCCACTAGCAACATTCCATGTAGAAGTCGGCCCTTGCAGATCACCAATGTGGCCGCAGGACGTCAGACTCACAGAAACAGAAGCCTGCGCAGCCTTCTACATGGAATGTTGCTAGTGGAATAGCAACATTCCATCCATGTAGAATCTCTATTGATAAAATGTCACAGAAAAAGAAACAAAACTACTAAAAATGAGAATGCAGCTACTTCTCATCTTTGTCACCTTGGACGTATGCCTGGGGCCATCAGCCTCGGACCAAACTTCTGCTGCCTGGTCTTCCCCAGGTAATTTGCCTCCAATCTGTTCCTCTAATGCCAACCTCTCCTTTAACCACACCCAGTCTTCCCCTACAGTTAAAACTTGGACTTCTTAACATGCGTTCACTTCGTGGCAAGCACTTCTTTTATCAGGGACTTCATTTTATCTGACAAACTTGATATTCTCTGTCTAGTTGAAACCTGGCTCACCGATGTTTTACTAGCTTATCTTGCTCAATCTGCGCCTCCTGGTTACTCTTTCCTTTTCCACAGTTATGCAGACCTACGTACACTCATCCTCCTTTGGAGACACTCATCTTCCGCATTCAGACCCTTCCCCCTTTAGGTTTTCTCCTTTACCATCCCCCTCCACTGTCCACCCATTCAATGCAGCTTATATGGCACGTGCTTATGGATCACTGCCTGCACCATCCTAACCCCATCATGTTTGGTGATTTCAATCTCCCATGTAGATGACCCAACTTCACTTTTCTCTACTGACCTACTCATACTTATCTCCAATCTTGATTTAAGACAACCAATTAATGAACCAACCCATACAGCTGGACATACATTAAACACTACTCTTTGTCCACTTCAATCACATGTTAATTTTTACTGTCTCTCGATACGATCTTACCCCTGGACTGATGGCAGCCTGCTCTCTTTCCTCCTAACCGATCTTGAAGCCCCAACTTGCTGACACATTCAGACTCACCTTTCTCAAGATCTTACCAAATTGACCTCTGAATCCCTTCAATCAACCCTAGACCTCCAGCTTGATGACTTCCCCAAACTCTCCATTGATGAGCAAGCTATACAATGGAATACTTCTCTTACCAAAGTCTTTGACACAGTTGCTCCTCTACTTCCCAGCCTCCATTCTACCAAAGCAAATGAACCATGATTTACACCATCTTTAAAACTATTGAAAACCCAACTCGGACAAGCAAAACAACACTGGAGACATCACTGCTTTCCCAACTCACTTGCTGTCTACAAATCCTCTATTACTAATGCAAAAAAAGATTACTACTTAAAGCGTATCAATAGGGTTTCCAACACTGCTGCTCTTTATTCTCAAGATGCTCACCACCATTTCTAACAGTTTTGGTGCTTTCTTCTCCAATTATCACCCTAAAGCCAATCTACTGTTTGGCAAAATTCACTGAGAATATTGTCTTTCACAACTTAATGATTTTATAGGAAAAAAAACCCCAATGTGTTTCACCTGAACCAGACTAGCATTTGCTGGCACCATTGCACAGAGACAATCCAGCTTGGTGTCGCTACTTTTCTCAAATCCTTCCTAGACCGCTCCAAATCTGTATTACTTCTCTCCTTAGACTTGTCTGCTGCATTTGACCTGATAGATCATTCTATCTTTAGTGGTTACAAGATATTGGCATCACAGATTTGGCCTTGGATTGGGCAAATCTGTGATGCCAATTTTTGGCCATCAGGGCGTACGTTGTACATTTCAACAACAGAACCTCTGCACCTTTCTCTACCAACTGTGGGGTGCCTCAGGGTTCTATCCTGGCTCCCACACTTTTCAATGGCACCTCTTTTGACCCTTATTCAATCTGTTGGCCTTATGGCCTATGTCTTTGCTGATAACATTCAGATTCTTTCCCCTCTGGATTCTTCGGACCCGCACAACATAGTAGATGATGGCAGATAAAGACCTGTAAGGTCTATCCAGTCTGCCCAGCAAGATAAACTCATGTTGTAATATTTATACTTGATCTTGATTTGTCATTGCCATTGTCAAGGCACAGACTACAGACGTCTGCCTGGCACTGGCTTTGTTCTCCAGTTACCGAAGCTGAATCTGTTCAGCCACGATCACGGTACAGACCATAGAAGTCTGCCCAACACTGGCTTTGCGTCCCAATTACTGGTGTTGACATCTAATTACCTCTAAGCTTGTTTTGGTTCCATGCCTTCTATACAGGATTCCTTTATGTTATCCCACAAATTTTTGAATTTAGTTACGGTTTTCATCTCCACCACCTCCCGTAGGAGGGCATTCCCGGTATCTACCACTCTCTCTGTGAAGTCTAGTGGGCAGCAGGTACCAACGGTTAAGGAACTAGAACATTATTTCAAGAGTAAAGTGGAGAATATAAGGGTGCAGTTACCAAAGCATAATGATTTTATTAAGGATATAGTTTCACTTAATCCTGCTGTTTTGATAGTTAGGGTATGGTTGAAATTTGATGAAATTACTATTGAAGGTACCAAGAAAGTATTACAGAAGTATGCTAAATCTTCATGTAGTTTGGATGCTTGCCCTGCACACCTAATGAAGTATGCTTCTCCTCTATACTTACATTCACAAATTAAATGGATTAATATTTAGTTTCAGAAGGGTGATTTTCCATCTGATAAAGGTAATATAGCCCTCACTCCGATTCCTAAGAACCCAAATGGAAACTTAAAGGAGGTTAGTAATTATAGACATGTCGCTTCCATACCATTTGTAACCAGGTTAATGAAGGATCTTGCCATTCAGCAACTTCAGAGATATTTGACTAAATATGATATCCAGTCTGATTTACGAAGGCATTTTAGCACAGGGACCGTTGTAGGTTCAATTATTGCTTTAGGTAAAACCTTGTTGAGTCAAGGGAAATGTGCTATTTTGGTCCAATTTGACCTTTCATCTGCTTTTAATTTGGTTGATCACAAGATCTTGTATATGTTAAGTAATTTTTGAATCTCTGGATCAGTATTAAAGTGGTTTTCTCACCAGCAGGTCTTATTCAGTAGGTGGAATAAGGGAATGTCAGCTTGTTGGAGATTGCCTTGCAGTGTTCCGCAGGGTTCACCTCTGTCACCTACTTTATGTAATGTTTTATTACAGTCTTTGGGAGTTCTTTTGGAACAAGCTAATCTATCTTTTTTTCATTTATGATATATCAATTCTTTGTCCTGATTGGTCTGTAACTCTTGATGGTTTAACAAATTGTTTTACTATAATAGAAAATTGGGTTGTGGTTCATAGGCTTAAGCTAAACAAGGAGAAAACAACATTTCGTTGGTTGGGATCTATTGATCACCCTTTCAGCTGTCTTAATGCCTCTAGTTGGTCGATGTTATCTGCTGCCAAGGTTTGGATTGTGGAACAGTTTTCTTTACAAGGGAGAAAGTGTCTTTGACCTTTTCACCAAAAAGATTTTCTCTTGTGCATGTCATGTCCGTTAAGCATTCTCGCACATCTTGTAGACCAGAAGCTCTTGACCAGGCCATTCTTCTTGCAGCTACTGCTAGTATTGACCCTCTAGATGATGTGTCATATGCATCATAGACAGATCTAATTAGATATTTCACACGTTCTTCTAAATCATAAAGACTTGTTTGATCCACTGCCACTGAAGCTTCAAGTGATATATTCATATCTTCAGTCTTCTCAAGGATTGAACTATAAAAAACCTGCAGGATCTGAAACTGATGGGCTGCTGTTCATGCATTCAACATTATGTTCTTAAGTAGAGGAGTGTGGTAGCCGTGTTAGTCCACTCTTAAGGTTATCAATAGAAATCAAACAAAATAAAACATGGAAAAGAAAATAAGATGATACCTTTTTTATTGGACATAACCTAATAACCAATAAAAAGGTATCATCTTATTTTCTTTTCCATGTTTTATTTTGTTTGATTTCTATTGATAATATTATGTTCTGAAAGATTTTTTTTCCCTATGGTATCCAGTAATCTTGAATGGCTTCTTCATTGACTTTTCCAATAACCGTGTCACATTTAGTGGTCCTTACTTAAACTTGACTGCACCATCTTGCTGAAATTCCTGTAGGCTTTTCTAATCTTGCAGATGTTTTGGATTTGGACTTAGTTCGGGCCTTTTCAGTTGTAGCTTATGGTGAGTGACATTCAGGCACAATAGGCATTTCCAGTGTTTACAATCTAAGTTTGTATTTGAGGCGGTGGAGGGTTAAGTGACTTGGCCAAGATCACAAGGAGCAAACATGGGATTTGAACCCTGGCCGCCCTGGTTCTTAGCCCACTGCTTTAACCATTAGACAACTACTCCACCCCAATATAATGTCCATAGATGTCGGTTGTGCTGTCATGTTTCCAATTTACTACTGTTCAGGGGCGTAGCTACGGGTGGGCCTGGATGGGCCCAGGCCCACCCAGTTTTGTCTCAGGCCCATCCTCACCTTCTCCCACCCCTGCCTTAGCGCTGACTCCTCTCCTGCACTTCACGGTCTCTGTCTCCCACCCTCGCGGCAGCGCTTTCAATTTGCTATCAGCGCTGCCTGCCTGACAGCTGACAGACGCAACGCGACGTCCTCCTGCTCCGGGGCCTTCCCTCTGCTGCATTGATTCAACTTCCTGCTTATGCAGAGCAGATTGCATGTGGCAGAGGGAAGGTCCCGGAGCAGGACGTCGTCGCGCCGCATCTGTCAGCTGTCAGGCAGGCAGCGCCAATAGAGCGCTGCCGCGGGGGTGGGAGACGGAGACCATGAAGTGAAGGAGAGGAGGCAGCGCCACGGTGGGAGAAGGTGAGTGGAGGCAGCGCTGATAACTTTAAATGTGCTGGACCGTGTGTGTGGGGGTGGGGTTGTAGTGCCCACCCATCCAACCTGCTGGCCCACCCAAAAATTGTCTTCAGGCTACGCCACTGCTACTGTTATGCTGTTAGTACAATGTAAATTGTTTATATCAAGCTGTTCTTGTTGTACACCACCTTGGATGAATCTCTTCATAAATAGGCTTAATTATTATTTTATTTATTAAGATCTAAATAACTTTGTAGCACCTTCTCTGCTGCAGTCTAGCTCCAGTTTCCTAAAGCTTCTAGCTCTTTATTTCTTGACGATGATTGTGCAGTGGGATTTTTTTTCTGTGTGTGTGTCCTTGACCTGTTTCTGCCCTTCTTCTCTGGCTTGTTTCATATTGTTTTTATTGGTTTATAGAATGTTTCTTCTCGTTCTCCTTGGGCTGCAGCTCATTGGCCCTTCTTCACAGTCTTCTTTCAGGCCATGTGCTGGAGATAGAAATAGCTATGAATGAAGCCTAAACTGTGCCAGCCATGAAATGGGCATTCTTTTTCTGTCTGAAAGTGTGCCAGGTGACTCAACAGAAAATCGTTCTGCATGAGAATGACTAATGCATTTAAAAGGGTTGGTGTCATTAGGATGATGTAAGCATCAAACATGCTTTTAGAAGAGTCTTAACCGCTTGCATGGA
Organism: Microcaecilia unicolor; assembly: GCF_901765095.1. Classification (NCBI taxonomy): domain Eukaryota; kingdom Metazoa; phylum Chordata; class Amphibia; order Gymnophiona; family Siphonopidae; genus Microcaecilia; species Microcaecilia unicolor. The sequence goes on along the minus strand of NC_044041.1, from coordinate 13,216,720 downwards.
TTAAATGGCTAGTCTCTACTAGCAGACGTCACCGCAGAAGCATCGGTGGTGAAAGGGGCTGTGGGGCAAAGGGCCCCTGCATAAAGCACTGTATGTTCCTATAAAACTAAAGTATATGGGATTATAATACATGGCACTATTCAGCATTTCCAACCTAACTTTAAATACAATCTCTAGCTGATCTCATCTTTCTTGGAGAGGAACATTGTCTAATAGGCCTCGGCCTTGCATACAGGCAAGAGAACACTGCCAAGGGTGCCAGTGTACCAGAATAAAAATGTTATCATCAACACTGACAAGCAACAAAAAAGCGGAGAGGAAAATCCTCACGCAAATCAAGGACAAAGAAAACAAAAAAGTGAGGACAAATGTAGAGGCGATCCAAAAAAACTTTATTGATAATCGGATAACGACCCGACACGGCCGTGTTTCGGCATCAAAGCCTGCATCAGGGGTCAAACAAATCTTATACGTATTTCGTTTTCGTTATCAACACTGACGTCATGGCCAGACCAGCGAAGGACTATCGGAATTTCCCTTGCAGGCGGACAGGTGCTGTGGCTGCAAAAACACCGCACATTGTTCATGAATCCCCGGCTGATTCTCAAAGTGACCCCTTCAATGTGGTGTCAGTGAGACAATATTGTGGCTTCTCAAGTCACAATATTTGGGCTAAATAGTTATCTACAACAAGGCCAGAGTGCATATCACTAACCCAGCTGCAGCTTGTGATTTCTGTATAAAAGAGGCTCATATCTGAGGGAAAAAGACTGCATTCTATCTGAAGTGGAGCCCCTGCTCTCTGATTGACCTGTCTGAGGAACACACTACCATCTGCTGGATGTCCGGTACCATCTCCAGTCAGGTTGTATAGTTGCCATGTATAGTTGGTTTGTAAGTGCTGTGGGTTTAGAGTAACTGGTCGAATTAGGAGCCAACCTTAGGGTTTATGTGCATTTACTCTGTGCTATTTTCATGATAAGACCAATTCTGTTTCATGACTTGATCTGCAGCCCCTCCCTACCTCTCTACCCTCATCTCCCCTTACATTCCTACCCGTAACCTCCGCTATCAAGACAAATCCCTCCTTTCAGTACCCTTCTCCACCACCGCCAACTCCAGGCTCCGCCCTTTCTGCCTCGCCTCACCCCATGCCTGGAATAAACTCCCTGAGCCCATTCGCCAGGCCCCCTCCCTGCCCATCTTCAAATCCTTGCTCAAAGCCCACCTCTTCAATGTCGCTTTCGGCACCTAACCACTTCACCTCTACTCAGGAAATTTAGACTGCCCCAACTTGACATTTCGCCCATTAGATTGTAAGCTCCTTTGAGCAGGGACTGGCCTTTTTTGTTAAACTGTCCAGCGCTGCGTAACCCTTGTAGCGCTCTAGAAATGTTAAGTAGTAGTAGTAGTATTTTGTTCTTGTTGCTATCGTAAATAAATAAGTAATTATTTTTACAATACCCTTGGAGTTAGTTATGTTATTATTTGGGCGTTATGAATTCGGGTCTATAAATAAAGGGAACAATTTCCTTCCAGATACTGCATTGTCAAATACCAGAACGTAGTAGTGGAGTCACGTTATTCTTTAATCTATACTAAATGCCATGTTCCCAATAATACCCCAAAAGAGTGTTATCTGTGTATGCCCCGCAGGGCGTGTATCAGATTCCTGATGATCATCAGTTCAGCAGCACCATGATTTACTAGTTACTGCACCAATGACAGCGGCTAAGCAGGAGTAATGTACATCGATCTCATAACTTATTTCAGCTCCAAAATGAAATAACAACAAGGAAGAGTGACTTTTATTGATTGTTCTTCTGCCTGAAGGCTTTGCGTTCCTTGGGTTTTCCCTATTTGTGCTGCTACCTCTGGATACAGCTGCATTGACTTGCAGTCTGCAGATCAGGCTGCTTTAATTTCGCACTGCAGTGACTTCAGTAGGAGGGGAGGGGGAGATCCTATACAGCAGAAATAGGGGGGAGTGGTATGCAATGCGGAAAGGTTATTGTACCTCAGAGCAGCAATTCCCCTATAAAATAATCTGCATTGCTGGTAGGAACCTTTGCTCCTTAAAAAAAAAATTCATCTGCAGTGCCGGAGAGCTGCGGCATCACTTCCTGAGAGGAGAAGAGCAGAAAGATAGGATCAGTCTTTATCTTTCACTTTGATTAATAGACATGCATTATTGCACAGAATGATTAACCTCATGGAAAAGATCTGCCTTGGACTATACTTGTGTATCTGACCAAAGTGCTTTTTGTCCTTTGCCAGCAGAGGGTATGAACTGCTTATTCATGGCATAGCTGTCAGACTTCTGACTGAGTACAGACATTTATAGATGAGGTGTTCTGAGGAGTACTGATGGCCTATTACCGCCATCAGAGGTTATGAAATGTGGCAAATACCCAGCACTTAAGAGCAGGTGCTGTGATACTACTGAATAGGATCAGCGGCCAACAAATGTTTGTGTTTTATTGTTGTTGATTTTCTGGAATGAATGTTGTCAAGAGTGCGCACTCTTTGCAAAGGAATGGGTGCTGTATGTAAAGAGCGTGCCCTCTTTTCCTGCATATGCACACAGAGGCATGCAGTTTTCGAAAAATGTATGTATTTTTTAAAAGTGTTCCCTCTTAGCACATAGTGTGCATTCTTTTCCCAATGATATATGCATGCGTAAGCGTTCATGCAGTATTGGAAAAGTGTATGCATTCTTTAAAAAAAACTGTGCGCCCTTTTCCCAGCAGTGTATGCGTCTGCATGTGTTCTCGCAACAGAGTATGCACTCATTAAAAAGTGTACATGCTTTGCATGTAGTGTGCATTCTTTTCCTAATAGTAACTTGTAACATAGTAGATGACGGCAGAAAAAGACCTGCATGGTCCATCCAGTCTGCCCAACAAGATAAACTCATATGTGCCACTTTTTGTGTATACCTTACTTTGATTTGTACCTGTCTTTTTCAGGGCACAGACCGTATAAGTCTGCCCAGCACTATCCCCGCCTCCCACCACCGGCTCTGGCACAGACCGTATAAGTCTGCCCAGCACTATCCCCGCCTTCCAACCACCAGCCCTGCCTCCCACCACCGGCTCTGCCACCCAATCTCAGCTAAGCTCCTGAGGATCCCTTCCTTCGGAACAGGATTCCTTTATGTTTATCCTATGCAAGTTTGAATTCTGTTACCGTTTTCATCTTCACCACCTCCTGCAGGAGGGCATTCCAAGCATCCACCACTCTCTCCGTGTATGCATGCACACTTGTTCACGCAGTACTGGGAGTATACATTCTTTGAAAAAGCATGTGCTCTTTGCACATAGTGTGCGTTCTTTTTCCAATAGTATATACAGTGGGGGAAATAAGTATTTGATCCCTTGCTGATTTTGTAAGTTTGCCCACTGACAAAGACATGAGCAGCCCATAATTGAAGGGTAGGTTATTGGTAACAGTGAGAGATAGCACATCACAAATTAAATCCGGAAAATCACATTGTGGAAAGTATATGAATTTATTTGCATTCTGCAGAGGGAAATAAGTATTTGATCCCTCTGGCAAACAAGACCTAATACTTGGTGGCAAAACCCTTGTTGGCAAGCACAGCGGTCAGACGTCTTCTGTAGTTGATGATGAGGTTTGCACACATGTCAGGAGGAATTTTGGTCCACTCCTCTTTGCAGATCATCTCTAAATCATTAAGAGTTCTGGGCTGTCGCTTGGCAACTCGCAGCTTCAGCTCCCTCCATAAGTTTTCAATGGGATTAAGGTCTGGTGACTGGCTAGGCCACTCCATGACCCTAATGTGCTTCTTCCTGAGCCACTCCTTTGTTGCCTTGACTGTATGTTTTGGGTCATTGTCGTGCTGGAAGACCCAGCCACGACCCATTTTTAAGGCCCTGGCGGAGGGAAGGAGGTTGTCACTCAGAATTGTACGGTACATGGCCCCATCCATTCTCCCATTGATGCGGTGAAGTAGTCCTGTGCCCTTAGCAGAGAAACACCCCCAAAACATAACATTTCCACCTCCATGCTTGACAGTGGGGACGGTGTTCTTTGGGTCATAGGCAGCATTTCTCTTCCTCCAAACACGGCGAGTTGAGTTCATGCCAAAGAGCTCAATTTTTGTCTCATCTGACCACAGCACCTTCTCCCAATCACTCTCGGCATCATCCAGGTGTTCACTGGCAAACTTCAGACGGGCCGTCACATGTGCCTTCCGGAGCAGGGGGACCTTGCGGGCACTGCAGGATTGCAATCCGTTATGTCGTAATGTGTTACCAATGGTTTTCGTGGTGACAGTGGTCCCAGCTGCCTTGAGATCATTGACAAGTTCCCCCCTTGTAGTTGTAGGCTGATTTCTAACCTTCCTCATGATCAAGGATACCCCACGAGGTGAGATTTTGCGTGGAGCCCCAGATCTTTGTCGATTGACAGTCATTTTGTACTTCTTCCATTTTCTTACTATGGCACCAACAGTTGTCTCCTTCTCGCCCAGCGTCTTACTGATGGTTTTGTAGCCCATTCCAGCCTTGTGCAGGTGTATGATCTTGTCCCTGACATCCTTAGACAGCTCCTTGCTCTTGGCCATTTTGTAGAGGTTAGAGTCTGACTGATTCACTGAGTCTGTGGACAGGTGTCTTTCATACAGGTGACCATTGCCGACAGCTGTCTGTCATGCAGGTAACGAGTTGATTTGGAGCATCTACCTGGTCTGTAGGGGCCAGATCTCTTACTGGTTGGTGGGGGATCAAATACTTATTTCCCTCTGCAGAATGCAAATAAATTCATATACTTTCCACAATGTGATTTTCCGGATTTAATTTGTGATGTGCTATCTCTCACTGTTACCAATAACCTACCCTTCAATTATGGGCTGCTCATGTCTTTGTCAGTGGGCAAACTTACAAAATCAGCAAGGGATCAAATACTTATTTCCCCCACTGTACATGTGCATGTGTTCTTGCAGCATGGAAGAAGAGTATGCACTCATTAAAATGTGTACACGCTTTGCACATAGTATGCATTCTTTTGCACATGCATTCACACAGTATTGGAATAGAGTGTGCAACATTTTTGTTAAAGTGTGCCCTGTTTGCACATACTATGCATTCTTTTCCCAATAGTGTACGCATGCACATGAATTCACACAGTATCGGAAAAGGATATGCACTCGTTAAAAAGTGTGCCCTCTTTCAACATAATGTGCATTCTTTTTCCAATAGTATATGCATAGCACACATTCATGCAGCAGCAGAGAAATATATGGTACAAGTCTTGCAGTTGCCACATCTTTTATGTCTCAGCACAGACTTGCTAGACTTAATGGAAATTTGTCTTGACTCTAATAATAAGGTTTTGTGCCCTAGAAAAAAGCAACACGAAACTGTTGATCTTGAAATACAGGATGAGTCTTCATAATGTCCTAATTCCTTCTGATGACATTAGCCACCATTTCCCTACCCGTCGAAAAACGTAGGACACGTGGTTGAATGGAACTATCTTCACTCTTGGAATTAGAGTTCTGAAACAGTAAATCACGATTGCAGTATTTAACACGTTTATATGCCTTTTTGAGGACATGATCCAGATACCCTCTCGGACAGAGATCCCATGAAAATATCTTCAACTGTGTTATTTTAAAACAGAATCCTTCTAACAAATCTATTTATATCGCAAAAATTGCGAATATGGAAAACTGTCTCGTAGTTTTACAGGATGACAGCTCCCATATTCCACCATCGTGTTCCTATCAGTTTATTTTTTGTACACTTTCATTATAAAAGGAATTGTCAAAAAGATTCAACTGAACATCCCCCCCAAAATTCACATTAGCAGTAGAGAATGAGTAAGTAAAATTAACTTGCTCGTTGCAAGAATTCAACCAATTCACAAATATATGATGAAATTCATCCTGCGATCCAGAGCATGAACACATCAACAATTGTAAATCCATCTGTTGGTCCATCTCTTTTCTTTTTCGTTGCTTCCTGGGCGGAGCACCCCCTCCTCCAGGCACATCCCCCTGCCCCCCTCCTCCGAACAAGGGGTGCACTGAGCAGCACTGTGGCTGCCTGCTCTGCCGGTCCCCTACCCCCTCTGACATCAACTTCCTGTTCTGAGACAGGGGACTGGCAGAGCCAACAGCCATGCTCAGCGCACCCCCTTGCTGCCTGCACCCAGGGGAGACTGCCCCCACCGCCTCACCCTTGGTACACCGCTGCATTCTTGCATCAGTTCTTGAAAATATTCAAACAGATTTTGCTATCAGACGAAAAATTGTTAGAACAACAACAGACAATGATTGTAATGTATCCCATTATTATCCAAAAACAAGTTTCGGTTCAAAGTGGCTTAGAATTTACATGTTGGTGGAGTTACAATAGTGTTGTGCAATGTGGAGAGGACATCTATAGTTTGTGTGCTTATTCATTGAGTTTTTGAAGAGATAGATTTGAAGTGGAAAAGGTGGTGGTATCTTTTGTGTTCAACTGTAGAGTTTTGGTAATATTTATTCATGTAGCTTTTGAAGAGGTAGATTTGAAAGGAAGGTGACGATATCTTTGTGATTAGCTGTAGAATTTGTTTTGAAGAGGTAGGTTTTCATTTCTTTTCTGAATTGGAGGAGATTTGTGATGCTTCTTATGGTTTTTGGTATAGAGTTTCACCATTTGGAACCCAGGTAGCTAAATCCTGCTAAATTCTATGTGATTGGACAGCATGTCAATGATGATAAAGATGGATGTGATAACTTAGACAGGATTACGTCTAATGCAGATGATAATGTCGATGATGATAAAGTATTCTTTGCTATGAGGAAGTCAAGTGTTTCAGAGAGAGAGAGAGATTCCCTTAGTCAATACCTGCAGACCCAGTCAGAAGACTCAGTTATTGCAGCCTGGTCTGATTTGAAGAAACTTCTTATTGGACTGAACAGTCTACTTCCTGATAGGGCAGTTGTTGAACACCTTTATAGTTGTCGTGGATTAATGACTCACAAGCGCAATTTCACTCATTCTCAAAATTTACTTTTACTATAAGTAAAGGGCATTCGATTGTAGAGCAGTAAAGTTATCGGGATAAAAAAGTTAACATTAGTTGCATTCATTGTAGTTGCAGTACTTTTACTTTTTACTCAAAGTATTAGGGAATAACCTTTTTACTTTCACTTAAGTAAATTTTGTAATGTGTTCATCCATAGGCGCCCGGTATAAGAGGCTTGGAGAGGCTAAGCCTCCCCCCTGCTGCAGCAGAATGGATCAGCTGTGGAGTCCAGCTGCTCTGAGGGGATTAAATTGTTGATTTACCTCCATCCTCACAGCAGGAGCTGCAGTGAAAGCCTCTAGCAGTTGTAGAAATTGGTTTATGGTTTGTTTACCTTACTGCTGGGAAAGCAGGGGGGGTTGGCTGGAGGTGTCCTGGGTTGCCAGGGAGATATTTAATGAGGATGACTTCCTGACCTGCACTGAGGACAGATTAGCAGCAGAACAGATACTGGGCCAGCATGATCAGAAAAAGTCACCAGACAACAAAGGTAGAAAAGATCATTTTATTTTCATTATAGTGTTTGGAATATGTCCACTTTGAGAATCAGGTGCTCAACATTAAATGTTTAAATTTATTTACTTATGTATGGCATTTTATCCCACATTAAACATGAATTAGGATGTTTTGTGGCTCTACATGAGAATTGTGATGATATGATCCCTTGTTTCATATTGTTGACGGTCTGCATTTTCCGTATGGGTGGTATATTGGTGTATTAGGTTCTGCCCAGTGTAATATTTATGGTACAGTAAGGTTCTGAGTGTGTTTTTGCACAAAGTTGTGCATAGTGTTTTGTAGTTGAGCGATTGTGGTTAGTATATGCTTTGAGCAAACACTTTATTTTTTAAAATATGATACATATCTACTATCTAAATTTAATAAAAGGTATTGTGACTTTTATTTTTTCTGTGTGTTATCAGACAATTATGGATTTAAGCTCCACCCCTGGCCCCACCCCTAACCCCGCCCCCCTTTAGCCTTCCCAAACAGTTGGGCCACCGACCGCCTATGTGTTCATCGCTGTACTTTTATTTTTACTCAAGTATTGAAATATACATTTATTTTTTACCTTTACTTAAGTACTTTGACTTAATACTTTGAACAACACTGGAAGTCCAAGAAACAGAGGAAGGACAGAACCTAATTAAATTTCCTCTTCCCCTCCCCCCAATACAGTCCCCCTCTCATCCTCCTCCCATTCCTGATCCTCTCCTCCTCTTCCTGTCAGCTCCATTCCTGGTCTCCCTGTTTCCCCAGAAAGATGTAACGTCAAGTGAATTTAATAAGAACAGCCAGAATTTTTTTTTTTGTCATTTGCCATGCCATTAACAGGAATTTTCATATTCAGGCTTTTCTTGCAATTTTGTCATTAATAGCTACATATTCTTTCATCTGTGGAGGTTCAACCATCAGGAAGGCGTGTACCTTTTTTTCCTCTAGTGCTCACTTTTTCCAAAGAATGTGTTCCATTATCAGCAAACAATAAAACATGAAATATCATGTTTCTCTGCTCATTTTCATTCAGTAACAACATGCAGTGGTGTAGGGGTATGCCATGGATATTTCCTACATTATTGCAAACCACAGTCCTTCCCTAGAATTTAAGTCTTTCCAGTCTTACTCGGGAGCTCGTGCACTTAAAAGTAGGATTTAGGGGACTTTGTCTTGGCTTATGATCCACACAGCACACTTCAGATTGCCAAGAGGACTAGGCAGAGGCATTCCCTTGGAGTTTCCTGAATGGTAGGAGGGCAGCGGACAGTCCTTCCCTAGAATTTAAGTCTTTCCAGTCTTACTCGGGAGCTCGTGCACTTAAAAGTAGGATTTAGGGGACTTTGTCTTGGCTTATGATCCACACAGCACACTTCAGATTGCCAAGAGGACTAGGCAGAGGCATTCCCTTGGAGTTTCCTGAATGGTAGGAGGGCAGCGGACAGTCCTTCCCTAGAATTTAAGTCTTTCCAGTCTTACTCGGGAGCTCGTGCACTTAAAAGTAGGATTTAGGGGACTTTGTCTTGGCTTATGATCCACACAGCACACTTCAGATTGCCAAGAGGACTAGGCAGAGGCATTCCCTTGGAGTTTCCTGAATGGTAGGAGGGCAGCGGACAGTCCTTCCCTAGAATTTAAGTCTTTCCAGTCTTACTTGGGAGCTCGTGCACTTAAAAGTAGGATTTAGGGGACTTTGTCTTGGCTTATGATCCACACAGCACACTTCAGATTGCCAAGAGGACTAGGCAGAGGCATTCCCTTGGAGTTTCCTGAATGGTAGGAGGGCAGCGGACAGTCCTTCCCTAGAATTTAAGTCTTTCCAGTCTTACTCGGGAGCTCGTGCACTTAAAAGTAGGATTTAGGGGACTTTGTCTTGGCTTATGATCCACACAGCACACTTCAGATTGCCAAGAGGACTAGGCAGAGGCATTCCCTTGGAGTTTCCTGAATGGTAGGAGGGCAGCGGACAGTCCTTCCCTAGAATTTAAGTCTTTCCAGTCTTACTCGGGAGCTCGTGCACTTAAAAGTAGGATTTAGGGGACTTTGTCTTGGCTTATGATCCACACAGCACACTTCAGATTGCCAAGAGGACTAGGCAGAGGCATTCCCTTGGAGTTTCCTGAATGGTAGGAGGGCAGCGGACAGTCCTTCCCTAGAATTTAAGTCTTTCCAGTCTTACTCGGGAGCTCGTGCACTTAAAAGTAGGATTTAGGGGACTTTGTCTTGGCTTATGATCCACACAGCACACTTCAGATTGCCAAGAGGACTAGGCAGAGGCATTCCCTTGGAGTTTCCTGAATGGTAGGAGGGCAGCGGACAGTCCTTCCCTAGAATTTAAGTCTTTCCAGTCTTACTTGGGAGCTCGTGCACTTAAAAGTAGGATTTAGGGGACTTTGTCTTGGCTTATGATCCACACAGCACACTTCAGATTGCCAAGAGGACTAGGCAGAGGCATTCCCTTGGAGTTTCCTGAATGGTAGGAGGGCAGCGGACAGTCCTTCCCTAGAATTTAAGTCTTTCCAGTCTTACTCGGGAGCTCGTGCACTTAAAAGTAGGATTTAGGGGACTTTGTCTTGGCTTATGATCCACACAGCACACTTCAGATTGCCAAGAGGACTAGGCAGAGGCATTCCCTTGGAGTTTCCTGAATGGTAGGAGGGCAGCGGACAGTCCTTCCCTAGAATTTAAGTCTTTCCAGTCTTACTCGGGAGCTCGTGCACTTAAAAGTAAGATTTAGGGGACTTTGTCTTGGCTTATGATCCACACAGCACACTTCAGATTGCCAAGAGGACTAGGCAGAGGCATTCCCTTGGAGTTTCCTGAATGGTAGGAGGGCAGCGGACAGTCCTTCCCTAGAATTTAAGTCTTTCCAGTCTTACTCGGGAGCTCGTGCACTTAAAAGTAGGATTTAGGGGACTTTGTCTTGGCTTATGATCCACACAGCACACTTCAGATTGCCAAGAGGACTAGGCAGAGGCATTCCCTTGGAGTTTCCTGAATGGTAGGAGGGCAGCGGACAGTCCTTCCCTAGAATTTAAGTCTTTCCAGTCTTACTCGGGAGCTCGTGCACTTAAAAGTAGGATTTAGGGGATTTTGTCTTGGCTTATGATCCACACAGCACACTTCAGATTGCCAAGAGGACTAGGCAGAGGCATTCCCTTGGAGTTTCCTGAATGGTAGGAGGGCAGCGGACAGTCCTTCCCTAGAATTTAAGTCTTTCCAGTCTTACTCGGGAGCTCGTGCACTTAAAAGTAGGATTTAGGGGATTTTGTCTTGGCTTATGATCCACACAGCACACTTCAGATTGCCAAGAGGACTAGGCAGAGGCATTCCCTTGGAGTTTCCTGAATGGTAGGAGGGCAGCGGACAGTCCTTCCCTAGAATTTAAGTCTTTCCAGTCTTACTTGGGAGCTCGTGCACTTAAAAGTAGGATTTAGGGGACTTTGTCTTGGCTTATGATCCACACAGCACACTTCAGATTGCCAAGAGGACTAGGCAGAGGCATTCCCTTGGAGTTTCCTGAATGATAGGAGGGCAGCGGACAGTCCTTCCCTAGAATTTAAGTCTTTCCAGTCTTACTTGGGAGCTCGTGCACTTAAAAGTAGGATTTAGGGGACTTTGTCTTGGCTTATGATCCACACAGCACACTTCAGATTGCCAAGAGGACTAGGCAGAGGCATTCCCTTGGAGTTTCCTGAATGGTAGGAGGGCAGCGGACAGTCCTTCCCTAGAATTTAAGTCTTTCCAGTCTTACTTGGGAGCTCGTGCACTTAAAAGTAGAATTTAGGGGACTTTGTCTTGGCTTATGATCCACACAGCACACTTCAGATTGCCAAGAGGACTAGGCAGAGGCATTCCCTTGGAGTTTCCTGAATGGTAGGAGGGCAGCGGACAGTCCTTCCCTAGAATTTAAGTCTTTCCAGTCTTACTCGGGAGCTCGTGCACTTAAAAGTAGGATTTAGGGGACTTTGTCTTGGCTTATGATCCACACAGCACACTTCAGATTGCCAAGAGGACTAGGCAGAGGCATTCCCTTGGAGTTTCCTGAATGGTAGGAGGGCAGCGGACAGTCCTTCCCTAGAATTTAAGTCTTTCCAGTCTTACTCGGGAGCTCATGCACTTAAAAGTAGGATTTAGGGGACTTTGTCTTGGCTTATGATCCACACAGCACACTTCAGATTGCCAAGAGGACTAGGCAGAGGCATTCCCTTGGAGTTTCCTGAATGGTAGGAGGGCAGCGGACAGTCCTTCCCTAGAATTTAAGTCTTTCCAGTCTTACTCGGGAGCTCGTGCACTTAAAAGTAGGATTTAGGGGATTTTGTCTTGGCTTATGATCCACACAGCACACTTCAGATTGCCAAGAGGACTAGGCAGAGGCATTCCCTTGGAGTTTCCTGAATGGTAGGAGGGCAGCGGACAGTCCTTCCCTAGAATTTAAGTCTTTCCAGTCTTACTCGGGAGCTCGTGCACTTAAAAGTAGGATTTAGGGGATTTTGTCTTGGCTTATGATCCACACAGCACACTTCAGATTGCCAAGAGGACTAGGCAGAGGCATTCCCTTGGAGTTTCCTGAATGGTAGGAGGGCAGCGGACAGTCCTTCCCTAGAATTTAAGTCTTTCCAGTCTTACTCGGGAGCTCGTGCACTTAAAAGTAGGATTTAGGGGACTTTGTCTTGGCTTATGATCCACACAGCACACTTCAGATTGCCAAGAGGACTAGGCAGAGGCATTCCCTTGGAGTTTCCTGAATGGTAGGAGGGCAGCGGACAGTCCTTCCCTAGAATTTAAGTCTTTCCAGTGTTACTCGGGAGCTCGTGCACTTAAAAGTAGGATTTAGGGGATTTTGTCTTGGCTTATGATCCACACAGCACACTTCAGATTGCCAAGAGGACTAGGCAGAGGCATTCCCTTGGAGTTTCCTGAATGGTAGGAGGGCAGCGGACAGTCCTTCCCTAGAATTTAAGTCTTTCCAGTCTTACTCGGGAGCTCGTGCACTTAAAAGTAGGATTTAGGGGACTTTGTCTTGGCTTATGATCCACACAGCACACTTCAGATTGCCAAGAGGACTAGGCAGAGGCATTCCCTTGGAGTTTCCTGAATGGTAGGAGGGCAGCGGCGACTAAGAAAGTGAATAGATCAGTGTTAGGTATTATTAGGAAAGGAATGGAAAACAAAAATGAGGATGTTATAATGCCTTTGTATCGCTCCATGGTGCAACCGCACCTCAAATATTGTGTTCAATTCTGGTCGCCGCATCTCAAAAAAGATATAGTGGAATTGGAAAAGGTGCAGAGAAGGGCGACGAAAATGATAAAGGGGATGGGACGACTTCCCTATGAGGAAAGGCTAAAGCGGCTGGGGCTCTTCAGCTTGCAGAAAAAACAGCTGAGGGGAGATTCTTATACTTATAACATAAGCACCGCCATACTGGGAAAAGACCAATGGTCCATCAAGCCCAGCATCCTGTCTCCGACAGCGGCAAATCCAGGCTTCAAGAGTCCGGCAACCCCTCCCCCCCCAAAAAATGTTTTTAAATTTTTAATAATGTTCAATGGACTTTTCCCTCAGGAATCTGTCCAAACCCCCTTTAAACTCCGTAAAGCCAGCTGCTGTCACTACGTTTTCCGGCAACGAGTTCCAGAGTCTAACTACACGCTGAGTAAAGAAAAACTTTCTCCTGTTTGCTTTAAACCGACCATATTCTAGCTTCATCTTGTGTCCCCTGATAGAGATGTATAAAATACTGAGTGGAGTGGAACGGGTTGACGTGAATTGCTTGTTTACTCTTTCCAAAAATACTAGGACTAGGGGGCACGCAATGAAGCTAAAAAGTAGTAAATTTAAAACAAATTGGAGAAAATATTTCTTCACTCAACGTGTAATTCAACTGTGGAATTTGTTGCCAGATAATGTAGTAAAAGCAGTTAGCTTAACCTGGATTGGCCACTGTTGGAAACGGGATGCTGGACTTGATGGATCTTCAGTCTGTCCCAGTATGGCAATACTTAAGTACTTATTGGCTTGAAATGTTGGGAAGGCAGGTTCCCAGGGGTGTGGCAAATAGAGCATCCATATAAGATTTGGAGCATCCTACCTGTAACTCTCAGATCAATTCCAGATTATCTAAGCTTTAGAAAGCAACTGACAACACATCTGTTTAAACAATTTCTTGAAAACTAATCTTTTGATTTTAGTTAATCTGACTATTAATATAGTATTATTGTTGTTTTGTGTTTTCCATGGAACTTATTGGGTTGATCTTATTGTAAACTGCATTGAACCATCTTTAAAGCTTCTGCGGTATATTAGTTATTGTATTGTATAATATTTCTAAATTTCTTGGAAGTTGGCACTCTTCACCATCTTCCCCTGCTTCCTAAGTGGAGGAGTGGCCTAGTGGTTAGGGTGGTGGACTTTGGTCCTGAGGAACTGAGTTTGATTCCCACTTCAGGCACAGGCAGCTCCTTGTGACTCTGGGCAAGTCACTTAACCCTCCATTGCCCCATGTAAGCTGCATTGAGCCTGCCATGAGTGGGAAAGCGCGGGGTACAAATGTAACAAAAATAAAATAGATAGTATTGGAGATTCTACATGGAATGTTGCTATTCCACTAGCAACATTCCATGTAGAAGACTGCACAGGCTTCTGTTTCTGTGAGTCTGACGTCCTGCACGTATGTGCAGGACGTCAGACTCACAGAAGCAGAAGCCTGCGCGGCCACATTGGTGATCTGCAAGGGCCGACTTCTACATGGAATGTTGCTAGTGGAATAGCAACATTCCATGTAGAATCTCAAATAGTAGCAACAGTGGAGGAGTGGCCTAGTGGTTAGGGTGGTGGACTTTGGTCCTGGGGAACTGAGTTCGATTCCCACCTCAGGCACAGGCAGGTCCTTGTGACTCTGGGCAAGTCACTTAACCCTCCATTGCCCCATGTAAGCCGCATTGAGCCTGCCATGAGTGGGAAAGCGCGGGGTACAAGTGTAACAAAAATAAAAAAAATAAGTCATAGCAGTGACTGGATGGGGTGCATTCCCCACAGTACCTCTCCCTCTCTGTCCTCTTTCATTCACTCATCTTCTAGGTCTCCATGGACCAACTGTGTTCTTGGAAAGGAAGAGTGTACTGGGCCGTAAGGCAGAGTTGCAACAGATCTGGCCCACATGTCATGCTTTCAGCTCCCCTGGCGTAACTTCTCTGTCCAGCTGCAGGCAGAGTTTGCTCTGCGCTTGAGGTAAATGTTTTTATTTTACAACTTAATTATAAATGCAGTCACACAGACTCTGCCTGGCACCACTCCTATGAATAGGCTCAGGGCTTCTTCCTGAGCTGGTCCATTGCTCTGTCATTCCCTCTTGCAGCTGCCTTTCTGCTGTGTCCGCATTGCAGTTTGCAGCGCTGCTTGGGTTTGTTGTCATGATGAAAGAGTTCCTCTGGGCCCCCAGGGATTGCAGTTTAAGCAAATCAAGAAAGAGTCTCATTTGAGATGACAGATGAGCTCTAGGGAATCGGACTGCCCTCTCCGCTGCTGCCTCCTCCCACATTTGCTGCATTTGAACCCCTGTCAGTCCCCTGCCTACTCCACCCAGGCCCCTGATGCTGTGTGAGATAAAGATCGCCTTTTATTTTATCAGTTTTATTTCCTTATTTTAACAACAGTGTGCATCACTTTGGCAACACAGCGTACATTGTCATCCAATAAAAATTTGCGAACCTGATCTGAATCTAGCTGTTCCCTGTAGTTCTAAATTAATTACGTGCAGTAATAATCTCTTTCTCTCCAACACACACACACACACACACACACACACACAGTCTCCCCTGTGTATGCAAGTACATATACTCACAAATGTACACAGCTTTGTCTTTATAGAAACAGAGAAATTGAATGATAGAAAAACACCACATGGCCTTTCCAGTTTTGCCATCCAGGTCAAGGGCGCAGTTCCTACAACGCCTTCTCTTCCCTCAGAGATCTTCAGTGTTTGTCCCATTCTTCAATTCACTGGAAGACCGTTCCACACATTCACTATCCTTTCTTTAAGCAAATATTTCCTTAGAATTACCTCCAAGTCTGCCCTCTTTCACCCTCATCCTATGACTCTCTCATCCCAGAGCCGCCTTCCCTGGAGGTGTCGAACTCTATTTTGTTCTGCTTTTTCTCCAGGGTGTTCACGTTTAGATCTTCAAGGCTGCCCCTATATCAGTTGTTCCCAAACCTGGTCCTGGAGGCACCCCAGCCAGTCAGGTTTTCAGGATATCCACAATGAATATTCATGAGAGAGATTTGCATGCAGTGGAGGCAGGACCAGGTTTGGAAACCACTGCCCTATATGCTTTCCCCTGAATTCCAGAGCCGGCCGAAGGCAAGATGCTGCCTGAGGTGGAGCTAGGATACTGCCCCCCGCCCCCCCCCAGGCTGAGATGCTGCCCTTTTCCTACCTCCAGCCCATTTGTGGCATTGCACGGCCGCCAGCACCTGCTTCTTTCCCAGGAAGTTACATCAGAGAGGCAGGGCCGTTGAGAGGGGGGGGGGGGTGTAGGGGGTCAAAATTCCCTGGGCCCGGCACTGGAGTCAGGCTGCCGTCGCTGCAGTCCCCGGTCTCACCTGCCTGCCTCCTCAGCTCCGGGCTCCCTGCATTCGAAGCGGCAGTCACAGATCGCCTCCCTTCGGGCCTTCCCTCCCTTTGTCCCGCCCTCGCGGAAACCGGAAGTTACATCAGACGAGGGCGGGACACAGGGAGGGAAGGCCAGAAGAGGAGGCGATCTGCAACTGCCGCATTGAATGCAGGGGGCCTGGAGCCGTGAAGGCAGGCAGGTGAGACTGCGGACTGCAGCGGCGGGGGGTGGCAGCAGTGGGCGGAGCGACGGGAGCGGCGGGGGGGGGGGGGGGGGTCGGAGGCGGGGCGCCCTTGCCCCGGGCCCGGCCTAGTCTCTCGGCGGCCCTGCAGAGAGGTGGTCACAGTAAAGGGAAGAGAATCGCTGCCTGAGGCCTAATGGTTGGGCCGCCCCTGCTGGATTCTATATATGACACCCAAAGTTGTGGCTTCCGAGATGGTTGCACAAATAAATTGGATAATGAGCTCCAAACCATCACTAATCGGATGCTAACAAGCAATTATTGATGTTAATTGGCACTCATTAAATCTGCAAATGCATCTGGATGCACGCTATTCTATAAAGCACAGTATCTAACTCCCATGGCGTGTATCTCAAAAGTGGGTGCGGCCATGCCGTGTTGGGGGGGTATTCTGAAAAGTTGCGTGCAGAATTACAGGATTCTGCCTAACTAGGGTATCAGCATTTACAGCAGGTTTCAGTAGGCGTAAGCCTGGCACCCACAGTTAGGCGCAGGATCCACAGTAAACGCTATTCTATGTAAGGGCACTGGCCTTTATAGAATAGCACTTACCCATGGATTCTATAGCGTTCTGTGCTGAAATCCAAGCGTATTGTGTAACAACGCGCGTAACCTAATTGGCTTAACAAGCCAATCAGCGTTAACAGTTAACAAATTAGAATTTATGTGCCCAACTCGCTAAGCATATTCTGTAATGAACTGCGCCTAAATTCTAATACACGCAGTTCAAAAGGGGTGTGGCTATGGGTGGGGAAATGGGCATTTCATGGTCGTTCCAATATTTACGCACGTAGTTATAGAATATGGACCAGTGTGCTTAAATCTACACAGAAGGATTTCTACCACGTTTTTGCTGGTGTAAATGGAGGCGAATAGTTTTAGGAGCTGGGTTATCAACTATGCCTAAATCTAGGTGCCGCTTATAGAATACGCTTAGTTGGAAATGTTTACCGCGTGGATTTTTTTTAGGCGCCTTATATAGAATCTGGCCCTTAGCGCTGAACTTTTTGATGCCTAACTTTCGGCATCGTTTACTGAATTCCTTCCTTTATGAGCATTTTAGTAGTCCATAATCTGGGCCAACTCCATTCAGTTTATTTCCTTTTGAAGGTGCAGGGCCTCCAGAATTGCACACAGTACTCCAAATGAGGCTTCAACAGAGATTTATCCAGAGCCACTCAGTGGCGTAGGAAGGGGGGGGCGGTGGGGCGGTCCGCCCTGGGTGCACGCTGCTGGGGGGGGTGTCGGCTCCACTGGTTCCCTGCTCTCTCTGCCCCAGAACAGGTTACTTCCTGTTCCGAGGCAGAGAGAGCAGGGAACCAGCGGAGCGGACGCAGCTCCCAGCGACGTGCACTCGGGGCGGAGCGGCCCTCCCACCCGTCCCCTTTCCTATGCCAGTGGTAAGAATGCGCTCTGGGGGGGGGGGGGTGCGCAGCGGCGACACGCCCCGGGTGTCAGCCGCCCTCGCTACAGCACTGGAGCCACTATAATCTTATTTCTCCTGATGACCATTCCTCTCCTGCTCCCGTTCCTCTCTGGAGGTGCAGTTCTTGCCCATTCCAAAACCTTAATATGAATTTGCACATTAGTTAATGCAGTGCTGGGCTGCTAATGCGCATTAACACCTAAGTTAAACAACTAATACGACTTCATAAATAGACTCTTCATATTACATATTTTTAGGGCCTACCATGGGCAAGAGCATGGATGGTGAATCTAGTTCCAGGGCAGGATCAAGCAAGGCAGAAGAACCTAGGGAAGATCAGGAACCAAACATGGAGCAGGAACCACAGGTAGAGCAGGAACCAGCTGGAGAAGGAATCAGATGTGGAGCAGGAACCACAGGTAGAGCAGGAACCAGCTGGAGAAGGAATCAGATGTGGAGCAGGAGCCACAGGTAGAGCAGGAACCAGCTGGAGAAGGAATCAGATGTGGAACAGGAGCCACAGGTAGAGCAGGAACCAGCTGGAGAAGGAATCAGATGTGGAACAGGAGCCACAGGTAGAGCAGGATTCTGCTGGAGTAGGAATCAGATGTGGAACAGGAACCACAGGTAGAGCAGGAACCAGCTGGAGAAGGAATCAGATGTGGAACAGGAGCCACAGGTAGAGCAGGAACCAGCTGGAGAAGGAATCAGATGTGGAACAGGAGCCACAGGTAGAGCAGGATTCTGCTGGAGTAGGAATCAGATGTGGAACAGGAACCACAGGTAGAGCAGGAACCAGCTGGAGAAGGAATCAGATGTGGAGCAGGAACCACAGGTAGAGCAGGAACCAGCTGGAGAAGGAATCAGATGTGGAACAGGAGCCACAGGTAGAGCAGGAACCAGCTGGAGAAGGAATCAGATGTGGAACAGGAGCCACAGGTAGAGCAGGATTCTGCTGGAGTAGGAATCAGATGTGGAACAGGAACCACAGGTAGAGCAGGAACCAGCTGGAGAAGGAATCAGATGTGGAGCAGGAACCACAGCTGGAGCAGGAACCAGCTGGAGAAGGAATCAGATGTGGAGCAGGAGCTACAGGTAGAGCAGGAACCAGCTGGAGAAGGAATCAGATGTGGAACAGGAACCACAGGTACAGCAGGAACCAACTGTAGATTAAGTAGAAAAGAATTTGCACTGAAGCAGCACAAGAAGTTGGGATGGCAGTACAGAGCCACCAAAAACTGTTGAACCAGAAAGAGTATATCTGGGCTTCCTTACATACTGGCATTGATAAGAAACACCCCTTACTGGTCCAATGGGTTTCCCAGGGGTGGTCTTTTCCTTCTGCCACTCATGGTCATGTTTCCAGAGATGCCAAGGGTGACTCATCCCAAAGCTGGAGACTTTCCACTATGCTAGAAATTTAAGGCCAATGAGTGAGGCTTCTATCACAGGTTCCAGCCACGTTTTAAAGCAGGTCTAGCATATGTACAGTACTTTCCAAAAGCTGGCATATTCTAATCAATAAATAGAAAATAAAATTACTTTTCCTACCATTGTTGTCTGGTTTCTGGTTTCTTGCAAGAGAGTTAAAAGAAGACAGAAAAAAAAGCAGAAACCAGACAACAACGGTAGGAAATATAATTTGGTCTCCTTGTCCATTTGCCATTTCTTCTCTCTCTATGTCCATCATCCCTAACTGCCCTGTCCAGTATCTCTGTTTCCCTGCCCTTATCCTCCTGCTTTGTTGAGCATCTCCCTTCTCTGAGTTCTTGTCCTGTTCATCACCCTCTGGGTCCATTATCCCTTTCCTCCCTCCCCATGTCCAGCACTGCCCTTCTAACATAGTAACATAGTAAATGACGGCAGATAAAGAGCTGTACAGTCCATCCAGTCTGCCCAACAATATAAACTCATTATACATGGTATAATGGTCTGTCTCCCCCAACCCCCCACAGACCAGCATCTCTCTTCTTTCCTTTCTGTCCCCACCCCCAGGGGCCAGCATTTCTCTTCCTTCCTTCTTGTCTCTCAGCCCCCACCCCTGGGGGCCACATCTCTTTTTTTTTCCTTCCTGCTCCCTCTGTCACTCCAGTGGCTTCATCCCTCCTTTTCTTTTCCATTCCTCCTGTCCTCATTCTACCCTTCCCAGCAAGTGTTCCTCCCCCCCCCCCCACAGTACCAGCATCTTTCCCTGTTTCTCCTTCTCCATAGTCCCATCTTCTCTTCCTTTTCTTCCTGCCCCACAGTCCAGCAAGCATCCCTTTTTCATCCCTCTTTCCCATCTGCCCTCCCTTCCCTCACAGTGGGTCCAACATTCCTTTGCCTTCTACCCCGACAAATCCAGAGATTCCTCCTCTCCACTCACCTTCTGTACACCGGGCGCCTCTCACTCTCTAACAGCCAGTGTATCATGAACCTTGCTGTGTGGCTAGCAACGTTGAAGATTCTGCTTCCAACCAGCACAGGGCTCCTTCCCACCTGCCCACCAGAAACAGGAAGTTGTGTCAGAGGAGGCGGGCCATGGCAGAAGGAAGAAGGCCTGTGCCATCCGGAAGGAGCATCTTCAATGCTGCCAGCCACACAGCAAGGTTCGTGGTGCACTGGGGTGGAAGGGGGGAGTAGGTATTGGAGAATGAGAGTGTCAGGGCGCAGGAGGTAAAGAATTGAAAGCAGAGAAGAAGAGACATAACAGAGCACAGGGGCGGGGAGCAGAGTGAATGTATGAGAAAAATTTATTTAGACATGTGAGCTGGACAAGGAGCCTAAATGCGTGTGACTTGGCATGTCTGCATTTCCTGGAATTCAGGTTGCAGCTAAGTAGCCTCTGCAGCTCAGCTGCAAATCTTCCAGCTCTGGCCTGCGCGATTTGATTCCTGGAGAACCCCCACATGAATGCATTTTCCTTTACCCCACCAAAATTTGGAGGTTTGCTTATTATTAGTATTGTTCTTAATATACAACCCCCTAATTCTGTATAAAGTGCTCAAGATTGCACACCCAAATTGTGTGTGCTATTTAATTGCTTAATGAGTCATTGAGGCTCATTTTCGAAAGAGAAGGACACCCATCTTTCGACACAAATCGGAAGATGAGTGTCCTTCTCACAGGGTCACCCAAATCGGTATAATCTAAAGCCGATTTTGGACGTCCCCAACTGCTTTTCTGTTGTGGGGACGACCAAAGTTCATGGGGGCATGTCAGAGGTGTAGTGAAGGCAGGATTTGGGCGTGCCTAACACATGGACATCCTCGACCCATAACAGAAAAAAAACTGTGTCCCTGATGAGCACTTGGACGACTTTACCTGGTCCTGTTTTTCTTACGACCAAAGCACAAAAAGGTGCCCGAACTGACCAGATGACCACCGGAGAGAATTGGGGATGACCTCCCCTTACTCCCCCAGTGGTCAGTAACCCCCTTCCACCCTCAAAAAACATCTTTAAAAATATTTTGTGCCAGCCTCTATGCCAGTCTGTCACGTCTGTCAGGAATAGTGAGCCCTTGGACCAAGCCGGAGCTTTGGCAGACAAATCACCTGGGTTGGCACAGGCAGGAATAAGAACAGACTGGACTAGGATAAACTAATAGACTCAACAAGGCAGGACAGAGGTAACTAAACACAATGGACAACACAAGAACCGGATCCAGACGAGGCAAGGAAAAGAAGGCAAAGGGACAAAACTGGAACCCAGACAGGACAAGGCAAGACTCAGAACTGGATTAAACCTGGGACTGGGACCCAGAAATGCAAGACAAGGCAAAACACGGAAGTTGATTAAAACTGGGTCCAGAAAAGGGCAGGACAAGGCAAGGACTGGATCCGGACAGGACTAGACTGAAAGAGACAACACAAAGCACACCTAGACAGGCAAGACAGGTTAGGAGCTAGGCAACAAGAATAACAGAAGCAAGACAATAAACAAGGAGGAACAGGATTCAGGATTCTCAAACAGGCTTGGCTGGAACAGGATTCAGGATTCTCAAACAGGCTTGGCTGGAACAGGATTCAGGATTTTCAAACAGGATTCAGGATTCTCAAACAGGCTTGGCTGAAACAGGATTCAGGATTCTCAAACAGGCTTGACTGGAACAGAATTCTGGAACGGGCTGGGCTTGGATTGGCTTGACTGAAACAGGATTCTGGAACGGGCTTGGCTTGGCTGGAACAGGATGCTGGAACAGACTTGGCTTGGCTGGAACCAGATTCTGGAAGGGCTTGGCTTGGCTGGAACCAGATTCTGGAACGGGCTTGGCTTGACTGGAACCGGATTCTGGAAAGGGCTTGGCTTGGCTTGACTGGAACCGGATACTGAAAGGGACTTGTCTTGTCTGGAACAGGATATTGAAAGGGACTTGGCTTAACAGCGAACTGGGACAGAACTAGCTCAAAAACACACAGGAACAGAACTTGGCAGAAACAGAGCTCAAGATCCAGGAAGCAAACATGGCAGGCAAAGGATTAAGCAGACTAAGGGAAGACAAACAAACAAAGAAAGAAGCAATGTGCTGACCAGCACCCACAGCTGGATAGCAATGAAGTAATCAGGTATGATGCTGGCTTCTACAGACTCAGAATAAACAGACAAGAACCACACACACAGGAAACAGAACAGGGAATAGAGAAACAGAGCTTGGCTAAACACAGAGGTTGGCTTAAACACAGAGTTTAACTATAGCAAGAGTCAAAAGTAGGGCTAGACTAAAAGCAGGAGCCAAGGGTAGAATCAAACAGATACAGACACCAAGGGCAGGCTTTCAGGAAACAAGATTCAAAAGCAAACTCACAGAAACAAAGGAAAGCATTGAAACACAAGACTCAGAGAAACACAGCACAGACCTTCAGGAGTAAAACACTCGGGAACAAAACCAAGCATGGATATGATCTAAACAGGTGTAACACAAGATTAAGAGACCTCTTGCAAAGGCAACGTAGGAAAGCTGCCTATAAAGAAGCTCCTTACAAAAGGAGTAGGCTGATGATGTCACAAGTAGGAAATGAAGCAGAAGCAGGGAGACCAAAGCGAGGCTTGGCTAACAGGAAGAACAACAACAACAGGAAATGAAGCAGAAGCAGGGAGACCAAAGTGAAGCTTGGCTTACAGGAAGAACAATAGGGAAAAAGGCAAACTGGAGAGGTCACAAAGCTAGAGACAGAGAAACAGTAGAAATTAACATAAGGACATGGCCACAACCGTGACATAGCCTCAAATGTCATACTCAGGTCCATCACAGCAGTATGCAGGTCCCTGGAGCAGTTTTAGTGGGTGCAGTGCACTTCAGGCAGGCGGACCCAGGCCCATCTCCCTCTCCTACCTGTTACACTTGTGGTGGTAAATGTGAGCCCTCCAAAACCCACCACAAACCCATTGTACCCACATGTAGGTGCTCCCCTTCACCCGTAAGGGCTATGGTAGTGGTGTACAGTTGTGGGTAGTGGGTTTTGGTGAGATTTGGGGGGCTCAGCACACAAGGTAAGGGAGCTATGTACCTGGGAGCAATTTCTGAAGTCCACTGCAGTGCCCCCCAGTTGGTGCCTTGGCATGTGAGGGGGACCAGTGCACTATGAATGCTGGCTCCTCCCAAGACCAAAGGACTTGCATTTGGTCGTTTCTGAGATGGGCGTCCTTGGTTTCCATTATCGCCAAAAATCTGAAACAACCAAGTCTAGGGACGACCATCTCTAAGGACGACCTAAATTTCAGGATTTGGGCGTCCCTGACCGTATTATCGAAAACGAAAGATGGACTTCCATCTTGTTTCGATAATATGGGTTTCCCTGTCCCTCTGGGATGTTTTGCGAGGACGTCCTCAGCAAAACTTGGGCGTCCCTTTCGATTATGCCCCTCTTTGGGTGCTAACAATCAATTGTTAGTGCTAATTGGCAATAATTAGAATTTACATGCGCATCTTGTAGTTGCTATTCTATAAAGAAGCATGCATAAATTATTAAGCGTGGACCCCAAAAGGGGGCGTGGCCACAGCAGGGTCAGGGGTGTTCCTAGAATTTGTGTAGGAAGATCTGCACCTAATTTAGATGCAAGGATATCCACCAGGTTACACTCGGTGTAAATCCTTGTGCCCCAAAATTGGGCACAGATCTCGGTGCAAAGTGTTATTCTATAAGCGGCATCTGAGTCAGAGCGCCATTTTTAGAATAATGCTTTGCGGGTATTTTTATCGGTGCCCAAATTTGAGTGCCATTTACAGAATTGGGTCTTCCTCCTACATACTTAAAATATAATTATCATAATAACAATAATACAGTCCAAGGTCAAAGGAGAGTTGACAGTTGAACCTAGACTCAGCCCTCAGCTCTGATCGCGAGACCGCTTCACTAATCCGTTACATTGTGGGTCTGATTTCCCAAAGACGTATTCCCATTCTGCATCTACTGGAAAAAGCCTTTCCTTAAAAGAGGCTTTTAGATGGAGCTTAGGAGCCATATTGGTTTTACCTTCATTAATTACAGAAGAATTAGTTACAATTTCTGATGTAAAGTGATGGGTCCCATTTATTGGTTCTGATCCAACTGTTGATACTTGTGGAGGGAGAGGCCTGAGTTGTGCAGTGACATGTAACATGGTGCTTGCGGTCACTCTTCTCACCAGCTGGAGACAGAAGTGCTACACAGTCCTCGGATGGGGAGAGAGTTGAATGGGTTGATGGATGTTGTGTGGTCCATTAATACATCCAGGATCCAACTCTGCCCTACCTGGCTCCATTACATCCTACTGGACTCGCTTCCCATACTGGAGACGGGGAGAGGGGCAGGAGGACTGGAAAAGCTAAAGAGCAATCTTCAAAACCAAATGCGACAGATTCAGTCCTGCTCCTCAGAGTGCCTATTACATTATTTTATCATGACAGGTCAATATTGAGCCAACAGCAGTCAGCTAGCAAATTTAGACCCAGATATTCTGTGCCAGGCTATATCCGGGCA
This sequence comes from Microcaecilia unicolor, assembly GCF_901765095.1. Classification (NCBI taxonomy): domain Eukaryota; kingdom Metazoa; phylum Chordata; class Amphibia; order Gymnophiona; family Siphonopidae; genus Microcaecilia; species Microcaecilia unicolor. The sequence continues at coordinate 13,191,960 of NC_044041.1, read as the reverse complement.
CTGACACTGAATCTCCAGGTCAGCGGCAGTACCCAGAAGTTATGCAGATACGGTTAATATTCAATGCTGTACCGGCATTGCGAACCAGGCAAAGATAAGACTCCAATCTAAGCGATCCTACTTGCCTGGTCATCTATGTGGGCAGTGGCTCTGGCCCTGACCGCCTCCAGACCACCCCAGTACTACCTGGAGAGTGCCACAGTGGTCAGAGGGGGACATTCAGCTGGTTAATTGCCGCAGATTCACAGAGGGGTAGCTAGAATTCCGTTTTGGGAGGGCCGAAGAGTGGACTGGAGGGGTTATGCATTTCTTCTCAGTTCTCCCCCCCCCCCCCTTTGCCTGCTGCATCATACCTTTGCTGGCAGGGATGGCCAAGCCCTGCCAGTCAAAGAGATTATCTGCCGGAGCCCCTTCCCGTGCTATCTGAGTGCTTTAGCTGTGAAAGCAGCACTTCCGAACACGCTCAGTTCAACTGAGCATGTGCGGAAGTGTCAGCATCAGTGGCTGGAGCAACTCACCAACTTCCTGCTGCTTAGGCAGCATGGGTAGGGGCTCCGGCAGAGAATTAGCAACTGGCCATTAATGGGAAGAAAGGAAATGCGGCCTCAGCATGCGGGGAAACCCACATGGTAATCATAGTGTATGGCTCCTTTTAGCACAGCTGCCCTTCACTACATCTCCACCCTCAGTCTCTCCCTACACTCCTTCCCAGGAACTCCATTCACTAGGCAAATCTCTCCTAATTGTACCCTTCTCCTCCATCGCTAACTCCAGACTCCGTTCCTTTTATCTTGTCGCACCTTATGCCTGGAATAGACTTCCTGAGCCATTACGTCAAGCTCCATCCCTGGCCACCTTCAAATCCAGGCTAAAGGCCTGTTTGATGCTGCTTTTAATTCCTAACTTGTCACCTACTCGTAACCTTTATCTTGTCTTCCTCTCTTCAATAGTCCCTTTTCCCTATGTGTCCTGTCTGTCCTACCCTTATCCCTTATTTGTCCTGTCTGTCTGCCCTGATTTAGATTGTAAGCTCTTTTGAGCAGGGACTGTCTTTTCTTCATGTTCAATTGTGAAGCGCTGCGTACGACTGGTAGTGCTATAGAAATGATTTATAGTAGTAGTAGTAGTAGTAAAAGCTGAGTAGATTTAAGTCTCTATTTTTAATTTCTAGAAATTATTATTATTATTTTTATAGCTCACACCTGTTTCAGTAGTAGCTCAAGGTGAGTTATATTTAGATACACAGAGGTGCCCTTTTCCCAAAGCTTACCGTGTGCTAACAGAGTTAGCACATGCTAAATGCTAAGAAGCCTCTTCTATACCTATGGGCATCTTAGCATTTAGCATGCGCTAAGCTTTAGGGAGAAGGCCCCTGAGTATTTCCCTGTCCCTGAAGGGCTCAGAATCTAAGCTCGTACTTGAGGCAATGGAGGGTTAAGTGACTTGTCCAAGATCACAAGGAGCAGCAGCGGCATTTGAACTGGGCTTCCATGGTTGTCAGCCCAATGCTCTTAACGTCTAGGCTACTAGTTTTCAGAAGTGGAAGTATGGACCTTGACTGTGGTTTGATGCTGCAAGTCTGACTCTGAGGCTGTGAAGATATCATGCGATAATTTCGGCGTTGTGGCATAGTGATTTCCAGATGTACATATGCACCAAACCGTTCCGTTAACTGTTGAAAAGAAGGATGTAGCCAGGCCCTTGAGGAATCATCTGATATGTGTTAGGGTGGGAAGACTTCAGCAAGCAGCTCCCCAATGTCAGTGTTTCTTGGATTCTTGCAGACTGTAGTGAGTAGGATCCATGTTTGTTCTTTCCAACCCAACCAATGTCGAGAAAGAAATTACTGTACACATATAAAGGGCTGAGGGTATCTGGGGCAAAACAGTGCTCTGAAAATTTAATGGAATGGGACCAAAGTTGGCACGTGACCCAAAACTAGGAAAAAGACACATTGAATTTGCAAACGGACTAGATTGGACCGGGCTTTTCAGTTTCTGCAGCATAGTATGAGACGCAGCAGCTAGGGAACTGCTCCTCTCAAATTGCTTCTCTCCTTTTTACTTTCCTGGTCCCAAATCCAGATGTGAAAGTCAGATTTGACTCCTGGCAACCACAAAGTGCCCCCCCCCCCCCCCCGTGTTTTTTTTTAGCATCACCTTCTTTCTGTTGGTCATATGAATGGAAACAATTCTATGAGGATATACTGCATGTTTTCCCATCTATACCCCTCCCTCCCCCCCCCCCCCCCACCCGAGGTACTAAAAATCCAGTGTACTTTTTCTAGTGAAAAAGGTGCCGGTACTCAAATGCCAGGCCAGCCTTCAGGGGTGGGGTGATCACTGAGGGACCCACCCCTCAATAGCCAGTGCCCCTGCAACTAGTCACACAGAATCTATGACAAGGCAGAATTGGTGTGTAGAGCCTGAGCTCTTTCATTAAAACGTGGGGACCATGGGTCAATTTTAGCAGACAATGGAAAAGGTGCCGGTACTCAGTACCCCCAAGTACCCCCTCAAAAAAAAAGCCCTGTAAAAATCTATCTCTGATTGGCTGCTTCTCAGTGATTCACTTTCTTTGTTGTAAACTATACTCTGAAACCTACTGACTGAACCGTGCAGCTTCCTTAATTGTTGATATTTGTACTGCTAATGAAGGTATTTGCAGTATCAAACATATAAACGGCGAGTGACCGTACTCACTCGCAAATGCGCAGTAGATACTTCCCTCTCTGCCCTGCCCCCGCATCAATACGTGATGATGGGGGCGGGACAGAGAGGGAAGCCTCTACTGGCATGCTGCAGACGTTGGGACCGCTCCCCCTCCCCCGGAATCGCCGCCGCCCCTCCATCTGGCCCGAGCACTGTGAACTTACATCAGCACGCAGCAGCAGGCACATCAGCAAAGCTGCCGTCGGGCTTCCTTCTCTGCCTTTGTCCCGCCCTCACCGACTTTACGTCACACGAGGGCGGGACACAGGCAGAGAAGGAAGCCCGCCCTGACGGCAGCTTTGCTGATGTGTCTGCTGCTGCGTGCTGATGTAAGTTTACAGTGCTGCTCGGGCCAGGTGGAGGGGCGGCGGCGGCGACTCCGGGGGAGGCGGAGCGGCGCCGACTTCGGGAGGGGGGGGGCTCGGAAACCCCCCCCATTCCAAAAGTAGCCCGTTTTCACAGGCTCAACGGCTAGTATCAAATAAATTTGAACTTGAACTTTGCTGTGAGACACTGGTACCCTGTGGTTGAACTGCAAAATCTATTCTTTGAAATCTGTTGACGGTGAAGCATTTAATTTTTTAAAAATATTATCACTCTTGATTTCATTGTATTTTGTTTTTCTAAACCAACAGAATGTTTTGGTACCACACTATCCAAACGGCCTCCTCCCCTCTCTGCTAGACATCGAAGACACACACAGAGATAACACGGGCTCTGCATGCTTTCCCCACTTGTTCAAATTTGCATGACTCACATATGCATAGGAGCCGGCGGTGTGGGTGCTTCAGCACCCCCAATATTCAGCAAACTCTTTTATTGTGTCCAGGGAGGGGTCATTTCCATTAGGTTTAGCACCCGCAATCATTGTGAAAAGTTGGCTCCTAGGCACATATGTGTAATGAAAAGCCCTGTCTGATCACCAGAATTCAGCTGTAAGAAATGGTTCTATTTTTGGGGACCCGGTGAGCACTTGTGATCCAAACTGAGCACTTTCGGGCCAAGATGCACTAAAGTCGTCATTAGAGCCGTTCCGTACCGAATTCCATAGCGAATCGGTAGGGAACGGCTATGCATCAAGGAAAGGGAATGCAAATGAGCTACTCCTTGTAGCTCACTTGCATTCTCTAGTCCTTCTTAAAACAGTCGGAGAATCGGCCGGTCAAGCATGCGCAGAGCAGCAAAGCGTTATGCTGGCTGCTCTGCGCATGCCAAATACGCCTCCCTGTGTCGCCCGAAGACGCTGCGCCGCCCCCCCCCCCCCCCCCCCCGGCCGCAATAATAAAAACAAAAGTGCAGTTCAGGACGGCCATCGAAAAAAAGCTGTCTGTTTTCGCCGTCATTCACCTCCGCAATAATAAAAAACATCTTTTTGGCCGTGCTTCACTCAGCTGAGAGACCTTCAGAGACTTCCAGGTCTCTCAGCTGAGTGAAACACGGCCAAAAAAGACGTTTTTTATTATTGCGGTGAATGACGGCAAAAATGGACGGCTTTTTTCGATGGCCGGCCTCAACTGCACTTTTGTTTTTATTATTGCGGCTGGGGGGGAGGGGCGGAATGACTTTTATAGCGGTTTTTTTATCAGTTTTCAATCCCGCGCAGCCCCAACGAGAGGTACAGACCTCTCGTTAGAGTTTCCAGCGTTAAGGCAATCGAAAAAGCTCAGTGCATCTCATTACAATAGGGTTTCTACACAATTTGCTCATCAGCATTCCGTTTTCGTTAGTTGCTACCGCCGTCGTAAAATGGCTTTTAGTGCATGCCAGAGTTTACTACTTGCTCGTTAACGGCTCGTTATTGGCTCGTTAGGTTTAGTGCATCTGGCGCTCAAAGACAGGATGCTGGAGTCAATGGATCTTGATCCCTTGCAGCATAACGTCTTATGTTCTCGGATTTCCGCACCCCCCGAGTTTAACTGCCAGGCATTTTTTACTAAGCGGCGTAACTCGCTAATCCAGAACTACCGTCGGGCTACTGCAGCAGCCCGGCGGTAGTTCCGATCCCCATCGTGCGCCATTTCTGGCGCTATAAAAATATTTTTTAAATTTTTGTAGCACCGGTGTTTACTCATCGCTAATTGGGCAGTTTTGTGCACTGCATGGTTACCTCCAGGTTAGCGTAGGAGCCCCTACTGCCACCTCAATGGGTGGGCGGTACGTGCTCCCCCGAAATGGCCGCATCGTAAGCGGTTCACTTGCTGCACGGCCATTTCTTTAAAAAAAAAAAAGACAGCCTTTTACCCGCTGCAGTAAAAAGGGGGCCTCAGCTTGCATGAAAAACCTGTGCTGAGGCCTCCGCAGGTCCCCTTTTCCCGCAGCTTAGTAAAAGAGGTCCATAGTTTTTTTTTTAGATCACCCCTCGTATTGTCCGCTCCCTCAAAGGCAGAAAGGCAAGTTTTCCCCCTAACTTTTCCACGATACTACTCCCAAAGATATTGAGTAGACAAACCAGAGAGGCTAATTTTAAGCAATTTTATTTCTATCTAATATTTTTATTGCACATATTAATAAGCAAAGTAGACTCGAGTGCATTTTAGCTTCGGAGTGGGAGTGGGACGTGTGGTCTAACCTGCTCTTATGGGATATCTATGGCTCTGTACAGCCTGGCAACAAGCAAATTCAGCAACATCAGTTTTCCAATGAAATTCTCAGGTAAGAGCTCGCTACCTCTATCCTTCAAGCAGAAATGTGTTTCTTACAGTGGTCATTTTTCTTTTATTGCGCTTTGCCCATCGATTGCACAGACAGTAAATAAATGCACTTATCTGAAAAGGGCAGTTTCATATTCAAGTGTTAGGTTTGAAATATGGCATTCTGCATACAATCACATTCGGCTACATGAAGCTGTCATAACAACGGACTACCACTTGCGGTTTGGCTTTTCTCGCTTTCAAGATACCGCTGACGTGAGTTCCAGCACAGAGAAGGCAACTATCGTACCTAAGCAAAGTCTGTCTTATTTGACGTCACATGTCATTGAGGAAAAGAGGCTCAGAATCTATCTTTGGTGGTCCATCGAACATTCTGCTTTCATTTTTTTTTGTAAAAATTCACATCATTGGATCTATTTTTCACTCTTCTTAGCCTTGTCCTCTGTTGCTTTCTCAAGGGGCTTACTTTCCTTATGATCTGTGCTGGAAGATTTCTCCACCTTCTCAGTCTTGACCTGAGGTTTAGGTTTGGGTGGGTCCTTTTCGGTCTCGGCTTTGGAGCTCTCCTTAGCCTCTTTGCTGGGTTCCTTTTTTCTGACATCCTCTTTGGGTTTAGATTTCTCTTCTTGTTCCTTTTTGGGTTCTGTTTTCTTCTCTACCTCCTTTTCTGTGACTTCCTTGGGTCCTTCCTTCTTGTCACTTGTTTTTTTCACATCAGCCTTTGGCTTCTCGGGTTCCTTCTTTTCTGCTGGTTTACTAGGCTGAATCTTAGAGTCTTTGTCCTGAGCTACAGGTTCAGGTTCTTTCTTGGCCACTTTCTCATCTGCCTTCTTTTCCTCTTTGGGTTTTGCTGGCTCTTTGTCCTTCACTTCTTTCTCTTTTTTTGGTTCTTCAGCAGCTTTCTTGTC